>NC_044568.1:77465483-77782248 GCF_007565055.1 Rhinopithecus roxellana | reverse complement strand
GTTTTAAGTCCCACCAACTGGGAGGCTTAAAACAACAGAAATGTATTGTCTCACAGTTTCGGAGGTCAGGAGTTGAAATTGAATTTTCGGCAGGGCAGGTTCTTTCAGGGTGCCCTAAGGGAGGATCTCTTCCTTGCCTCTCTGTTAGCTTCTGCTGGTTGCAGCAGTCTTTGGAGTTCTTAGCTGCATCATTCTAGTCTCTGCCTCCATTGTCACATGGCCTTCTTGACTATGTGTCTCCATATGTTCTCTCTTCTTGTAAGGTCACCAGTCATAGGAGATCTAAAACCTACCTTAATCCAATATGACTTCATATTCTAACTTAATTATAACTGCAAATACCTTATCTTCAAACAAGGTCACATTAACAGGTACTTGGAATAGGAGTTGAATGTACCTTTTTTAGGGGACACAGCGCAACCCACAACAGTTGCAGGTCAGTCATGGCTCTTATTCTGCCAGATGCTTCTTTCCATTGCTGGATGTAGTTGGACATGGACTGACGAAGTGGCCCCTACTTATCATGTACTATTCCTGTGATAGAACCAACTATAGCTCTTAAAACATCCATTCAGATGAGTCATGTATCAAGTTCTACTGCATAACAGTTTTCATCACGTCATAACTCACTCTGTGCTAGGGATTTCTGCCTCAGGGTCATGTTTGTACAGAACCTGCATTGCCTCACGATGACAGAATTCCTGTTAAGAATCAATCTGGGGCTGGGTGCAATGGCTCACGCTTGTAACCCCAGCACTTTAGGAGGCTGAGGCGGGCTGATCACCTGAGGTCAGGAGTTCGAGACCAGCCTGACCAACATGGAGAAACCCCGTCTCTACTAAAAATACAAAATTAGCCAGTCTTGGTGGCACATGCCTGTAATCCCTGCTACTCGGGAGGCTGAGGCAGGAGAATCGCTTGAACTCAGGAGGCAGAGATTGCAGTAAGCTGAGATCACACCATTGCACTCCAGCCTGGGCAACAAGAGCAAAACTCCATCTCAAAAAAAAAAAAAAAAATTAATCTGGGCTGGGCACAGCAGCTCACGTGTGTAATCCAAGCACTTTGGGAGGCTGAGGCAGGCGGATCACTTGAGGTCAGGAGTTTGAGACCAGACTAGCCTTTTTAGTAGAAACAAAACCCCATCTCTATGGTAGAGGTTGCAGGGAACTGAGATTGAGCCACTGCATTCCAGCCTGGGCAACAGAGTGAGACTCCACTCAAAAAAAAAAAAAATCAATCTGGCTGGGCATGGTGGCTCATGCCTGTAATGCCAGCACTTTGGGAGGCTTAGATGGGTGGATCACCTGAGGTTGGGAGTTTGAGACCAGCCGGGCCAGAACGGTGAAACCCTGTCTCTACTAAAAATACAAAAATTGGCCATGGCATGGTGGCACATGCCTGTAATCCAAGCTACTCAGGAACCTGAGACAGGAGAACCATTTAAACCCGGCAGGTGGAGGCTGCACTGAGTTGCAATTGGGTCACTGCAATCCAAACTGGGCGACAGAGTAAGACTTTGTCTCAAAAAAAAAAAAAAAGGTAAATAAAAAAACGAATCAATCTGTTTCTAAGAGAAAACATGTGCATGTCATATATTGGATAAGGGACTCATATATAAAATATACAAGGAACTTTACTCAATAACAAGAAAACAAGAAATCGAATTTAAAAATAAGCAAAGGACTTGAATAGACATTTCTCAAAAGAAGAAATACAGAGGCTGGGTGGGGTGGCTCGTGCCTGTAATCACAGCACTTTGGGAGGTTGAGGCGGGCAGAACACTTGAGGACAGGAGTTAAACAATAGCCTGGTCAACATGGCAAAACCTCATCTTAACCAAAAATACAAAAAATTAGCCAGGCATAGTGGCATGCACTTACGGCCCCAACTATGCAGGAGGCTGAGGTGGAGGATCACTTGAGCCAGGAGGCAGAGGTTGCAGTGAGCCAAGATCTCACCACAGCACTCCAGCCTGGACAACATAGCAAGACCCCGTTGCAAAAAATACACACACACACACACACACACACACACACATATAATATAGATACACATTCACACACACACATATATGCACACATATATATACACACACGTACATACAATGGCCAACAGATATATGAAAAAATGCTCAACGTCTCTAATCACCAGAGAAATGCAAATTAAAAACACAATGAGATATCACCTCACATGTGTTAGATTGGCTATTGTTAAAAAGATTAAAAACAAGTTTTGTCAAGAATGTGGAGAAAAGGAAACCAATATACACTATTGGCAATATTTGTAAATTAGTAAAGCCATTTTGGAAAACAGGATGGAGGTGCCTTAAAAAACTAAGCTAGAATTACCATATGATCCAGCAATCTTACTGCTGGATATATACCCAAAATAAATGAAAACAGTATGCCAAAGAGATGTCTGCACTCTCATATTTCTTGGGAGCATTATTCACAATAGCTGATATGTAGAGAAAACCTAAACGTCTAAAAGTACATGGATGGATTTTTTCTTTTTCTTTTTTGAGGTGGAGTCTTGCCCTGTCTCCCAGGCTGGAGTACAGTAGCGCCATCTCTGCTCACTGCAACCTCCGCCTCCCAGGTTCAAGCAGTTATCCTGCCTCAGCCTCCTGAGTAGCTGGGACAACAGGTGCCTGCCACCACGCCCAGTTAATTTTTGTATTTTTAGTAGAGATGGGGTTTCACTATGCTGGCCAGGTTGGTCTTGAACTCCTGACCTTTTGATCCGCCTGTCTCAGCCTCCCAAAGTGCTGGGATTACAGGCGTGAGTCACTGCACCCAGCCTGGATAGTCTTTTCTTTTTTTTTTTTTTTTGAGACGGAGTTTCGCTCTGTCGCCCAGGCTGGAGTGCAGTGGCCGGATCTCAGCTCACTGCAAGCTCCGCCTCCCGGGTTTACGCCATTCTCCTGCCTCAGCCTCCCGAGTAGCTGGGACTACAGGCACCGCCACCTTGCCCGGCTAGTTTTTTGTAGTTTTTAGTAGAGACGGGGTTTCACCATGTTAGCCAGGATGGTCTCGATCTCCTGACCTCGTGACTGCATAGTCTTTTCTACAAACTGGGGATGCTAGGAGAGGCTTCACCACACCTCTGGACATCAGGAAGTAGACAAAACTATCCAGTAGAGGCATGCATCTTTTAATCCATTGCCTAGAGATCCTGGGGCACAAGTTGGAAGCTTGTGAGCTTTTCAAAATTTGGTTACTGATATGGTTTGGATTTGTGTCCCTGCCCAAATATCATGTCAAATTGTAATTCCCAGTGTTGGAGGAGGGGTATGGTGGGAGGTGATTGGATCATAGGGGCAAACTTCCCCTTTACTGTTCTCATGATAGTGAGTGAGTTCTCACAAGATCTGGTTGTTTAAAAGTGGGTGGCACCTCTTCCTTCTCTCTCTTCCTCCCTCTTCAGCCATGTAAGATGTACCTGCTTCCCCTTTGACTTCTGCCATGACTGTAAGTTTCCTGAGGCCTCCCCAGCCGCGTTTCTTGTACAGTCTGCAGAACGATGAGCCAATTAAATCTCTTTTCTTTACAAATTATCCAGTCTCAGGTAGTTCTTTATAGCAATGCAATAACAGATTAATAAAGTTGTTTTTTGCCTTCGTATTTAAGTTAAGTTATTCCACTTCACCTAGGAATGACTTATAATGACACGAAAAGGTGCTCAATATAGTCCTCGTAGTCATCAGAGAAATTCCATATAAAACCATGATATGATGCCATTACACATCCTCTAGAAAGGCAACAATTGAAACGACTGGCAGTAACAAGTGTTGGGGAGGATGTACCACACCCAGATTCTCATGCACTGCTAGTGGAAACATAAAATGGTGCAACCACTTTGGAAAACAGTTTGGCAGCTTTTCTGTTTTGTTTTTAAATAAAATTAAACATACATTTACCATACCACTCAGTCATTTCTTTTTTTCTTTCTTTTTAAAAATACTTTCAACTTTTGTTTTAGATTCAGGGGTACACATGCAGGTTTGTTACCTGGGCATATTATGTGATGTTGAGGTTTGGGGTCTGATTGATCCCATGACCCAGGTACTGAGCATAATACACAATAGAGAGTTTTTTAGCCCTTGCCTCCTCTTCTCCCTCCCCTCTCTAGGAGTCTCCAGTGTCTACTCTTGGCATCTTTATGTCCATAAGTAACCAGTGTTTAGCTCCCACTCAAAAGTGAGAACATGTGGTATTTGGCTTTCTATTCCTGAATTAATTCCCTTAGGATAATGGCCTCCAACTGCATCCATGTTGATGCAAAGAACATGATTTTGTTCTTCTTTATGGCTGAATACTCAGTATTTTTATATCTAGGTATCTATCTCAGAGAGCTACACTCACAAAAAATGTTTGAGATGGATATTATTAGCAGATTTATTCTGGAAACAATTTTAATATCCACAATACAAAATTGGATAAATTTACACACATTCTTAAATAGAATCCTATTGAGCAATGAAAAGGAACAATACAAAAACATGGATGAATCTCAAAGACATTACATAGGCCAGGTGTGGTTGTTCTTGCCTGTAATCCCAGCACTTTGGGAGGCCGAGGCTGGCGATCACCAGGTCAGGAGATCGAGACCATCCTGGCTAACATGATGAAACCCTGTCTCTACTAAAAACATAAAAAATTAGCCGGGCATGGTGGCACATACCTGTAGTCCCAGGTACTTGGGAGACTGAGGCAGGTGAATCCTTTGAACATGGGAGGCGGATGTTGCAGTAAGCCCAGATTGCACCTCTGCACTACAGTCTTGGGGACAGAGTGAGACTCTGTTTAAAAATAAAATAAAATCAAGTTTGCTAAACAGATCCAGGACTTAACAAACCCAAGAAATGTCCCAATGCCCCGATATCTTAAAGACAAAAGCATTCTTTTTGAGAAGTTTCATTTTAAAGATAAGATTTCAGTCTGGGCGCAGTGACTCATGCCTGTTATCCCAGCACTTTGGGAAGGCACGACAGGCAGATCACTAGAGCTTGGGAGTTCGAGACCAGCCTGGCCAACATAGTGAAACCCTGATTCTACTAAAAACACAAAAATTAGCCAGGTGTGGTGGTACACACCTGTAGTCCCAGCTACTGGGGAGGTTGAGACAAGAGACTCACTTGAACTTTGGAGGTGGAAGTTGCAGTGAACTGTGATTGCACCACTGCACTCTAGCCTGGGTGACAAAGCAAGAATGTGTCTTAAATAAACAAATACATAAAAATAATAGATTCTTGCAAAAGTCCATAGTTACACAAAGGTTAACAATTCTTTGTCACAAGAGCTTGCATTAGAGAAAATCTCCCCCTTGATTTTTTGGCTTGTTATCTTATATATAAACAGGCATTGTACCTAAGGTGGTCACCTTCCTTCTCTTGCTTTTGGGAACACCCTGTTCTGTCTAGGGAGTAGCCATTCTTATATTCCTTTAGTGTTTTTTTTTTTTTTTTGAGACAAGGTCTCACCTGATCACCCACACTGGAGTGCAGTGGCACAATCTCGGTTCACTGCAACCTCTGCCTCTCAAGTTCAAGTGATTCTCCTGCCTCAGCCCCCAGAGTAGCTGGGATTACAAGCTCCCACTACCATGCCTGGCTAATTTTTGTGTTTCAGTAGAGAGAGGGTTTCACCATGTTGGCCAGGCTGGTCTCAAACTCCTGAGCTCAAGCAATTCAACCACCTTGGCCTCCCGAAATGCTGAGATTACAGCATGAACCACTGTGCTGGGCCTATTCCTTTATTTTGTTAATAAACATGTTTCACTTTATTCTGTGGACTTACCCCAAATTCCTTCTTGCTCAAGATCCATGAAGCCTCTCTTGGGGTCTGGATCCGGACCTTCTTCAGGTAACATATTCATTTCCTAGGGTAACCATAACAAACTACTACAAATTGGGTGACTTGAAAAAACAAAAATGTATTATCTTACAGTTTAGAAGGCTTGGAGTCTGAATTCAAGGTGTTGGTCAGGCCATGCTTGCTCTGAAGGCCTCTGGGGAGGATCCTTCCTCACCCCTTCTAGAAAGATGGCTCCAGGTGTTCCCTGGCACTCCTTGACCTGCAGCTGTATCACTCCAAGGCCAAGAAAGGCACTTGGCCCCTTAAAGGTTTGCTGAAAAATCTGACATGAAGTTGTTTAAGTGGGAGAAAAGGCATACAAATTTATTTAACACATATACAAGGCAGCCTTCTTTTTTTTTTTTTTATGAAATTTCACTCTTGTTGCTCAGGTTGGAGTACAATGGTACAGTCTCGGCTCACTGCAACCTCTGTATCCTGGGTTCAAGGGATTGTCCTGTCTCAGCCTCCTGAGTAGTTGGAATTACAGGTGCACACCACCATGCCGGTCTAATTTTTGTATTTTTAGTAGGGACAGGGTTTCACCATGTTG
Source organism: Rhinopithecus roxellana (assembly GCF_007565055.1). NCBI lineage: Eukaryota > Metazoa > Chordata > Mammalia > Primates > Cercopithecidae > Rhinopithecus > Rhinopithecus roxellana. The sequence goes on along the minus strand of NC_044568.1, from coordinate 77,775,837 downwards.
TCCAGGCTGGTCTGAAATTCCTGGCCTCAGGTGATCCACCTGCCTTGGCTTCACAAAGTGCTGGGATTACAGGTGTGAGCCTCTGCGCCTAGCCTTGTTGTAGGAATCAGGAGACCAGAGAGACCAATGGGTGGGACAGGAGGATTTCATTAAGGTGTGCACCAACTCAGTGGATTCGCATCCAAAAGGCTGAACTGTGAACAAAGATGGCTTGACTTTTATACATGCATCTGAAGAGTGGTTGGCTAGTTTGAAACAAGCTTACAGTGGTGCAAAACACAGCGGTGTGAAAGCAAGTTTCCAGAAACAGAACAAAGACAGTTTATCAAACAGTAACAGGCTTGCAACTCAGGCTCACTTAGGCATGCCATGTGACCCTTGCTGTATGGCCCCTATGGCTGTAATTTATGTTTGCTCATGCATATCTTGGGACCTTCACTGTGGTGCCCAGATGGCTGCACTCTAGGCTTGCTCAAGCTTATCTTGTGACCTTTGCTGTGCTGCCTTGATGGAGAACAGGTACTTAAAGAAACCAGCTGCAGAGCACAGGAATTTACAAGCCTACAGAACTTGCAGAACAGGGTGCAATAGCATGGAGTGGGTGGGGAGCTGCCTAAAGGAAAAATTCATGTTTTCTTTTTATATCTCTTGCTTCAGCCTTACATGAGAGCTTTCAAAATGAAGATCTGACATCTCAGTGAAGTAAAAGGCTTCTATTTCATCTTGAGGTAACAGAGAGAGTGGGAGCTTGGATCCTGGTAAAACAGGTGATAGGAAGGAAGAAAGGAGGAATTTGGTGGAGTTGTTGCTAGGAAGAATGAGTGCAGCAGAGATTAACTTGTAAACAATTATCTTTATGATGTAAATGATCCTTGGAGACAGTCATTATACTGTTCAGGTGTGGCTAAATTATTAGGGAGAGAAAGAAAAAACAATTATTCTCTGTGGTAGGTCTAGATCTTAGGCAGATGGAGGAACTTCAACTTCTATGGAAGAGACCATGCGGCAGTGGGGGTGTTACAGGACAGGGGTCCCGATTCAGACCCCAAGAGAGGGTTCTTGGATCTCACGCAAGAAGGAATTCAGGGTGAGTCCGCAGTGCAAAGTAAAAGCAAATGTATTAAGAAAGTAAAGGAATAAAAGAATGGCTACTCCATAGAGCAGCTGTGAGGGCTGCTGGTTGTCCATTTACGGTAATTTCTTGATAATATGCTACACAAGGGGTGGATTATTAATGCCTCCCCTTTTTAGACCACATAGGGTAACTTTACCATGACATTTGTAAACTATCATGGTGCTAGTGGGGGTGTAGCAGTGAGGACAACCAGAGGTCACTTGTCACCATTTTGATTTGCTGGGTTTTGGCCAGCTCCTTTACTGCAAACTGTTTTATCAGCAAAGTCTTTATGACCCGTATTTTGTGTTGAGCTCCTATCTCATCCTGTGACTTAGAGTGCCTTAACCATCTGGGAATGCAGCCCAGTGATTATGAGTCAAATCAGCCTTCCTGAGAACTCAGAGGTTGGGTTTTAATGGATAATTTGGTGGGCAGCAGGGCTAGGGAATGGATGTTGTTGACTGGTGGGGGATGAAATCATAGCGGTATGAAAAACGGTCCTCACGCACTCAGTCTGCCTCTGGCTGAGGGCCACAGGACTGGTTGAGTCATGAGTCACAGGTCCAGGTAGGGTCAATTGGTTGCCAGAATGCAAAAGTATGAAAAACATTTACAATCTTAGGCATTATAATAGTGATGTTATCTCCGAGTGTGGTGGCTCATGCCTATAATCCCAGCACTTTGGGAGGCCGAAGCAGGCGGATCACCTGAGGTCAGGAGTTAGAGACCAGCCTGGTCAACATGGAGAAACCCCATCTCTACTAAAAATACAAATATTAGCTGGGCATGGTGGCAGGTGCCTGTAATCCCAGCTACTCAGGAGGCTGAGACAGGAGAATCGCTTGAACCCAGGAGGCAGAAGTTGCAGTGAGCCAAGATCGCATCATTGCACTCTAGCCTGGGCAACAGAGCTAAAAATAATTTGCTGGGTGTGGTGGCACTTGTCTGTAATCCCAGCTACTTGGGAGGCTGAGGCAGGAGAATCACTTGAACCCGGGAGGTGGAGGTGTCGATGAGCCAAGTTTGCGCCATTGCACTCCAGCCCGGGCAACAAGAGTGAAAAAAAGAATTAAAAAAAAAAAAAAGAATTTTTTTAAAAAGACATAAGACATTTCCTATAGGGCCTGAGATAACTTTCTGGGGTAATAGAAATAGTCTATATCTTGATTGTGGTGGCTATCACACAGGTGTACACATTTGTCAAACCCATGAAACAGTACACTTTTGTTTTTTTTTGAGACAGAGTCTCATTCTGTTGTCCAGACTGGAGTGCAGTGGTGTGATCTCAGCTCACTGAAACCTCCACCTCCCAGGTTCAAGCAATTCTCCTGCCTCAGCCTCCCAAGTAGCTGGGACTACAGGCATGCACCACCATGCCTGGCTAATATTTTGTTGGTAATTTTTAGTAGAGATAGGGGTTTCACCATGTGGGCCAGTCTGGTCTTGAACTACTGACCTCAAGTGATCCACCTACCTTGGCATCCCAAGTGCTGGGATTCCAGGTGTGAGCCACCACACCTGACTTGTATACTTTTAAAAATAGGGATTATTTTTGTGTGTGTGACAGTGTCTTGTTCTGTTGCCTAGTCTGGAGTGCAGTGGCATGATCTTGGCTCACTGTAACCTCCACCTCCCAGGTTCAAACGATTCTTGTGCCTCAGCCTCCCGAGTAACTGGGACTACAGGTGCATGCCACCACACTAGGCTAAGTTTTGTATGTTAGCAGAGATGGGCTTTCACCATGCTGGCCAGGCTGGTTTCAAACTCCTGAACTCAGGTGACCTACCCACCTCAGCCTCCCAAAGTGCTGGGATTACAGGCATGAGTCACTGTGCCCAGCCAAAATAGGGGAATTTTATTATACGTTATACTGTTGTAGGAATCAAGGGACAGGAGAGATCAATGGGTGAGATAGGAGGATTTTATTAGGTGTGCACCTGCCCATCAGATTAACATCCAAAGGCTGAGCCCTGAACAAAGAGAGGGCTTGACTTTTATACATGCATCTGAAATGGGGTTGGCCAGTTTGATGGCGCGAAACCTATAGAGCGGGCAAGCGAGCTTACAGAAACAGAATAAAGGCAGTTTGTCAAACAGTGACAGGTTTTACAACTCAGACCTTGTGACCTTGCCATGCTGCACAGAAGGGAAACACAGGAACTTACAAAACTTGCGAAAATAATTATGAGAAAAGAACAAGAAACAAGGGTAAGGGGGAAGAATCTGAAGGGGGAAGCTAAAAGAGAAAAACTTGTTTTCTTCATCCCTGCTCTGGAATGGGAGGGAGAGGCTCCGGATCCCATCTTTCCGGGCCCTGCCTCTGTAGATAGTGCTATCAAAGTCCCAACAGAGCCCTGCCCATCACTGGACCTTAGAGTGAGTCAGCCTAGTATAGGAAAACTTGTTTTTCTTTTTATGTCTTCTGCTTCAATACCTCCTTAAAGTTAATTTTTAAAAGTAAGGTTCTCTACGTGTAAGGTCCTCTGAATGGGCTACACCATGGTCGAACCACTGTGACCCCTGTGACCCACACATACAGGCCTCCTGGAGTCACAAAGCCTGGAGCAACAAGAGAACCACTAAAGAAGAAGAAACAGCTAGTTCCTGCCTTAACTGATTAACCGACTTTGCAACATTCCACCATTGTGATACATTCCTGCCCTACCCTAACTCATCAATTGACCTTGTGATATCGTGCCTTGTGACGTCTCCCAACCTCATGACTATGCACCTTATGACATTCTTCCCCTGTGTGAAAAAACTGCCCCTAACTGTAACTTTCCACTACCTACCCCAAACCTATAAAACCAGTTCCACTCCCACCACCTTTCACAGACTCCTTTCTTGGACTCAGCCCACTTGCACCCAAGTGAATGAAAAGCCTTGTTGCTCACACTAATCCTGCTCAGGTGTACGTCTTATACAGATGTACAGTATGCACTGCAGGTAAACACAAAAGAGCACTTCACACTTTTTTAGAAGAATTTTTTTTTTTTTTTTTGAGAGACAAGGTCTCACTCTACCACCCAAGCTGGAGTATGATCATAGCACACTGCAGCCTCAAACTCCTGGGCTAAGCAATCCTCTCACTTCAGCCTCCTGAGTAGCTAGGACTACAGGTGTACAAAATTAGCCTGACTAATTTTTACTTTTCATTTTTTGTAGAGACAGAGTCTCGCCATGTTCCCTAGACTGGTGTCAAACTCCCGGCCTCAAGCAATCCTCCTACCTCAGCCTCCCTAAGTGCTGCAATTACAGTTATGAGCCACTGTGCTCAGTCCCATGCATTCTTTCAAGAGTGTAGGAAACTTCTTGGAGGAGCTGGTATTGGAACTTGTACTTGAAGAATGAGTAGGGTAATATGGCAATTTAAAACCAGATCCTGAAATTCTATGGCCCTGCTCCAATCACGATCTGTGACTGCTGATCTTTTTTTTTTTTTTTTTTTTTTTTTTTTGAGATGGAGTCTTGCTCTGTCACCCAGCCTGGAGAGCAGTGGCGCAATCTCGGCTCACCTCAACCTCTACCTCCTGGGTTCAAGCAATTCTCCTGCCTCAGCCTCCAGAGTAGCTGGGACTACAGGTGCGCACCACCACACTCAGCTAATTTTTGTATTTTTGGTAGAGACGGGGTTTCACCATGTTGGCCAGATGGTCTCGATCTCTTGACCTCGTGATCTGCCCACCTCGGCCTCCCAAAGTGCTGGGATTACAGGCGTGAGCCACCACAGCAGGCCTGTGGTACTCATATTTAATGATTCAACCACTAGAATGAAGTAGAATTGATGCTGTGCTAGTTTCTGGGACCACCTTTAGACAGGGGCAGCTTCTGCTTCTTGTCCCTTGGACACTCTCTAGGAACCCAGCCACCATGCCTTGAGGAAGCCTGAATAGCCTGCAGAGAGCTCGTGTGGAAAGGAACTGAACCCCCTCTCTCCCAGCCCTGGCTGTGTTCCCAGCTGACAGCCAGCCCTAGCTTGCTTATTATTTTAAGCTGAAGACATTTGAGATTCAACAGATGTGGAAGGAAGCCTTCTGGGAGCTGCCTTCATTTGACTAAAAGCAGCATCTTCTGGGAAACAAGGCTACCATAAACCCTCTCTCTTTCAGAGCATCATAGCCAAGAACAAGAAAGACACTTGCACCTGCATAAACAAACATTACTGCAGACTTTACTTCTCATTTTTTTCCTCCAAAAGTCCTATTTATCTTTCCTAAAGAAACCTATTTGTTCTTCTCATAAGAGCATTTTCTCTCCCCTCCCTTTTCCCTTAGGTGTATAAGCCTTCAACTCTAATCATTTAACGAACAAGCTACTTGTTTTTTTTTTTGAGACAGTCTCACTCTGTCATCCAGACTGGAGTGCAGTGGCACGATCACGGCTCACTGCAGCCTCGACCTCCCAGGCTCAACAATCCTTTCACCCCTCAGCCTTCTCGGCAGTTGATGCAGGTGTATGCCACCACACCCAGCTATTTTTTTTTTTTTTTTTTCCATTTTTTGTAAAGACAGGGTCTCACCATGTTGCCTGCGCTGGTCTCAAACTTCTGAGCTCACGCAATTCCCCGCTTCAGCCTCCCAAAGTTCTAGATTGTAGGCGTGAGCCACTGCACCCAGTCAGCAAGCTACTGCTTTTTTTTTTTTTTTTTTTTTGATGGAATCTCACTCTGTCACGTAGGCCAGAGTGTGGTGGCATGATCCTGGCTCACTGCAACCTCTGCCTCCTGGGTTGGAGCAGTCTTCCTGCCACAGTCTCCCAAGTAGCTAGGATTACAGGTGTGCGCCACCACACCCAGCTAACTTTTGTATTTGTAGTAGAGATGGGATTTCACCATGTTGGCCAGGCTGCTCTTGAACTCCTGACCTCAGGTGAATCACCCACCTCAGCCTCCCAAAGTGCTGGGATTACAGGCATGAGCCACCATGCCAGCCTGCAAGCTACTTCTTTTGTTGGCTCCTGTATGCATACATATAAGCCTTTTTTCTCTTGTTAATCTAGCTTTCTTCAGCTTAATTAACAGCCTGCCCCACCCCCCACCACCAAAAAGAACCTAAAAGGGTAGGGGAAAAGTTTTTCCTTCTCTACACCATAAATAGTCACAAGTCAGGCTTTGCTACCAAATGAATTTGCTGGAAAAAAAAAGTCAATTTAGTTTTAAAACTATTTTGGATGTGAATTTTGGAAGTGCACTTAAGAGGAAGTACACTTAAAATATAATGAACTTGGGTCGGGCGCAGTGGCTCAGGCCTGGAATCCCAGCCCTTTAGGAGGCTGAGGCAGGCAGATCACTTGAGGTCAGGAGTTTGAGACCAGCATGGCCAACATGGTGAAACCCCGTCTCTACCAAAAATATAAAAAGTTAGCTGGGTGTGGTGGTGCATGCCTGTAATCCCAGCTACTGGGGAGGCCAAGGCAGGAGAATCGCTTGAACCCAGGAGACAGAGGTTGCAGAGTGAGCTTACATCATGACACTGCACTCTAGCCCAGATGACAGAACAAGACTCTGTCTCAAAAAAAAAAAAAAAAAAAAGAAAGAAAGAATAGCAGGGGTGGAGGGTGGGTTGTGGGTGGGGAAGTTTTGAAAAATGTTACTGGAATATACTTACCCATTGCTTCTGTGAATATATAAAGACATATGGCATATAAGACCTTCTGGTGCTGGGCATGGTGGCTCACACTTCTCATCCCAGCACTTCGGGAGGTTAGCTTGAGCCCAGGAATTTGAGACCAGCCTGAACAACAAGGCGAAATCCTCTCTCTACAAAAATTACAAAAATTTGCAGGACATGGTGGTGCTCACCTGTAGTCCAGCTACTCAGGAGGCTAAGGTGGGAGGATCACTTGAGGCTGGGAGGTCAAGGCTGCAGGGAATCCTGATCATGCCACTGCACTGCAGCCTGGGAGACAAAGTGAGACCCTGTCTCAAAAAAAAAAAAAATGTTCTTGCAATTTTCCTGTGATTTGCTCTACAGTGTGATTAATAACAGTTGCCGTTTCGATAATTCCTGCTGTATTTTGACACACAGTGCTGTGAAAAGAAATCCAACATGGAGGCCTGGCGTGGTGGCTCATGCCTGCAATCCCAGCACTTTGGGAGGCCGAGGCGGGCGGATCACCTGAGGGTGGGAGTGCAAGACTAGCCCGGCCAACATGGAGAAACCCTGTCTCTACTAAAAATACAAAATTAGCCAGGTGTGGTGGCGCAGGCTTGTAATCCCGGCTACTCATGAGGCTGAGGCAGGAGAATCGCTTGAACCTGGGAGGCAGAGGTTGCGGTGAGCTGAGATTGCGCCATTGCACTCCAGTCTGGGAAACAAGAGTGAAACTCTGTCTCAAAAAAAAAAAAAAGAAGAAGAAAGCCAACATGGAGATGATTTGTCGAAGGTCTCTGTCAAGGAGCCAGGAGGGCAAAAGTTGGCCCTCAGTCATATATGGATCCAGAGGGATCTGACCTGTTTGAACTGGGCCAAATCCCAATCGTTCTGGAGAAGCAGCTTCACTGGGTTTGAACTGCTTACAGCGGGGCAGATCGCAAACCTCCTGCGGACACAGCTGTGCTGAATTAAGCTGATCGTGGCCTAGAGACTTTCTAAGCTGTCAACTGGCCTATAGGGGGAGGAAAAAACAAACAAGAAGAAAAGAAACGTTTTATCCAAGGAATACAAACCCCTTTAAGCCATCAGGCCAAAGAGGCATTGAAATGAAACAGCAGTTAGGTTACTTCCCCTTCAATTAATAATCACCTTGTTTTTAATTTTTTGTTTTTTCAGAGACAGGGTCTGCCTCTGTGGCCCAGGCTGGAGTGCAGTGACTCACTGCAGCCTCAACCTCCTGGGCTCAAGTGATCCTCCCACCTCCGCCGCCTGAGTAGCTGGGACTACCAGCACACACCACCATGCATGGCTAATTTTTACGTTTTTTGTAGAGACAGGGTCTCTCTGTGTTGTCCAGGTTGGTCTCAAACTCTTAGGCCCAAGCACTCCTCCAACTTTCACCTCTGAGTAGCTGGGGCTATAGGTGTGCACCACCACACCCGGCTAAATTTTTAAAAAGTTTTCAGTAGAGATATAGTCCCCCTGTGTTGCCCAGGCTGGTCTCACACTCCTGGGCTCAAGCAATCCTCCCACTTCAGCCTCCCAAAGTGCTGGGATTACAAGCATGAGTCACTGCACCCAGCCAAATAATAATCACCTCATGAAGCCACTTGCTATGTGGCTTCTACACTTAACTGAGGCCAAGTACCCCTAAAATGCCAATGCCCTACAGTTCACCAATGTGTAGCCAATCACTAGCCAAGGTTATTTCTGTAAACCAATGAGAATTCCTAACAATGTTTGTAATCACCCTCTCTCCTGATTGGTTATTTTTTCTTTAAAAACTTCAGCCTCTCTAATGTCCTCTGGAGCACACCCCACGGCAAGTTGGAAGTGTGTCCTGGACTGCCGCCCTCAACCTTGACCCAAATAAACTTTATATTAATATGGTCTCAGCTTCTCCCTTTGAAGTTGACAAGTCATGTGTCAATCATAGACTGCGCTACTGTCTTCCACTTAGGCAAACTTGCAGTAAACCTTGAGAAACACCTGCGTAGTCTTGCCTGGATGGAACACGTTTTAGCTACTTGCTAGGTTTGTTTCTCCTGAATTGCAATGCATAAAAACCCTGATTAAAATGTCTTCCCAGGCCAGGTGTGGTGGCTCACGCCTGTAATCCCATTGCTTTGGGAGGCCAAGGCGGGTGGATCACCTGAGGTCAGGAATGCCAGACCAGCCTGGCCAACATGGGGAAACCCCGTCTCTACAGAAATACAAAAATTAGTCGGACATGATGGCGGGTGCCTGTAGTCCCAGCTACTCAGGAGGCTGAGGCGGGAGAATCACTTGAACCTGGGAGGCGGAGATTGCATGGAGCCGAGATCATGCCATTGCACTCCAGCCTACGTGACAGATCTAGACTCCGTCTCAAAAATAAGATAAAATGGGCAGGACACGGTGGCTCATGCCTGTAATCCCAGCAGTTAGGGAAGCCAACACAGGAAGATCACAAGGTCAGGAGTTTGAGACCAGCCTGGCCAACATGGTGAAACCTCGTCTCCACTAAAAATACAAAATTAGCCAGGTATGGTGGCGCATGCCTGTAATCCCAGCTACTCGGGAGGCTGAGGCAGGAGAATCACTTGAACCCGGGAGGTGGAGCTTTTGGTGAGCCGAGATTGTGCCACTGGACTCCACCCTGGGAGACAAAGCGAGACTCTGTCTCAAAAAAACACAAATAAAATAAAATAAAATAAAAGTCCCTCTCTTTTTTTGTGGCTCCCCAGTGTTGATTGACAGGGTTGACAGTGCATGGATGATATGTATAATCCCTCCTGAGTTCTCCTGCCCTTCATGAAGGTTTTTTACACAGGTAGTGGCCTCAGATGCATTTCTTGATTTGGATTTGAGGGTGGAACCTTGGCAGAATTGACAGAAGAGGCACCAGTGGGTCAGAGGAGGGACAAGGGGGTCAACGTTTTTTTTGTTTAAAAATGAGTGGGGAGGTGATGGCCTTCTCCCCCTTCTTCCCAGCATATCTCCTTAAAAACATAACAGGCCCCACAAAAAGTTGAAGGAGCGAAGAACGTGCCATCCCAAAATACGCTAGATTGGCATATTGATTATTTTGAGTTGAAAACACTGATGAAATTGTGGTTGGTATGTTTGCTTGTTTATTTATGTTGAGATAGAGTCTCATTCTGTCACCCAGGTTGGAGTGCAATGGCGTAGTCACAGCTCACTGCAGCCTTCACCTCCTGGGTTCAAGCACTCGTCCTACTTCAGCCTCCCTGAGTAGCTGGGTCTACAGGTGTGCATCACCACACCCACAAGAGGAAATATACTGTCTTAATGAGCCGGCATGACTTCTTCGGCCTCTGCATTCGTGGACCGGAGAACCTCACCTGAGAGCACCAGTGCGACTTCTCTGGCCCCATACCTGAGGACCGGAGAAGCTCGCCCAAGAGTGTGTGCATATTTGCAATAAAGAGCTGCCGCTTTCTTATGTACTTTGGCCTCATGTTTAATTACTTAGCTCCCTAAATTAAGTTACATTAAGTTAAATTAATGGTGGTGCCAAGACCCGGGAGGAGACCCCTCCTCAGGGCCCCCCAAGGTCCGAGGAGCCTCCTCCTTCCATGCCGCAGATGGACCAGGACCTAGACATCATTTTCCACACCTCCAAGTCTCCTAGGGGTGAGTACCTCTTGCCTCCCTCTCATACTCCTTGGCCAGAAGTCCTGCGCAGGCCCAAGGCTTTCTCTTTGGTCACCAGGTGACCCACAAGGAGGTTCCCAAAGGCGGAGACATCTGCCCAAAGGACCCTCCATTCCAATCCACGGGAGACCCATCCAGGACGGAGACGTCCGCCTGGAGGTATTCTCCATTCCGGCTCCACGAGCCTCCCGGTCTCTGGGAGCCAGGTAGAGTTCGGCTGCCGCCTACCGCGAGAGGAAGGCAATGGGAAATCCCCAATCCAAAATACCAAGAGACACCCCTTTAGGGTGTCTCCTGGCCAATCTCAAAACTTTACAATTAGAACAAGATCTTAAACGAAAGCGACTAATTTTCCTCTCCACAGTGGCATGGCCGCAATACAAGTTAGATAATCAGTCTCAATGGCCACCAGAAGGAACCCTTGACTGTAATATTTTACTTGATTTGTCTAATTTCTGCCAAAGACTAGGAAAGTGATCAGAAATCAATTATGTCCAAGGCTTTTAGGACTTGCACTCTCACCCGGACCTGTGCGCCCAATGTTCAATGGCCCGGGTCTTGTTAGCAAAAACCTGGCCCTCGGCCCCCACCTCAGCAACTGAGGAGGACTCCACCTCCATTTCAGAAGGGCCCCACGACGGGCGACCTCCCTCCCGACCTTCCAACCCCCCCCACCGTGGACCTCCCGACGCCCCTCCCTCAGCCACTCCCCTTACCCCTCCCTATGCACTTCCCACCACCCCTCTCGACACTCCTCCCTCAGCAGCCACTCCTCTCACCTCTCCCATTGCAGCCCATACCCGTTCAAAGACAACTATACCAAACCTTACAAATCAACCTTCCACTAACCAACCTAACCCTGCCTCCCCTACCAATCTACTGGCCCCCCTCCGAGAGGTCGCCGGAGCCAAAGGGCTAAAGTCCATGTCCCTTTTTCCTTCGCTGATCTCTCCAAAATTGAACAATGACTTGGTGATGTCTCAGCCAACCCCACGCAATATTCCAAAAAATTTAGGTACCTTTGTCAGGCATACGATCTAACCTGGCATGACTTACAGGTCATTTTGTCCTCCTCCCTTAACCAAGAGGAAAGAGAGTGCATTCTCGCAGCCGCCAGGCAACATGCAGATCAATGGCATTTAACTGACGCCACTGTCCCGTTAGGAGAGATGGCTGTCCCGTCCATAGAACCAGATTGGGACTACCAACCACAACAGCCCAGCCGCCGTAGGAGAGACATCATGGTTCAATGTCTCTTGGCCGGTATGCAGGCAGTCTCTAACAAAGTGGTCAATTTTGATAAACTAAAGGAAATCATCCAGCACCCAGATGAGAACCCGGCTTCCTTCCTGAATCACCTTACAGAGGCACTAGCCCAATTTACCCGGCTAGACCCCACCTCCCCAGCCGGGGCAGCTGTCCTAGCCTCCAATTTTATCTCCCAGTCAGCCTCAGATATTCGAAAAAAGCTAAAAAAGGTTGAAGATGGGCCTCAAACCCCCATACAGGACTTAGTAAAATTGGCCTTTAAAGTTTTTAACTCCAGAGAAGCAGCTGAGGCCGCAGAGCTAGACAAGGAGAAAAGAAGGGCTGTGCTTCAGGTGCAAGCTCTAGTGGCTGCCCTCCAATCAGCGTTGCCCACTCTGCTGGCAGGAAAGACAAAGGACAAGTCTCCTAAAGTCTCCTGCTGTACATGCGGAGACCCAGGACACTGGGCAAACCAGTGTCCCCAGGCCAAGCCGGCCACTCCATCTCATCCATGCTTTAAGTGTGGCACAACCGGGCATTAGGCAAAACAGTGTCTAAATCCTCATCTGCGTACCACGCCGTGCTCAATCTGCCAACAGGAAGGACACTGGAAGTCTGATTGCCCCGCCAACAGGGCAGGCATTGCGCCTCAACGTGGTGCCTCTCCTCAAGGGTCGGAAGGCTCCTTCCAGCTCCTACACCTGGATGACGACTGACAGTGCCCACACTCGGAGACCCCAGTCACCCTCGCCGAGCCTAGGGTAACTCTACAGATAGCGGGTAAGCCAATTTCTTTTCTCATCAATACAGAGGCTACCTATTCTGTTTTGCCAACCTATGGAGGTCCTAGCCAGCCACCCACTATCTCAGTAGTTGAGGTAGACGGTAAACTGTTTAACCCTCGCCGGACCCCAATGTTAAATTACTGCCTGGACTATGCATGCTTTGCCCACTCTTTCCTCATCATGCCCTCTTGTCCCACCCCCTCTTGGGAGGAGACATCTTAACCTAACTCAAAACATCTGTTCCCTTTCCCTTTCTCCAGGTGACCACTTTCTACTCAAGGATCAACACCCTCCTCAAATTTTCCTGTTTCCTCACTATTCTTCATCTTAACTGACTTTTCCCTCACAAACCCCATAGATACCCTCCTCCCCGACCCATCCTCCAACCAGTGGGTCTCCCAACTTTTTACTCTCATAGAAGACCTAGCTTGGCAGGGTGCCCTTCGTGATTTCAGCAATGTTGAACTTACTCTCTACACTTTTGCCACCATTATTATGGTTCACTCTAATCCCCCTAGTTACTCCTACTAATCCTAACTTTGTATCGAAATTTTCTATAACTGAAACCTGGTCTACAGACAACCAGGTACACTCACTCATGCAGGGCACTGCAGAATGTCACCCCCAGGGCTGTCAATCTGCCCTCTCCCTAAACTTTTCCGTAAGTTCCGTCACTGGAGGCCTCCCAGCCATATGTTTCTTATATGACCAAACAGAATATAATTGTAAGAACTACTGGCAAAAACCAACCTAGGGTGTCCATACAATTACTGCAAAATCCATCCTTTCTATGACTTCAATGCACAATCCCAACATGAGAATATGTTTCAAAGCCCTTCGCCAGGAACATATAGTCTTATTATTAATGATCCCTGGGACCCTCAGTGGGCCCAGGGAGTAAAAGGTGGACTATATGCATCAACTTCTTCCTCATATCCCACCGCAACCATACAGGTAAAGAGAACATATGTTCAGCAAGTACAACTCCCTAAGGGTGTACAGACCCTACAAAATTTAACCTCAGCTGTAAAATCTCATGAACAAAAAAATACAGAAGTTGTTAAGCCCCCCAAGCCCCCCTAATAATGAGGACCCATTCTCATGGCTAACACTTATTCGCCAGGGACTTGACTTAACCCAGGCTGCCGGAGTAAGAAACCTCTCCCAATGCTTCCTTTGCACTGCACTCGGAAAATCTCCCTTAGTGGCAGTCCCTCTACCAGCCGCTTTCAATATCACCACCGACTCTACCAGCTCCTCTCAAGCAACATCCTTGCCTCAATTCCCACTATACCATAATCCACAGAGTCAAACCCTTCCTTGTTGCTACTCTACTCCCAACTCTTCATGGTGTAATCACACCCAAGCTCCCAACGGAACCCAGACGGCCCCCGTTGGCGGCTACTTCTGGTGTAACCAAACTTTATCTAAAATTCTTAACTCCCACCTCCATCACCCCATCCCTTTGCGTCCCGGTGTCTTTAGTGCCTAGCTTAACCCTATATAGCGAAGAGGAATTGTCCGAACTAGCTTCCCAGCTTACCACTCCCAGCAATAAAATCCAAAAGTGGGCCATTTTTCTTCCCTTAGTCATCGGGGTTTCCCTAGCATCCTCCCTAATAGCCTCAGGACTTGGGACAGGGGCACTCACCCACTCAATTCAGTCCACATGGGCTCTCTCCACTCAGGTCCAGGAAGCCATAGAGGCTTCAGCTGAAAGCCTGGCCTCTTTACAGCGTCAGATTACCTCAGTGGCCCAGGTAGCAGCACAAAATAGGCGAGCATTAGATCTTCTTACTGCTGAAAAAGGAGGAACATGCCTCTTCCTAGGAGAAGAGTGTTGCTATTATATAAATGAGTCAGGCCTGGTTGACACCAACGTCCAAACTTTAAACAAAATCAAAAAGGAGCTTCAACAAACTTAATGCCCCCTTAACCCCCGGACCACCAGTATGGCTGCTGCCGGAAGTACAGCAGCTACTTCCATTCCTAATTCCCATACTTATCCTCTGCCTTATGTTTTGCTCCCATTTTTATAAAATTTCTCTGAGCCAGCGTCCAAGAAATCACCCGAGTCACCTTCTATCAAATGCTCCTGTATCCCTATACCCAACTGCCAACCTCAGACCCTAACTATGCCCCTTAACAGCAGGAAGCAGCCAGACAGACAACGGTGCCCTAAATTCTTATAATCAATAAGAGGTTGGACTGTTTGGGTGAGGGAGAAAGGACAAGATGGAGGAAGGTGAACAAGAAGGCACAATCCATGTTGCTTCCGGGTTCTTCCTCACCAACTTTCCCGCGCACGGGAAAATGCAGCCTGCGCCTGGGAACATGCAGATCAACCGAGCATGCGCCAGGTGATGTCAATCCGAAGAGATTGAAACTTACCCGGCCACGCCTATGGAGATGCCCCTATCACGCCCTTATCCCACCCACTGTCCTCCCCCTTCCAGTACCAATGCATAAAAGTCCCCCACCGGCAGGAGCCGGTGTGACTTCTTCGGCCCCCGCATTCGTGGACTGGAGAACCTCATCCGAGAGCGCCGGTGTGACTTCCCTGGCCCCATACCTGAGGACCGGAGAACCTTGCCCAAGAGTGTGTGCATATTTGCAATAAAGGGCTGCTGCTTTCTTATGTACTTTGGCCTCATGTTTAATTACTTAGCTCTCCTAAATTAAGTTACATTAAATTAAATTAAGACATATACACTTTTTTTTTTTTTTTTTTGAGACAGGGTCTCGCTCTGTTGCCAGGCTGGAGTGCCGTGATGTGATCTTGGCTCACTATAACCTCTGACTCCCGGGTTCAAGTGATTCTCCTTCCTCAGTCTCCTGAGTAGCTGGGACTACAGGTGTGTGCCACCAAGCCCAGCTAATTTTTGTAGTTTTAGTAGAGATGGGGTTTCATCATGTTGGCCAGGATGATCTCAATCTCTTGACCTCGTGATCCGCCCACCTCAGCCTCCCAAAATGCTGGAATTACAGGTGTCAGCCACCCCATCTGGCCCACATTTTATTAGTTTTACATGTATATGGAGATCTTCACAAGAAAATGATTTTTTTTTTCAGATGGAGTCTCACTGTTTCCCAGGCTGAAGTGCAGTGGCATGATCTCAGCTCACTGAAACCTCCACCTCCTAGATTCAAGCAATTCTCCTGTCTCAGCCTCCTGAGTAGCTGGGATTACAGGCACACACCACTACATCCAGCTAATTTTTGTATTTTTAGTACAGAAGGGGGTTTCATCATGTTGGCCAGGCTAGTCTTGAAGTCCTGAGCCCAAGTGATGTGCCTGCCTCAGCCTCCCGTAGTGCTGGGATTACAGGTGTGAGTCACCGTGCTTGGCCCCAAGAGAGTGATTCTTCATTAGCAGGAAGATTGGTCGAGCCCAGGAGTTTGAGACCAGCTAGGCAACATAGTAAGACCCTATCTCTATAAAAAGAAACATGAAAGAATGAGCTGGGCTTGGTGGAGCACGCCTGTAATTCCAGCTACTTGAGAGGCTGAGGCAAGAGGATGTCTTGAGCCCAGGAGTTTGAGGCTGCAGTGAGCTATGATCATGCCACTGCACTCCAGCCTGGTTACAAAGCAAGAGCAAGACCTTGTCTCTAAAAAAAAAAAACAGGGCTAACTGACCTGTCTCTGTCTGCATGCAGCAGGCCATAAAAATTCCTCTGGGAGGAGGGCCCTCACATACCAGGGTGAGAAAATAGCTCTTATCGCCAGAGACTGGGAATTGGGGACTGTGGCGGACCTGAATAAACATACTTAATGAAACAACCTTTATCTTTCACTGTTTGACACCCCTATATATCTCCTAGCAACTCCCCTAGAAAATGTATTGCCCTAGCCAGGTTTTCTTGTCATTTCTTCTCAAATGTATCATGCTTTATCTAAATAGTATACAGGCATCTTTCTTTAGCCACTTGTTTGAACTTCACGCTATTGTGAAGACCCCCATGTACAGGTAAAACTAATAAAATGTGTATACTTTTGTTAATCTGCATGGTGTCAATTTGGTGTCTAGATCCAGCCAAAGAGCCCACATAGGAGCTAAAGGGGAGTTGGGGTGACCACTGGCTCCTTTACAAGGTCCAGCCTTTTGATTTCATAGCACAAAATTATGGACTTTCTGACGCCAGGCACGGTAGCTCATGCCTGTAATCCCAGCATTTTGGGAGGCTGAGGAGGCGGGTGGATCATAAGGTCAGGAGTTTGAGACCAGCCTGACCAACATGGTGAAACCCTGTCTGTACTAAAAATACAAAAATTAGCTGGGTGTCGTGATGTGCACCTGTAATCCCAGCTACTCAGGAGGCTGAGGCAGGAGAATTACTTGAACCCGGGAGGTGGAGGTTACAGTGAACCAAGATCACACCACTGCCCTCCAGCCCGGGCGACACAAAACGAGACTCTGTCTCAAAAAAAAAAAAAAAAAGAAAGAAAGAAAATTCTGGGCTTTCTGATCCTTGGAACTGTAAACACGCACCTCCAAGGCTGACATAGAAGGAGGAGTACAGGAGGCAATCCAGAGATCAAATTTTCTTTTAAATTTTTATTTTTTTGGAGACAAGTCTCACTCTGTTGCCCAGGCTGGAGTGCAGTGGTTCCATCATAGCTTATTGTAGCCTCAGGCTCCTGGGCTCAACTGCTCCTTCTGCCTCAGCTTCCTGAGTAGCTGGGTTACAGATGCACACAACAAGCCTGGCTAATTTATTGTTTACTTTTTGTAGAGATGGGGTCTTGCTCTGTTGTCCAGGCTGGTCTTGAACTCCTGGGTTCAAGTGATACTCTCGCCTCAGTTTCCTAAGGTTCTGGGAATACAGAAGTGAGCCACTGCACCTGACCCAATTCGAGATGCTTCAATTATTCTCTCTTCTACTTTTCTGTAAATTCTGTTCAGATTTTGTCCGGACTGTTACAAAAAAAGAAAGAGAGAAAGAGAGAAAGAAAAGAAAGAAAGAAAGAAAGAAAGAAAGAAAGAAAGAAAGAAAGAAAGAAAGAAAGAAAGAAAGAAAGAAAGAAAGAACGAAAGAGAGAGAGAGAAAGAAAGAAAAAGAAAAGAAAGAAAAAAAATTAAAAGGAATCAACAGGTCAGAGGAAAATAAGCATGTACTCAGGAATGGGGGTTGCAACCAGACCCCAGAGACCACCACCCAAGAGGGGCAAGAAAGGCTTATAGGAAATTTTTTAGATGACATAAATTGCCAGATTATTTTAACGATGGATTAAACAAAGAAGTCGTTAGTCATTAGTGGAAGGGTACATTCGGGTCAGTTAGGAAAAAACTATACAGAGTGTTCCTAAAGATGAGGACCAGTTTCCTTGTATTGTATATTGTCGAGAGCATGGTTGTTTGTGAGAGAACTGTTTTTCACAGTTCTTTGTGGGTTTCAAAGTTCACCACCCGATCTAGGCACAGTGGCTCACACCTAAAATCTTAGTACTTTGGGAGGCTGAGACGGGCAGATCACTTGAAAGGAATTCTCTGGCTGATTGCAACTGCCTTTGCAAAAATTGTAAGTGAGAAAATTATAACAGTGAAAGGGATCTGACCCAACCGACTCCATCTTGCTTTTAACCTCCCAGCTGTCCTTGTTCATTCCTGGGCATAAGCTAAACTATGGGAGAAGCTTAATTTATAGTTTAACTTAGAAACAAAGATGATAACAGCCTTTTCCCAAAACAAACCCCCTTCCTGCCTGGGGACGAGACTGCCTTTGCAGGACCAACACACTAGCCACAAGATTAGAAATTATGGTTTAGGGGTCATGTAGCTAGAGGCTGCAAGATTCTGACCCTCCCCAAATTGCTCCTGGGGGTAACATCACTATCATAAAATGTAAGATCAGTGTTTGAGATATTTTGCAGACGCTGTACTTGACGGATCAACTGGTACTGCCCAGATTGATAGACCGGTCATCTGGTCTAGTGGCCCCCACCCAGGAATCGGCTCAGAGCAAAAGGACAGCTTCCGCTCCCTATGACTTCATCTCTGACATGACCAATCAGCACTCTCCAATTGCCAAGTGTCCACCCATCCAATTATCCTTAAAAACCCCAATCCCTGAGTTTCTGGGGAGACTGATTTGAGTAATAATAAAACTCTGGTCTCTTGTACAGCCGGCTCTGTGTGAATTAAACCCTTTCTCTATTGCAATTCCCCTGTCTTAATGCATCAGTTTAAATCGGCTCTGTCTAGGCAGTGGGCAAGGAGAATCTGTTACACAGTTACATTACCTTGCCTGAAAGTAGATCCTAAGACCCTCATTCTGTCAGAGGCACTTGAACCAGAGCAACTCCATCTTAAATAGGAACTGAGTAACATGAGGCTGAGACTTACTGGGCGGCATTCGCAGGAGGCTAAGGCATTCTTAGTCACAGGATGAGATAGGAGGTTGGCACAAGATACAGGTCATAAAGACCTTGCTGATAACATAGCTTCCAGTAAAGAAGCTAGCTAAAATCCAAAACCAAGATGGCGATCAGAGGGACCTCCAGGTGTCCTCACTGCTACCCTCCCACCGGCACCATGACAGTTTACAAATGCCACGGCAATGTCAGGAAGTTACCCTGTATGGTCTAAAAAGGGGAGGCATGAATAATCCACCCCTTGTTTCGCATATCATCAAGAAATAACCATAAAAATGGGCAAGCAGCAGCGCTTGGGGTTGCTCTGTTTATGGAATAGCCATTCTTTTATTATATTGTTTTATTTTTTGAGATGGAGTCTCACTCTGTCACCCAGGCTAGAATGCAATGGCACGATCTCGGCTCACCACAACCTCCGCCTCCTGGGTTCAACTGAGTCTCCTGCCTCAGCCTCCTGAGCCTGAGTAGCTGGGATTACAGGCACCCATCGCCATGCCCGGCTAATTTTTGTATTTTTAGTAGAGACAGGGTTTCTCCATGTTGGTCAGGCTGGTCTCGAACTCCCGATCTCAGGTGACCCACCTGCCTTGGCCTCCCAAAGTGCTGGGATTACAGGCATGAGCAACCGTGCCTGGACCATTCATTTATTTTTTTTTACTTTTCCAGTAAACTTGCTTTCACTTTACTCTATGGACTTGCCCTAAATTCTTTCTTGTGTGAATTCCAAGAACCCTCTCTTGGGGTCTGGATAGGGACCCCTTTCTGGTGACAATTCCAGAGAGATCCTGCTCCATGCCCAGGGGCCCTGCACCGCCCGCCCCCCGCCCCCAGTTTATTAACAGTAGATCATACTCTTTTTGTCCAGTCATCTTTGTACACAACTCTTCATTTTCCAGTGAATCTCAGCATAAAAATACAGTTTCCTCTGGGTCTATATTTCTGAAGGCTCTTGTGTCATGCAAAATTTTGTTAAATTCATTTGTTATGTTTTTCTCTTATTAATCTGTTTTCTGTTGTAGGAGTGTTGGCAATGACCCTTGTGATGGGTGAGGATAAATTATTACCTTTTCACTCCTACAGCAGTTAATTATCCCCTAACTGAAGTTGAGGTACAAGGAGAGGATTAAGTGACCACTGATTGGGAGGAAGTGGCTGCATGTATGGCAGATTGACCTACACCCACCATTCCCTCCATAAAATTTCCTGGCTAAGCATGGCATACCGAATGCCACAGCTAATAGTCCTCTGTACACCTCAATATTCTCATTTATAAACGAGAAAAACACTTTTATATCCGGCTAACTTTTGTATTTTTAGTAGAGATGGGGTTTCACCATGTTGGCCAGGCTGGTCTCAAACCGCTGACCTCAAATGATCCACCCGCCTCAACCTCCCAAAGTGCTGGGATTACAGTCATGATCCACTGCGGTTGGCTAGAGTAGTTGTTTTAAGGATTGACAAAGATTCTCTCCTTGACCAAGTTTTAGGCGGATTCATCGAAATCCTCTTCCCAATTAGGTCTCAACTCTTGGACTTCCATGGCTTTTTTTTTTTTTTTGTATCACCCAATTTTAGCAAGAATCCTGCTAAATCAGTTTAGCCAGAATCCTCAACCCTGGATATCTGATCACATTCCAGATCACCCTGGCTTACACGCAGCACGAATCCTATTAGGTCCATTTAGCCAGAATCCTCTTCTCTTACCACTGATGTTTCCTTTCGGTAATTTTCCACTCACGGATCCCTACCCTGTTTCTGGGCTATAAATTTCCACTTATCTTTGTTGTATTTGAAATTCAGCCTATTTCTTTCTTTTTTTTTTTTCTTTTCTTTCTTTTTTTTTGAGATGGAGTTTCATTCTTTTTGCCCAGGCTAGAGTGCAAATGGCACGATCTTGGCTCACTGCAAACTCCGCCTCCCCAGTTCAAGCAATTGTTCTGCCTCAGCCTCCCAAGTAGCTGGGATTACAGGCACCAACCACCATGCCTGGCTAATATTTGTATTTTTAGTAGAGATAGGATTTCACCATGTTGGCTAGGCAGGTCTTGAACTCCTGACCTCAGGTGATCCTCCTGCCTCAGCCTCCCAAAGTGCTGGGATTACAGGCGTGAGTCACCTCACCTGGCTGAGCTGGTATTTTTTCTTTTTTTTTTGCTAGTGTATTTATTTTCATTTTAATATCTTTCTATAGACTTTGCTTCTGAAATGGCCACTAGTGAATTCCTATGCACAGGCCAATATTTTTGTTTGATCATAGGGAGTTTCCACAGAAACTTTCTGAAACTGGGTATTGATAATGGTAGATAGTATTGATAACTGTAGATTTTTGTTAATTCTGGTTTCTCTGTGCAAATACACCTGCAGGTAAAAAAAGATGGGGGGCGCTGGGGGAAGAGCTTTGGAGAGGAGAGAAAAAAATCTGTGACCCTGCCAACCAAAAAGGGAAATTACAAGCGCTAGCACTTAGAGAAATCATGGTTAGATTTACTCTGAGCCAAGTTGGAGGACTGAAGCCTGGGAACACATACTCAATATAGACCAAGAATGTGTCCCAAAGTAGGTTGCACAAGGCACAGTATATACACGTTTTCAAACAGGAGGATGTGTGTGGCACAGAAGGTAGGAGAAGAGGGGAGAGAAGCAAGGGTTACATTTTTGTGATTCTAATTGGTGCTCAGGACTGTATATATAAGATAAGGTAAAGGAGCCGTTGAGTGGGTCAGGAGAAAGGTTAGGCATCTTAGGGCCTGGTGGAGGGTGGCAGATTCCCACCTGTCTTTGTTCTAGCTCAGATAAACAAGTTTATACCCAGTACCTGTCAGTGAAATGTTTAACAAGGTCCAATTACACAAGCACACAGGCAAGAGGTCAGCTTTAGTTTATAGGCATAGAGTTGTGTGTGTGTGTGTGTGCGTGTGTGTGTGTGTGAGATGGAGTCTCACTTGGTCGCCCAGGCTGCAGTGCAGTGACATGATCTCGGCTCACCGCAACCTTCCGCTCCCAGGTTCAGGTGATTCTGCTTCACCTGCTCCAGTAGCTGGGATTACAGGCACCCACCACCTTGCCCAGCTAATTTTTCTATTTTTTAGTAGAGATGGGGTTTCACCATGTTGGGCAGGTTGGTCTCGAATTCCTGACTCAAGTGATGCACCCATCTTGGCCTCCCAAAGTGCCGGTATGACAGGCATGAGCCACTGCACCCGGCCATATAGTCATAGGTTTATAAACCATGTGTCTAACTATAGCTATTGTGGGTCACTGTTAACAGTTTCTTTTGAAGTTTCCTTTTTGTGACAACCCCACGAGCCATAAAAACATGAAAAGCAATACGGACTTTTTTTTTTTTTTAAGACAGAGTTGGCTGGGAGTGGTGGCTTATGCCTGTAATCTCAGCATTTTGGGAGGCCAAGGCGGGTGGACCACCTGAGGTCAGGAGTTTGAGACCAGCTTGGTGAACATGGCGAAAACCCATGTCTACTAAAAATATAAAAATTAGCTGGGCGTGGTGGTGCATGCCTATAGTCCCAGCTACTCGGGAGGCTGAGGCAGGAGAATTGCTTGAACCCGGGAGGTGGAGGTTGCAGTGAGCTGAGATCAGGTCATTACATTCCAGCCTGGGCAACAGAGTGAGACTCCATCTCAGAAAAAAAAAAAAAAAGAAAGACAGACAGACCTTGGCTTTCCACGTGACCCCTGCTTTCGAAGCCTTATTAGAAGGGGTGCCCAACTTTTATACCTTCTTCGTTTCCCCTTGTCTCAAGTCTCTTTCCTTAAAGCTGCTGAGAATGTAGCTCATTTATGTAGGGGTCAGCTGCTCTGCACAGGGTAAAATGGATAGCAAGCATGTCTCTGAGGATAACAAATCTGGTTGGCCTTGGTGAGAAGGGAGTGGAGCAGATAAAGGCCCTTGAAAGAAGAATATGGAGCTGAAAAATGTCACATGTCTCTGGGAAAGAGAGAAATCATTATAGAACAAGAGAAGTAAACACTTGGAGCCTGGCTTAAAATAGAAAACAGCCAAGACCCCAGCCCTTGGGCAGAGAGAAGAGGACGTGGGGGTAGGGGGCAGCATGGTCCAAGGAACAGCAACTGAGAGAGGAAGGAAGGGGGGCTTCTGCGGCTGCTTCTCAGACCTGCATAGCAAGGGCATGTCTTTACTCCCATCAGTTGGGAAACAGATGTAAAAGCCTTCCAAATTAATAACGAAGCTAAGGCCGAGCATAGTGACTCACTCTTGTAATCCCAGAACTTTGGGAGGCGAAGGTGGGAGGATCACTTGCAGCCAGGAATTTGAGACCAGGCTGGGCAACATAGTGAGACCCCGTCTCTACAAAAAAATGAACAAAATTAGCCAGGTATGATGGTGCATTGCCTATAGTCCCAGCTACTCAGGAGGCTAAGGTAAGAGGATCACTTGAGCTCAGAAAGTTGAGGCTGCCCTTAGTCAAACTCATGCCACTCTGTATTCCAGCCTGGGCAATAGAGCAAGACCCTGTCTCAAAAAAAAAAAGAAAAAGAAAAAGAAAAAAGAAAAAAATATATATAGTGATTTTTCTTTTTTTTTTTTTTTTTGAGATGGAGTCTTGCTTTGTTGCCCAGTCTGGAGTATAGTGGCGTGATCTTGGCTTACTGCAACCTCAGCCTCCCAGGTTGAAGCTATTTTCCTGCCACAGCCTCCTGAGTAGCTGGAATTACAGGCACATGCCACCATGCCTGGTTATTTTTTTTTTTTTAAGTAGAGAGGGAGTTTCACATGTTGGCCAGGCTGCTTTAGACCTTGGCCAGGTGTGGTGGCTCACGCCTGTAATCCCAGAACTTTGGGAGGCCGAGGCAGGTAGATCAGGAGATTGAGACCATCTTGGCTGACACAGTGAAATCCCATCTCTACTAAAAATACAAAAAATTAGCAGGGAGTGGTGGCACATGCCTGTAGTCCCAGCTACTTGGGAGGCTGAGGCAGGAGAATCACTTGAACCCGGGAGGCAGAGGTTGCAGTGAGCTAAGATTGCGCCACTGCACTCCAGCCTGGGTGACAGAACGAGCCATCTCAAAAACAAACAAACAAACAAAAAACTCTGGACCTCAAGTGGTCCACCCGCCTCAGCCTCCCAAAGTGCTGGGATTACAGGCGCAAGCCGCCGCACCCAGCCACTGTGCCTAATTTATAAACTAAACTTTGTCATTTGTATGTACGAAAAGGAAAAACAGTCTATATTTGGGTTCATTCATCTCCTCAGTTTCAGGTATCCACTGGTCTGAAAACATACCCCCTGACAGATAAGGAGGGGATATTGTAAAACAAATAACCCAGTATGCAGGTAATGGACACTGTTCATGCAGACAAGTTGTGGTTTTCTGGGTCATCTATTTCAAGTTTGCAAAACAAACTATAGGATAAGAGAGGCTGGAGTGAATAATTTGGAATCAAGACTGTGAAAGGCAGCCAGTCGTGGCACTGCATGCCTGTAGTCCCAGCTACTTGGGAGGCTGAGGTGGGAGGATTGCTTGAGCCCAGGGGTTTGAGGTTACACTGAGCTATGCTTGGCTGGGCATGGTGACACGGTGGCTCATGTCTGCCATCCCAGCACTTTGGGAGGCCGAGGTGGGCAGATCACTTGAGGTCAGGAGTTTGAGACCAGCTTGGCCAAGATGGTGGAACTCCATCTCTACTAAAAATACAACAAACTTAGCTGGAGGTGGTGGCACACACCTGTAATCTCAGCTACTCGGGAGGCTGAGGCACAAGAATCGCTTGAATCCTGGAGGCAGAGGTTGCAGTGAGCAGAGATCACACCACTGCACACCAGCCTTGGCAACAGAGTGAGACTCTGCCTCAAAAAAATAAAAAATTAAAAAAGGGCCGATGGATGGATAGAGAAATGAATAGAGGCACGAGGAAGTAAATGCTAGTTGTAGAATATAGGTGGTAGGTATGTGGGTATTCACTGGAAACTTTTTTACAGCTTTTCTTCATCTTTACAATTTTTCATAATAAAATGCTGGGGTGCACTTTGGGAGGCCAAGATGGGAAGATCTCTTGACCCAAGAGTTTGAGACCAGCCTGGTAACGCATCTCTTAAAAGAAAAAAAAAAAAGTTTAAAACATTAAAAAATAAAGAAAGAAAATACTGGGAGAAATAGCATTTCCATGGCTCCCCATTGCCTGCAGAATAAATCCACATCTTTCATAACATTATCCAAGTCTCTCCTCCCAGTCTTAACCTAGTGACCTCTTTCCTGTCCTGGAGTTTCCCAAGCTGGGCTGCTTTCCCTAGAGGGTATGTGGTCAGTCTGTAGGGCTCCTTAGCAATGACTGGTCCAGCACATGCTTACCCAGTGCTTTTGGCAAACCAACCAATCATGGCTGCTGGAGACGGTGCCAAGCATGGTTTGCCAGTTTTATTGTCGTCATCCCAATGTACAGGTGGGAAAACTGATGCTCACAGGGGTTAAAAATTGGCTAAAATTTAAACCCAGGCCATGGATGTGGCTTCAAAGTCCGCACCCTACTGCCAACTAAGACCAGAAAGCAAAGGTCTGTAGGACATGGTTCATTACCTTGAGAAACTTCCAGTTTAGCGGGGGACCTACGGCATGTTCATGTAAAAATACAAACTAGAAAGCACTCTGTGCCACAAGGAAGGGAAGTTATAGATCTAGGACATCTGAGAAGGGTGTGGTAACTTTTCACTGGGGTCACAAGGAAGAAATCTTCCACATTTAGGGAATCCTGTAGTTAGCTAGATTTTATTTTTCTTTATTTTTTGAGACGGAGTCTCGCTCTGTCGCCCAGGATAGAGTGCAGTGGCGCAATCTCGGCTCACTGCCAGCTCTGCCTCCCTGGTTCATGCCATTCTCCTGCCTCAGCCTCCTGAGTAGCTGGGACTACAGGTGCCCGCCACCATGCCCAGCTATTTTTTTTTTTTTTTTTTTTTGTATTTTTAGTAGAGACGGGGTTTCACTGTGTTAGCCAGGATGGTCTTGGTCTCCTGACTTCGTGATCCGTCTGCCTTGGTCTCCCAAAGTGCTGGGATTACAGGCATGAGCCACCACGCCCAGCCTAGCTAGATATTATTTAACGATGATTTTTTTCCCCCCACAGGTAAAATAAAGTAGAAAGTAAGACTGGATATATCTGGATAATTCAGACAAGCCGTGAATTAGGAGCCTAACTTGACTTTTATCATTCATGTATCAGAAAATACATATTTTAGCTGTGGCAGGCCCTGTGGAGATGGCAGTGAACAAGATTGACTGGGTCTCCACTTGCATGGGAGTCCAGTTCTACCAGGAAGGAAGGACAAAAACGGATGAGTGGTCAGATACATAAGATCTATTATAACTGGGCGCAGTGACTCACGTCTGTAATTGCAGCACTTTGGGAGGCGGAGGCAGGCAGATCACTTGAGGCCAGGAGTTTGAGACCAGCCTGGCCAACACGAAACCCCAACTCTACTAAAAATACAAAAATCATCTGAGCGTGGTGGCACACACTTGTAATCCCAGCTACTCATGTGGCTGAGTCATGAGAATCCCTTGAACCCAGGAAGTGGGAGGTTGCAGGGAGCCAAGATAATGCCACTGCACTCCAGCCTGGGCCACGAAACAAGACTGTTTAAAAAAAAAAAATCATTATTTTTGGGGTGTTATGATGAAAACAAGTGAGGAGCTGAGAGTTGAACAGGGCATGGGCTGAGAGAAGACCTTTGCTATGCAGGTTGGCATGGAAGTTCTTTCTGCAAAGGTGAGATTTCCTGCCGCATGAAGGAGGAGTAGAAGTCAGCCATGCAAGGCTCTGGGGAAAGGGCATCACAAGCAGAGGTCACAGCTGTGCAGAGAGACAAAGCGTTCCACTGGGAGAAACTGGTTTGGGGGGACTGGCACATGGTAAAACTGGTCCAAGAACTATGAGCCGGTTTATGCGATTAAGACAATTGCAGCGGAGACAGACAGTGATGGCTTTTGTAGACAGGGGTGTGATACAGATATGCTTTATCTCATTGAAATGACACTGGTCTCGGCATGAAGAATGGAATGGAGCAGAGTGGGACTGGACGGGTTTCCTGATTCTATCTGCACAGGAGACTGATTTCTTCCCGCCTCCGCTCCTCACATTGGCTGAACCCAGCAGATCACTGCCCGGCTGTCTGTCCTACAGAGGGAAATGATCGTCATAGCAACAAGGAAAACGCAGCCCATGGTCTTACCTGTGTCAACAGACAACAAAGAAACGTCACATTACACGATTTTCTGGAGCGTATCTTTTCACATTGATTGACCTGGTACAATGTGGCTATTTTCCAAAATGTCAGGGGACATTGTCTTAGCTGTGCAAAGCCCTGGGAAAGCTGCTTGTTCTTGTGAGCAGTGCGTGAAGCCTCTTTCTAATTATAGCCCTTCTGAATTCCTTGTCCTTCCCTTTAAATAAAGTGTCTAGCCATATGTTCAATGAGTAGTAATCTAAGTTTTATATCTTGCTTCATTTTCTTTGGAATCTGTCAGTGTCAGAGCTTTTTACAGTGTTACTGTAAAAATGTACTGAACTTTGGTTGAGAAAACTGGCTTTTCTGAAGATAAAGCAATTTTTAAAAAGAGGTTGTGTGGGAGTCTGTGTCCTGGTTGCAGAAGTAGTGAAATCAGGCCTTTCAACTAATTCTCGACTTAGAATTTAGCTAGCTTTTTCAATGTTAACTGTTTTGCCTCGATTTAAATCCATTTGTTTGTGGTTTAAAATCACCTCGTGCTTATAAGCAAGGTCACGGAGTATCTCACCCAGAGATAGCCAGAGTTAGAGAAAAGTAGTGACTAAATAAAACACATTGAATATATATGAGAACAGAAACAGACGTAATTTTTTTTTTTTTTTTTTTTTTTTTTTTTTTTTTTTTTTTTTGAGACAGAGCCTTGCTTTATCGTCCAGACTGGAGTGCAGTGGCACAATCTCAGCTCACAGTAACCTCTGCCTCCCAGGCTCAAGCAATCCTCCCACCTCAGCCTCCTGAGTAGCTGGGACTATAGGCATGCACCACAATGCCTGGCTAATTTTTGTATTTTTTGTAGAGATGGGTTTCACCGTGTTGCTCAGGCTGGACTCAAACTCGTGAGCTCAAGCAATCTGCCCACCTTGGCCTCCCAAAGTGCTGGGATTACAGGTGTGATCCACTACGCCTGGCCCAACAGACATAATTTTTGTGTTCTTGAATTAAACCATACTGAGATCAGGAATACTTTTCCATATCCTTATATTAAATAATATAGGGGCCAAGCATAAAAACACTTAGCTGCTCCTTCCAGGAAATCCTTGCCTTAGCAGGTGAGACTGTGGAAGAGCTAAAATAGGTTGCTCATCAAGATTTGCTTCAAGGCTAAGTGTAGTGGCTCATATCTGTAATCTGACACTTTGGGAGGCCAAGGCAGAAGGACCACTTGAGGCCAGCAGTTCAACACCAGCTTGCGCAACAAAGCTCTAAAAAATTAAAAAATTAGCGGGGTGTGGTAGCACCCACCTGTCATCCCAGCTACTTGGGAAGTTGAGGCAGGACGATCCCTTTGGCCCAATCATAGCTCACTATGGTCAAGTTTTGGAGTCGTTGGTTATGCAGTAATAGCTAACTGATACATACAGCGGATACTGTTTATTATCTAAAAACATCCTTTTACCTCTCTTCTCAGCTAACAGAATTCAATCTTTTTTTTTTTTTTTTTTTTTTTTTTAAAGATAGGGTCCTCCTCCATTGCCAAGGCTGGAGTGCAGTGATGTGATCACATCTTATCACAGCCTTGACCTCCAAGGCTCAACGGATCCTCCCACCTCAGCCTCCCAAGTAGCTGGGACTACAAGCGTGTGCCACCATGTCTAGCTAGTTTTTAAAGATTTTGTTTATTTATTTATTTATTTATTTATTTTTTGAGATGGAGTCTCGCATTGTCACCTAGGCTGGAGTGCAGTGGTGCGATCTTGGCTCACTGCAACCTCCACCTCCCGGGTTCAAGCAATTCTCCTGCCTCAGCCTCCCAAGTAGCTGAGACTACAGGCACTCGCCACCAAGCCCGGATTTTTTTTTTGTATTTTTAGTAGAGATGGGGTTTCACTATGTTGGCCAGGCTGGTCTCGAACTCCTGACGTTGAGATCCACCCACCTCAGCCTCCCGAAGTGCTGGGATTACAGGCGTGAGGCACCGCGCCTGGCTTAAAAAATTTTTGTAGAGATGGGGGTCTCCCTGTGTTGGCCAGGCTGGTCTTAAACTCCTGGCCTCAAGTGATCCTCCTGCCTTGGCTTCAAAAAGTGCTGGGATTACAGGTGTGAGCCACCATGCTCAGCAGAATTCAATTCTGTTGAGAGTATTTGTCCTTAGGGCAGGTAGGTAGTGGCTAATTATATTGCCCCATGTTGCTGGCTACACATGGTCCAACATGGCTTCTCATGAGACCATCATTAAGGTGACTATGATAAGATCAAAGATGAGCATGTGAATTGAGGTATGCCAATGTGAACCCCAAATAGCTGAGGCAGGTCTCAGTCAACTTAGAAAGTTTATTTTGCCAAAGTTAAGGACGTGCACCTGTGACACAGCCTCAGGAGGTCCTGATGACAAGTGCCAAGGTGGTCAGGGCACAGCTTGGTTTAATAAATTTTAGGGAGACGTGAGACATCAATCAATGAATGTAAGATACACATTGGTTCCATCCAGAAAGGTGGAACAACTCAACGCGGGGAGGGGCTTCCAAGGCACAGGTAAATAAGAGACAAATGGTTGCATTCTTTTGAGTTTCTGGTTAGCCTCTCCAAAGGTGGCAATCGGACATACATTTATCTCAGTGAGCAGGGGGGTGACTTTGAGTTCTGTCTTTTTTCCACAAGGAAACTCCTTTTGAGGGAGGTATGTAGCTTTTTTTTTTTTTGAGATGGAGTCTCGCTCTGTCACCCAGGCTGGAATGCAGTGTTGAGATTTCAGCTCACTGCAACCTCTGCCTCTCAGGCTCAAGTGATTCTCCTGCGTCAGCCTCCCGAGTAGCTGGGACTACAGACTCGTGCCACTATGCACAGCTAATTTTTTGTATTTTTAGTAGAGACATGGTTTCACCATGTTAGCCAGGATGGTCTTGATCTCCTGACCTCGTGATCCACCCGCCTCAGCCTCCCAAAGTGCTAGGCCTCACAAAGTGCTGGGATTACAGGCGTGAGCCACCACGCCTGGCTGGTATGTAGCTTTTATCTTTTTGAGAAATGGAGTGGGAGGCAGGTTTGCCCTATGCAGTTCTCAGCTTGACTTTTCCCTTTGCCTTAGTGATTTTGGGGTCCCAAGATTTATTTTCCTTTCACACAAATCAGTTCCATTCTAGAATTTTATATATGGAGGTGAGACATGAGAAAAATTATGGCTGACATGGGAGCTAAGTCAGATTGATTTGTTTTAGAAAAAAAGAAATGAATTTTATATCTGAATATTTTGGAGAAAATTCATGAAACTCCTATCTGCATAATAAATTCACTGCAACAGTGAA
Organism: Rhinopithecus roxellana; assembly: GCF_007565055.1. Lineage (NCBI taxonomy): Eukaryota > Metazoa > Chordata > Mammalia > Primates > Cercopithecidae > Rhinopithecus > Rhinopithecus roxellana. Next base: position 77,745,555 of record NC_044568.1, on the reverse strand, counting down.
CTTAAATGTCACCTTGGCTGTGTGCGGTGGCTTACGCCTGTAATCCCAGGACTTTGGGAGGCTGAGGTGGGTGGGTCCTCAGAGGTCAGGAGTTCGAGACCAGCCTGACCAACATGGAGAAATCCCGTCTCTACTAAAAACACAAAATTAGCCAGGCATGGTGGCGCATGCCTGTAATCTCAGCTACTCGGGAGGCTGAGGCAGGAGAATTGCTTGAACCTGGGAGGTGGAGGTTGCGGGGAGCTGAGATCATGCCATTGCACTCCAGACTAGGCAACAAGAGTGAAACTCCATCTCAAAATAAATAAATTGAGGAAAGAAAGAAAGAAAGAAAGAGAGAGAGAGAGAAAGAGAAAGAGAAAGAGAGAGAGAAAGAAGAAAGAAAGAAAGAAAGAAAGAAAGAAAGAAAGAAAGAAAGAAAGAAAGAAAGAAAGAAAGGGAGAGAGAGAGAAAGTCACCTCCATCAACATATGAATTTCACTACAAGATAATAGTGAACCTTTAGATTTTTGGGAAGAGAAATACCAAATAAAAATAAGATGATGCACAATCATTTTTATGACTCCCACTGAAATTTTCTTTTTTGCCTGGATGAAAACAGCTGAAGCAATGGATAATTATAATAAGTAGGAGAATCGGGTCAAATGAACCCGTCTCCAAGGAGATTTAAAATGCTTTTGAAACTCTCTTGATATTGTCCACGTTTTATGCATTTTCTTTGAATTCTATAATTCTGGGCCCAGCTTGCCGGCTTGTCTTACATCGTTATTTTAGACTAAAGCTCCATCTTCTGGAGAAGGAATGACATATGACAACTATTCAACACATTGACTAACAGTCAAACTCGATTTGGAAGTTCCTGAGATGGTGTCTTTCTTAGTCATCTGAACAATTTCTCATTGGCAGCTCATTTTTCGCCCTCTGGAAAGAATGTCATCTTAGCAGGACATGGATGCTAGATGGAAGCTATTGATCACCTTCCCATTCTTGAGGGGAGATTCATAGCATACTTTTATTTTTATGTTTATGGTTTCTGCAGCAGGAGACTGATTGGAGTAATTTCCCTCCCCTCTGCATGCTCCTTGTATCATTGAATTGGCACTGGGTATTATTTTCATATTCTCTAGAGAAATCTATTTATCTGCAGCTCTTGCTATATTTTATTCATGTGGTCTATTCTGAAGCTCCTTTTGAATGCAAATACTTTATTTTATTTTAAGACAGGATCTTGCTCTGTTGCCCAGGCTGGAGTGCGGTGACACAATCAGCTCACTGCAGTCTCAACCTCCTGGGCTCAAGCGATCCTCCCATCTCAGCCTCCTGAGTAACTAACTGAGGAGTACAGACATGCCATTACGCTTGGCTCATTTTTGTTTTTTGTTTTGTTTTTTTTTTTTTGAGGCGGAGTCTTGCTCTGTCGCCCAGGCTAGAGTGCAGTGGCAGGATCTCAGCTCACTGCAAGCTCCGCCTCCCGGGTTCCCGCCATTCTCCTGCCTCAGCCTCCCAAGTAGCTGGGACTACAGGCGCCCGCCACCTCGCCCGCTAGTTTTTTGTATTTTTAGTAGAGACGGGGTTTCACTGTGTTCGCCAGGATGGTCTCGATCTCCTGACCTTGTGATCCGCCCGTCTCGGCCTCCCAAAGTACTGGGATTACAGGCTTGAGCCACCGCGGCCGGCCCGTAATTTTTGTAGAGGTGGGGTTTCATCATGTTGCCTAGGCTCCTGGGCTCAAGTGATCCTCCCTCCTCAGCCTCCCAAAGTGCTGAGATTACAAGTGTGAGGCACTGCATCCGGCCTGAATGCAAATATTTTAAGGGTTTAGGCTAATGGTATATTTTTGAGAGATTAAAAAATGGTCACTTTTTTTTTGTTTTTTTTTTTTTTTTTTAATAAACTAAATTTTTTAAGAATAATTTTAGCCAGGCACAGTGGCTCATGCCTGTAATCCCAGCACTTTGGGAGGCCAAGGCAGATGGATCATCTGAGGGCAGGAGTTCAAGACCAGCCCGGCCAACATGGTAAAACCTTGTCTCTATTAAAAAAACAAAAATTAACCGGGCATGGTGGTAGGTGCCTGTAATCCCAGCTACTAGGGAGGCTGAGGCAGGAGAATCATTTGAACCCGGGAGGTGGAGGTTGCAATGAGCCGAGATAATGCCACTGCACTCCAGCTTGGGCAACAAGAGTTAAAAAAAAAAAAAAAAAAAGAATAGTTTTATACTTAAAAAACATTGTGAAGGTATTACAGCGTCCTCATACATCCTGACTCAGTTTCCCCTGTTAGCTTACATTAGTGTGGTGCATTTGCTACAATCAATGATCTAATATTGATGCATTAACTAAAGCACATACTTCATTCAGATTTCCTTAGTTTTTACCTTGTAAAAGTTTTCTGTTCCAGGATCCCATCCAGGATACCAATTACATTTAGTTGTCATGTCTCCTGAGGGTCCTCTTCGCTGTGACAGTTTCTCAGAATTTCTTTGTTTTTGATGACAGTTCTGAGAAGTACTGGTCAGGCAATTTGCAGCACGGCCCTCTACTGAGATTTGTCTGATGTTTTTCTCATGATTAGCTGAGGTTATGGATTTTTGGAAGAAAGATGATAGCAGTAAAATGCCATTTTTATCACGTGATACCAGCGCATACTGTTGACATGACTTACCATGGTTGATGTCGACCTTGATCACCTGGTTGAGGTCGTGTTTATCAAGTTTCTCAGTGTAGAGCTGCTCTTTCCCTCCCTTTGTGCTCTTTGTAAGGAAGTCACTCTATGCAGTCCACACTTAAGGCATGGGGAGTGATGCTCCACCTCCCTTTTTGTGTTTATTTTTAGAGTCAGGGTCTCACTCCATTGCCCAGGCTGGAGTGCAGTGGTGTGATCATAGCTCACTGCAGCCTTGGCCTCCTGGCCTCAAGGGATCTTCTTTTCTCAGCCTTCTGAGTAGCTGGGACTACAAGTGCACACCCTGCAGGCTAATATTTAAATTTTTTGAAGAGACGGAATCTCGCTATGTTGCCCAGGCTGGTCTTGAACTCCTGGGCTTGGGTGATCTTTCCACCTTGGCCTCCCAAAGCACTGGGATTACAGGGATGAGCCATCATGCCTGGCTGACCCTAGCACTTTGGGAGGATCAAATATAAATATATATAAAGAGAAATCCCAGTTGTTGTTTCATTCTCATGCAAACCAATGGCCAGTGGTGTGCTAGTAAATGTTTAACAACCTCAGTCTAGTCATGAGAAAACATCAAGTTAAGGGACAGTCTACAAAATAACAGATCAATATTCCTCAAAAGTGTCAAAGTGGTGGCTGGGCGTGTGGCTCACGCCTGTAATCCCAGCACTTTGGGAGGCCGAGGCGGGCGGATCACAAGGTCAGGAGATCGAGACCATGGTGAAACCCCATCTCTACTAAAAATACAAAAAATTATCTGGGCGCGGTGGTGGGTGCCTGTTGTCCCAGCTACTCAGGAGGCTGAGGCAGGAGAATGGCGTGAATCCGGGAGGCGGAGCTTGCAGTGAGCCGAGATCGTGCCACTGCACTCCAGCCTGGGCGACAGAGCGAAACTCCGTCTCAAAAAAAAAAAAAAAAAAAGTGTCAAAGTGGTAAGGAATAAAGGAAGACGGAGAAACCGTCACACATTGGAGGAGACCAAGAAGACATAACTAAATGCAAGGCGGGGTGTCAACTGGATTTTTTTTTCTTTTTTTTTTTTTTTGGAAAGGGTCTTACTCTGTTGCCTAGGCTGAAGTGCAGTGGCACAATCTCGGCTCACTGCAACCTCTGCTTCCCGGGTTTCAAGTGATTCTCCTACTCCAGCCTCCCGAGTAGTTGGGATTACGGGCACCTGCCATCATGCCCAGCTACTTCTTTTTTGGAGTTTTAGCAGAGACAGGGTTTCACCATGTTGACCAAACTGGTCTCAAACTCCTGGCCTCAAGTGATTCACCTGCCTCAGCCTCCCAGTGTTGGGATTACAGGTGTGAGCCACTGCGCCCAGCCCCAATTGGATTCTGAAATGGGGAAGGGTCCCAGAATAAGCCAGTGTGGCATAAAAATTGCTTTGAGCTGAGGGCATCTGACTTTCTGAAATCTCTTATCTGCCTAAGAGCAGAGCTTCCCAAAAGAATAAAAAAGAACTCAATGGTCATAAATCTCGTCCCGGGGAGCAACTCTAGTTTCCTCTGAGACAGAAGTCAGCAACACACCAAAGCAGACACTGTCACAAAATCTCTCTATCCCCCATCTCATCTCCTAAGGGCTCATTTATCTTTCCAAAACATCATTTGTTTTTCCACAAGTGCCCTTTCTTCCCTTCTCCTTCATCTGTTTTTTCTTTTTCATTTTCTTTCCTTCTTCTTTTTTTTTTTTTTTGGACACGGTCTCCCTCTGTTGCCCAGGCTGCAATGCAGTGGTGCGATCGTAACTCACTGAAACTTCGACCTACCGGGCTCAAGCAATCCTCCAACCTCAGTCTCCCAAGTAGCTGGGATTACAGGCACCTTTTGCACACCATTACAAGTGTGCATCGTCATGCCCAGATAATTTTTTTTTTTTTTGTGCAGACAAGGTCTCACTTTGTTGCCCAAGCTGGTCTTGAACCTCTAAGCTCAAGTGATCCTTCTGCCTCAGGCTCCTAAAATGCTGGGACACTTCACCTATTAAGATGGTTTATAAGCCCTAAATTCTTTTTTTTTTTTTTTTTTTTTTTTTTTTTTTTTTTGAGACAGAGTCTCGCTTTGCCCGGACTGGAGTGCAGTGGTGCATTCTCGGCTCACTGCAACCTCCGCCTCCTGGATTCAGGCGATTCTCCTGCCTCAGACTCCTCAGTAGCTGGGGTTACAGACACCTGCCGCCACACTCGGCTAATGTTTTGTATTCTTAGTAGAGATGGGATTTTACCATGTAGGCCAGGCTGGTCTCGAACTCCTGGTCTCAAGTGATCCACTGGCCTTAGCCTCCCAAAGTGCTGGGATTACAGGCATGAGCCACCACGTCCAGCTATAAGCCCCAAATTCTAACCACTCCTTTAAGTCACATTTCCTTTTCTATGAACTCCCATGTGCATACATACATATGGAAATAAAAATGTCTTTTCTCTTGCTAGTCTGTCTTTTGTCAGTTTAATGTATGAACCCTGTCAGTGAAAATAAGGGAGCAGAGGAAATATTTTTCCTCCCAGAAGGCGACAAAGGACACTAGTGGAAAAACTGGTGAAAAATGAATAAGGTCCACAGTGAATTGTCCCAGTGCTAATCTCTTGGTTTTGATGATTGTAAGACCTTAACATTAGGGAAGCCTAGATGAGAGTACACAGGAATGATCTGTGCTATTTTTGCAACTTTCTGATAAATCTAAAATAATTTCAAAGTTTAAAAAGTTAAAAACAAAGGAGAATCATAGCAACACCACCATCAAAGACCATAGGTGTCGAAGCCAGCCTACACTGGATTTATTTATTTTTTTGAGAAGGAGTCTTGCTCTGTTACCCAGGCTGGAGTGCAGTGGCATGATCTTGGCTCCCTATAACCTCCACCTCCTGGGCTCGAGTGGTTCTTCTGCCTTAGCTTCCTGAGTACTGGGATTACAAGCCTGTACCACCACACTTGGCTAATTTTTGTATATTTAGTAGAGGTTGGGTTTTGCCACGTGGGCCAGGCTGGTCTCAAACTCCTGACTTCAGGTGATCCACCCGCCTTGGCCTCCCAAAGTGCTGGGATTACAGGCAGGAGTCATCGTGCCCAGCCTGGATTTATTTTTATTTTTTATTTTTTTCGCTGGATACCATTGATTGGAATCTCATTCTGGATTTAAATCTCGATTACTCCACAAATATATTGGGCAATAATGAGCTGAGTGAACTCAGGGCAAGTTAATGTCACTCTTGGAACCATCAGTTTCTTCTACCAACAAATAGATGGGACAGTGATGTATGACCCACCTCACAAGGGTGTGGTGATGCATTTCTGTATAAAACTTGTAGTAAGTATCTTCCAGTGTTCAGCAGAATCATCACCATCACATCTGCTTTTTTGGCCTCTTCTATTTGTGCTGGACTGAGCAGGGGCACAGGGCCCTGCAGCCAGTCTCTGTCAGGGTTTACTGCACCTAGAGGTCACCTTGCTCTAAGATGGAAAACCTAATTCTTGTTTGCCTCTTAAAACACAGGCATGGCTGGGTGAGGTGTCAATAATCCCCCCCACTTTGGGAGGCTGAGGTGGGCAGAGTGCTTGAGTTTAGGAGTTTGAGACCAGCCTAAGTAACATGGCGTAAACCCCATTGCTACAAAAAATTAAAAAATTAGCTGGGCATGGTGGCGCGTGCCTATAGTCCCAGCTACTTGGGAGGCTGAGGTAGGAGGATCGCTTGAGCCCAGGAGGTCGAGGCTGCAGTGAGAGCTGTGATCATACCACTGCACTCCAGCCTGAGCGACAGAGTGAGACAGCCCTGTTTAAAAAAAAGAAAAGAAAAGAAAAAGAAAAAAGAAACCAGAGGAGGCGGTTCAGGCCAAGAAAATGATGCCTTTTCTCCTCTTATTCTTCTTTTCGTACCCAGACAAAAATCACTCACTCTCAAGGTCATTTATCTGTGTTTATCGTATTCTTCAGTCTCTCTGTGACCTTGAACAGCTGTGTTTTTGGAAGGAGAAGCCCAGTGCCGTGACCGCTATCGGTCTTCAGCTGACTCTGCAGTCAGGCTGCTCCTGGCCCCAGCGGAGAGAAGCAGCCAGCACGATGGGGTCCATTTGATTCAATCTATCTTATGCAGCCATGGGGAAAGGATGACCTGGGAAGACAGTATAGAAAAGAGAATCAGGAAGCAAGAGTTGGGATTTGTCTCCAGGTTTGGAAATTCTTTTGTCTCAATCACCAATATGCTAAAAGGTCCTTTGGGTATCTTTGAGGATGAAATGGAAGGAAAACTTCGGAGAAAAGGAGTTTAGAACTCTGTTCTGAAGAGTTATGCCAGGCGCGGTGGCTCACGCCTGTCATCTCAGCACTTTGGAAGGCGGCGGCGGGCGGACCAAGAGGTCAGGAGATCGAGACCATCCTGGCTAACACAGTGAAACGCCATGTCTACTGAAAAATACAAAAAATTAGCCGGGCGTGGTGGCAGCTGCCTGAAGTCCCGGCTACTCCGGAGGCTGAGGCAGGAGAATGGTGTGAACCTGGGAGGCGGAGCTTGCAGTGAGCGATCGCGCGACTGCACTCCAGGCTGAGAGAGAGAGCATGACTCCTTCTCCAAAAAAAAAAAAAAAAGGCCAGGTGCGGTGGCTCAAGCCTGTAATCCCAGCACTTTGGGAGGCCGAGAGGGGCGGATCACGAGGTCAGGAGATCGAGACCATCCTGGCTAACACGGTGAACCCTCGTCTCTACTAAAAAATTACAAAAAAAAAAAAAAAAAAAAAAAAACTAGCCGGGCGTGGCGGCGGGCACCTGTAGTCCCAGCTACTCGGGAGGCTGAGGCGGGAGAATGGCGTTAACCCGGGAGACGGAGCTTGCAGTGAGCTGAGATCCGGCCACCGCGCTCCAGCCTGGGCGACAGAGCGAGACTCCGTCTCAAAAAAAAAAAAAAAAAAAAAAAAAGAGTTAAGAGGTCGGCGGGGCGCGGTGGCTCACGCCTGTAATCCCAGCACTCTGGGAGGCCGACGTGGGTGGATCACCTGCGGTCAGGGGTTGGCGATCAGCCTGACCAATATGGTGAAACCGCGTCTCTACTAAAAATACAAAAATTAGCCAGGTGTGGTGGTGGGGGCCTGCAGTCCCAGCTACTCAGGAGGCTGAGAGAGAAGAATTGCTTGAACCTGGGAGGGAGGCAGAGGTTGCAGTGAGCTGAGATCGCGCCACTGCACTCCAGCCTGGCGACAGACTCTGTCTCAAAAAAAACAACAACAAAGAATTAAGAGACCTTGGGAAAGTCAGCAACCTTTTCTGGACCTAGTGGGAGGGGATACTGATAAATATTCATTAAATCATCTGCTAAATGATTCACATCCCTGAATGAACTAGATTATGAGGGAGACATTACACCAGTAATCCAGCAACACCACCAATGTCAAGATTAATGACACCAGTAGTTATGTATGTTTTAACTGTTACTATTGTTAGAGTGAGAAAAGAAGAAGGAATGGCTGGAGGCAGCTCTATAGCAACACAGACCAAAGACCTGCAGAGGGGGACACCAGCTAGCGCCGGAGCCCACTCCCGCTTACACACTTGGGTAATTATAGGTAAGGACCGGACAAGTCTGGGCTTGTCGCAAAAAGGGGCAGGCAGTGTGGTTAGCTGCTGATAAGGAGGGAATTTCCTGGGTTCAGGCGGTTGGGCCTGGACTTGTCCGGTAGGGTGTTTCTCCCAGCCGAATCCTAGTGGAATTTTCCACTCTGAATAGGGTTGCGAAATGGCAGGTGTTTACAACATGGTGCACCTTGGGATAACAACTATGTGATGGGCAGTACAAATGAAAAGCGCTTAGACGCAACCCTTGGCCACTCAAAATCTAGAGGGGAAGAGACACAGATCAGTTGTGGTCTAATAAAAAAACATTCGGGTTTTGGTCAGGCATGGTGGCTCACGCCTGTAATCCCAGCACTTTGGGAGGCTAAGGTTGGAGGATCACCTGAAGTCAGGAGTTCCAGACCAGCCTGGCCAACATGGTGAAACCCTGTCTCTACTAAAAATACAAAAATTAGCTGGGTGTGGTGGTGGGCACCTGTAATTCCAGCTACTTTGGGAGGTGAAGCAGGAGAATCATTTGAAACTAGGTGGCAGAGGTTGCAGAGAACTGAGATTGTGCCATTGCACTCCAGCCTGGGTGATAAGAAACTCAGTCTTGGGGGAAAAAAAAAAAGAAATGTTTGTTTTTTGTCCCCAGTTCCTGGTACTGAGCTCTTAAAACTCTTAGAATTTTCTGAGTGATGGGAGTGTCTTATTTTTTTTGAGACAGGGTCTCACTCTGTTGCCCAGGTTGGAGTGCACTGGTGTGATTTCGGTTCACTGTAACCTCCGCCTCCCAAGCCCAAGCTGCTCTCCAACTCCTAGACTCAAGCAATCTTCCTGCCTTGGCCTCCCAAAGTGTTGGGATTACAGGCATGAGCCACTGTGCCTGGCCTGCAGTGTCTTTTGTTATCCATAAGGAGCCCTTTTCCATCACACCTGAGTTCATGCCAATAAGGTGACTTAGAGTGGGTCCCCTATATAGCTTCAGGATGGGGTTGCTCATTAGAAAACCAAGGAAGGCCAGCTGCAGTGGCTTACACCTGTGATCCCAGTACTTTGGGTGGCTCAGGTAGGAGGATTACCTGGGTCCAGGAGTTCCAAACCAGCCTAGGCAACATAGGGAGACCCTACCTCTACAGAAAGTAAAAAATTAGCCAGGCATGGTGGTGCACATCTGTAGTCCCGGATACTCAAGAGGCTGAGGAGGGAGGATAATTTAAGCCCAATAGTTCAAGACTACATGAGCTATAATCGTGCCACTGCATTCCAGCCTGGGCAACCGAACGAGACCTTGACTCAAAAAGAAGAAGAAGAATAAGAAGAAAAAAAAAAGACCTAGTGGTTGGAGTGTTGAAATTTTTAACAGCAGACATGCTTGAGAAAAACTCTTGAACAATGAGGTTTGGGAAGCTTGTAGGTGGGCGAACACACTGAAGTGCTGGGAGTGCCCAGGGAGTACCAGAAAGCTTCATGCATGTGCACCCATCAGCCAATACCTGTCCTATGCATCTCTTCTATCTGGCCGTTCCTGAGTTGTGTCCTTTTTTTTTTTGAAACGGAGTCTCACTCTGTCACCCAGGCTTGAGTGCAGTGGTGCGACCTCGGCTCACTGCAACCTCCGCCTCCTGGGTTCAAGCAATTCTCCTACCATATCCTCCCAAGTAGCTGAGATTACAGGCGCCTGCCACCATGCCTGGCTAATCTTTTTTTGTATTTTAGTAGAGACAGAATTTCACCATGTTGGTCAGGCTGGTCTCAAACTTCTGATCTCAAATGACCCGCCCATGTTTTCATTTTTTCTTTGAGACTGGGTCTCATTCTGTCTCACAGGCTGGAGTGCAGTGGCCTGATTATAGCTCCCTGCAGCCTCGACCTCCTGGGCTAAAGTGATCCTCCTACCTCAGCCTCCCAAGTAGCTGGATCTACAGGCAGGCACCAACATGCTGGGCTAATTTTTGTATTTTTTGTAGTGATCGGGTTTCCCTATATTGTGCAGGCTGGTCTCAGACTCCTGAGCTGAAGCCGTCTGCCCACCTCAGCCTCCCAAAGGGCTGGGATGACAGGCCTCTTTATGTATTTTCAATATGCACAATAACGGTACAGGCAACTTTTATACTACAAGGGCAAAGATGAATAACTGTCATGTAGACTGTGTGGTCCATAAAGGCTGAAATATTTACTATCTGGCCCTTTATAGAAAACGTTTGCCAACCCTTGACCTTATGACATAGTTGATCATGATGAAGTCATAAACAAATATGAAATAAAACATTTTTTAATAACAGATCAAAGCACCGTGTCTCTACAAAAAAATATAAAAATTAGCTGTGCACAGTGGCACATGACTGCATTCTTAGCTACTTAAGAGAGTGAGGTGGGAGGATTGACTGAGCCCAGGAGGGCAAGTCATGACTATGCCACTGCACTTCAGCCTGGGTGAGAGTAAGACCCTGTCTCAACAACAACAACAACAACAAATCAAACTGGCCAAGTATGGGGGCTCACAGCCATAATCTCAGCACTTTGCGAGGCTGCAGTGGGAGAGGTGCTTGACTCCAGGAGGTTGAGACCAGCCTGGGCAACAAAGCTAGATCCTGTTTCTACAAAAAACATAAAAAAATTTGATGGCCATCATGGTGCACGCCTGTGATCCCAGCTACTAGAGAGACTAAGGCTGGAGGACCACTTGAGCCTAAGAGTTCCAGACAAGCCAGGTCAACACAGCAAGACCCTGTCTCTATAAAAAATAATAATTTAGGCTGGGTGTGGTGGCTAACGTCTGTAATCCCAGCACTTTGGGAGGCTGAGGTGGGCAGATCACCTCAGGTCAGAAGTTCATGATGAGCCTGGCCAACATGGTGGAACCCTATCTCTACTAAAAATACAAAAATTAGCCGGGCGTGGTGGCATACGCCTGTAATCCCAGCTACTCGGGAGGCTGAGGCAGGAGAATTGCTTGAAACCAGGAGGCGGAGGTTCGGTGAGCTGAGATCGCACCATTGCCCTCCAGCCTGGGCAACAAGATTGAAACTCCAGCCGGGCACGGTGGCTCACGTCTGTAATCCCAGCACTTTGGAAAGCCGAGGCAGGCAGATCCCGAGGTCAGGAGATCGAGACCATCCTGGCTAACACAGTGAAAACCCTTCTCTACTAAAAAGAAAAAAATACAAAAAATTAGCCAGGTGTGGTGGTGGGCGCCTGTAGTCCCAGCTACTAGGAAGGTTGAAGCGGGAGAATGGTGTGTACCTGGGAGGTGGAGCTTGCAGTGAGCCAAGATCAGGCCACTGCACTCCAGCCTGTGTGACAGAGGGAGACTCAGTCTCAAAAAAAAAAAAAAAAAAAAAAAAGAGTGAAACTCCATCTCAAAAAATAAATTAATTAATTAAATAAATAAAACATGGCTGCATTATCAATGAGAAAACATTATCCAAAGTGAACTCTACTAAGCCAGTTTAATTTTGTGATCAATTATCTACGTGGGTCTATTGAACTTTTCTAATTTTCCCCAAACTTTAAAAAAAATTTTATTTATTTATTTTTGAGACGGAGTCTCGCTGTGTCACCTGGGCTGGAGTGCAGTGGCCGGATCTCAGCTCACTGCAAGCTCCGCTGTCTCCTGGGTTCACGCTAAAAATTTTAATTTACTGAAATTGGTGGCATGGAATCAATTGCTTTTCTTTATTTACTCAACATTTTCCCCATATTGCATATACTAGGTATAATTTACAATTGATTTCATTGCGAAACCATTATTTCGGCTAAGTCCTATTTTCCTGGGATAAATTATCAAAGATACACACATAGTGAAGAAAATTAGAATGTTTTGTCGATTTTTAGCTAGAAGCAAATTTGACTCTGTGATGTTTAGTTGTTTTTGGTGTTAATTTGTATTGATAATTTATAGCTGTAATATTCATTATTATTTGAACCAAAGAATGATAGTTTGCATTTATTTCTTACTTACTTGATGAGAAAATTATAAGGTGTTTTGTTAGGTGGAGAGACTGGGAGAGATAGAAATAGGGAAGAATGGGGAAGGAGTGGGGAGAGGAGAGTGGAGAGAAGGAAAGACAGACAGAGGGAAGAGAGAGAGAGAGAGAGATGTGGAGGTCAAGTGGAAGCCAGAGAGGATGGAAATGGGACTATGTTAGCCAGGTGCCGTGGCTCACACTGTAATCCCAGCACTTTGGGAGGCCAAGGCGGGCAGATCACCTGAGGTAAGGAGTTCAAGACCAACCTGACCAACATCGTGAAACCCTGTCTCTACTAAAAATACAAAAAATAGCTGGGCGTGGTGGCACATGCCCATAGTCCCAGCTACTTGGGAGGTTGAGATAGGAAAAATCACTTGAACCTGGGAGACGGAGTTTGCAGTGAGCCGAGATGGTGTCACTGCACTCCAGCCTGAGCGACAGAGGAGACTCCATCTCAAAAAAAAAAAAAAAAAAAAAGAAAGAAAGAAAGAAAAAGAAATGGGACTATGTGGAAATGAGGGACTGAAGAGAGAGAAAGAGAGGGATACACTAGGGGCCTAAATATCCTCCAGGTCACAATGGTGGATCCAAACCCAGTTCCAGCTAGGATGTCTGGGGTTTTAATGCTAACAGCCAGGGTTCTCATTTCCTATCTCAGATGTCTTCTTCTCCCTGTATTTATCAATTTTACTCTATTTGGATACAGATTAGCCATCTCTGGGAAGCTGGGACGTGCCCTCCATCCCACCACAACTTCCAGGCCATGCGTTTCGTAGGATACCGTGTATGGCTATGCAAGTTACTCAGTGCACAACTCAACTTGCTTACATTTATGCACTGATGCTTACTGTTCTTTCCCCACCTCACCGGTTCCAAATCAGTTTTTTTTTTTTTTTTTTTGAGATGGAGTTTTGCTCTTGTTGTCCGGGCTGGAGTGCAATGGCACGATCTTGGCTCACCGCAACCTCCGCCTCCCAGTTTCAAGCAATTCTCCTGCCTCAGCCTCCCAAGTAGCTGGGATTACAGGCATACGCTATCACTCCTGGCTAATTTTGTATTTTTAGTAGAGACGGGGTTTCTCCATGTTTGTCAGGCTGGTCTCGAAATTCTGCCCTCAGGTGATCTGCTCGTCTTGGCCCCGCAAAGTGCTGGGATTACAGGTGTGAGCCACCATGCCCGACCCCAAATCATAGAATTCTAAGAAAGGACTCTGATTGGTTTAGAAAGGGCCACGTGTCCATCTTTTGACCAATCTCTGTGGCCAACAGTATGATATTATGGTTGATACATCTTGTATGAAGATGACAAATTCATATGGAAGGAAGTGGTGGTTCTAATTCTCTCCAGAAGAGAAAGAACAAGGAATAATAATGATTTGTTTTTGGGATAAGCACAGTAGCTCATGCCTGTAATCCCAGTGCTTTGGGAGGCTGAGGTGGGAGGATTGCTTGAGCCTGGGTGGTCAAGGCCGCAGTGAGCTATAATTGCACCACTGTACTCCAGCCTCCAGGGTGACACAGCGAGACCCTGACTCTTAAAATAAATAAATAAATAAAATGAAATAATGAATGAATGAATTAAAAGAGAATAATAATTTCTTTGTTAAATAGAACTCCATATAATCAATTATAAGGGAGAGAGTTGCAATGGCCCGATCTCGGCTCCCCGCAACCTCTGCCTCCGAGGTCCAAGCAATTCTCCTGCCTCAGCCTCCAGAGTACCTGGGATTACAGGCATGCGCCACGACGACTGGCTAATTTTGATATTTTTAGTGGAGATGGGGTTTCACCATGTTAGTCAGGCTAGTCTCGAATTGCATTGGGCCCCAAATTATTTCTTTGGCAAAGTCATAGACCCCTCTCTCTCGGGGTCTGGATCGGGACCTCTTTCCAGCAACAGTCTTGTGAAGAAATGTTGGTTGTCTCAGTTACACTCTGAGATTGGTTTTATTTTTATTCCCATTTCATGGATGAGACAAGCAAGGCTCCAAGTGCTTAAGTGACAGGCTCCTTGGCCTTCCTGGTTCTCCCAGTAGTTGGGAAAAGCTGCGTTGAGACAGCAAACAACAACAACAACAACAACAACAACAAAAACCAAACCAAAACAAAAAACAAAATTAAATTAAATTAAATTAAAAAAAATTTTTTAAAGTTACATGCTCCTGATCACAGAGCTAAGAAGTGTTTAGACCCTGTGCTCGAAACCAGGCTTACCGCTGAGCAACATGGCTCACGCCTGTAGTCCCAGCTATTCAGCAGGTTGAAGCATGAACTGGGAGGAGGCTGCAGTGAGCCGAGATTGCGCCACTACACTTCCGCCTGGGTGACAGAGCAAGACTCCATCTCAAAAGAAAAAAAAAAATTGGCCGGGCACAGTGGCTCACACTGTAATCCCAGCACTTTGGGAGGCCAAGGCAGGTGGATCACTTGAGTTCAGGAGTTCGAGACCAGCCTGGCCAACGTGGTGAAAACTCATCTCTACTAAATACAAAAATTAGCTGGGCATGGTGGTGTGTGCCTATAATTCCAGTTACTTGGGAGGCTGAGGCAGGAGCATATCTTGAACCTGGGAGGCAGAGGTTGCAGTGAGCTGAGATTGCACCACTGTACTCCAGCCTAGGTGACAGAGCCAGACTGTGTCTCAAATTAAAATAAATAAATAAATAAATAAATAAATAAATAAATAAATAAATAAAGGGGCTTACATTCCTCAGACAAAAATCATTTCATTTCTCGGTAATAATGCTCACAGTAAAGGTAGGCATTCACCCGTGCATAGCACAGACCCCAAATAGCAGTGGCTTACAAGAGCAAAGATGCAAGTATATTTCTGTCTCCTAAAGAAGTCCAACTACTTTTGGAAGTCCTACTTTGCAAAGCTGTCAGGAGCCCAAGATCCTTTCATCTCATTGTGTCTTCATCTCTAAGGTGCTGTGCTGGTTTTCATGGTCCAAGGTCCACATTCCAACCTTTACACAGGGGAAAAAGACACAAGGAAGGAACACACCATACTGTAAGGCGTCACTGAATTGGGAAGTTGTCCATGGCTCTTCTCGTAGCCCATCGGACAAAATGTGGTCACCTGGACACACCTTATTACAAAGGAGGGTGGGTAATGTAGTTTTCATTCTGGGAAGTCATCTCTAATAAGAAACCGGTTGGTTTCTGATTATCAAAAAGAATAGCTGGTACTTTAGGAGAATAGCACTTTGGGAGGCCGAGGTGGGCGGATCACTTGAGATCAGGAGTTTGAGACCAGCCTGGCCAACATGGCAAAACCCCATCTCTACCAAAAATACAAAAATTAGCCAGGTGTGGTGGTATGCTTGTAATCCCAGCTACTTGAGAGGCTGAGGCAGGAGAATCGCTTGAACCCAGGAGGCAGAGGTTGCAGGGATCTGAGACTGCACCACTGCACTCCAGCCTGGGTGACATAGTGAGACTCCATCTCAAAAAAAAAAAAAGCTAGGTTTTAGAGAATGGTAAGCAGTTTGTGCTATGGTTAGGTAACCAAGTATTTGATAATTTCCAGACCCGATGATTTTATTGATTATGCAGAAGCTTCTATAAAAATAATTTTTGCCTTTTTGTTTTTTTGAGATAGAGTCTCACTCTATAGCCCAGGCTGGAGAGCAATGGCACCATCTCAGCCCGCTGCAACCTCTACCTCCAAGGTGCAAGTGATTCTCATGCCTCAGTCTCCCGAATAGCTGGGACTAAAGGCATGCACCACCATGCCTGGCTAATTTTTGTATTTTTTTCAGTAGAGATGAGGTTTTGCCATGTTTGCCAGGCTGGTCTCAAGCTTCTGGCCTCTAGTGATCAACCTACCTGGGCCTCCCAAAGTGCTGGGATTACAGGATTCAGTGGGTGTGCCCAGCCTTGTATTTCTTTTGTAATAATGAGAACTGGTTAATAAAAGTAAGTGAGCTTCTGGCCTTGATACAAAAGCATACAATTTACAGTTGGAAAGATATTTAGAAGAAATTCAGCACAATCTAAGCCAAGATATATCATAAAATAGAAAAAAGAAAAAAAAGTAGTTGAAGATTCATTTGACTACTATGATCCTGTTTGGGTTTTAAAATGATGTATAGGATATAAATATACCTATGTAGGTGTGTATATAGAAAGATAGAGCTACATAAAAAGGGAAACAAATTAGAGAAGCACACATCAAATTGTAAATTGCAGTTATCTCTTGAATTTAGAAATGTGGAGGAGTTGCACTTTCTATTTATTTATTTCTGTAATGATTTTTATTGTGATATTTACTCATATTTTAATAAGCAGAAAAAACAATGTAGATAAAAATGGAAAGATTCCAAGTAGTGTTTTAATTCCTTCTATAATAGCTCTAGCACCCAGACTCTGAGTAAATAATTTCTTTCTTTCTTTCTTTCTTTCTTTCTTTCTTTCTTTCTTTCTTTCTTTCTTTCTTTCTTTCTTTCTTTCTTTCTTTCTTTCTTTCTTTCTTTCTTTCTTTCTTTCTTTCTTTCTTTCTTTCTTTCTTTCTTTCTTTCTTTCTTTCTTTCTTTCTTTCTTTCTTTCTTTCTTTCTTTCTTTCTTCTTTCTTTCTTTCTTTCTTTCTTTCTTTCTTTCTTTCTTTCTCTTTCTTTCTTTCTTTCTTTTGAAACAGAGTTTCGCTCTTGTTGCCCAGGCTAGAGTACAATGGTACGGTCTTGGCTCACTGCAACCTCAGCCTCCCAGATGCGATTCTCCTGCCTCAGCCTCCAGAATGGCTGGGATCACAGGTGCCTGCCACCACACCCAGCTAATTTTTTTGTAGTTTTAGTAGAGACAGGGTTTCATCATGTTGGCCAGGCTGTTCTTGAACTCCTGACCTCAGGTGATCTGCCTGCCTCGGCCTCCCAAAGTGCTGGGATTACAGTTGTGAGCCACTGCGCCTGGCCAATAATTTCAATAGAGAATTCATTCATTTTGTACATCCTGAAGAAGCATGTACGAAAACACAGCCATTGTCCTGGGCCCTGGAGATACAAAGATGCAATACATCCAAAAAGGTCTTCCTATTAGAGCCCCAAGTAGTGAAACTAGGGAAAGGAGGGAGAAGGAGATAGGCCAGGAGGAAGAGAATGAAGAGGACAGTACTGTTACAAGTGCTCTCTCCTATCACATTCATGGTTATAGCCCTAGCATTTTGTTTTACTATGTTTTTGAGATAGGGTCTTTCTCTGTCACCCAGGCTGGAGTGCAGTGGTGCGATCTCAGCTCACTGCAGCCTCAACTTCCCAGTCTCAGGTGATCCTCCCACCCCAGCCTCCCAAGTAGCTGGGACCACAGGTGT
Source organism: Rhinopithecus roxellana (assembly GCF_007565055.1). Lineage (NCBI taxonomy): Eukaryota > Metazoa > Chordata > Mammalia > Primates > Cercopithecidae > Rhinopithecus > Rhinopithecus roxellana. The sequence goes on along the minus strand of NC_044568.1, from coordinate 77,728,051 downwards.
GTGCCACCACCCCTGGCTAATTTTTTTTTTTTTTTTGTTTCCTGGTTTGTTTGTTTTGTAGAGACAGTTTCGCCATGTTGCCCAGACTGGTTGTGAACTCCTGGTCTCAAGCAATTGGCCATGCCTTGGCTTTCCAAAGTGCTGGCATTATAGCCGTGAGCCACTGTGCCTGGCCTTGCCCCAGCACTTTGGCTAGTGGCTGGCACATAGATGCTCAGTAAACTTGTTCAACGAACGAGTAACAGAGACAGAAGGAATAGTGAATAATCTGATATGTCAGACGGAATGGTCATTCTACCAGCAATGTAGGGAAGAATCATAGATAGGTTAGAGGAAGGCAGTGGCGATGTCAAGTAGAATTGTGGGGATGGGGGCATGCAGAACTCAACCTCTGGAAAGAGGAATAGAAAAGAGAAGCTATAACTTCTCATTCTTAGGCTGCCCTTTCTTTTGTGACAGCTTCTATCTTGTACCTTCTACTCATTGGTACTTTGCTACATAAACAAAGGTTTTATGCTGTTCTGGTGATTAGAAAGTTCATGATAATTGTAATAATTTCCTTTGGTTCTCTTGAAATTAGTCTAGATATGAGATTTCATTTGATGTACCTTTTATTCAATTATACCGAGCTGGCTTTGATGATGCAAAACATAAAATAGTTAATTATCAATTATAAAGCACATTTACATAATTACCAAGCAGATCCAAATTGAGTTCATCCTTTCAGAATGAACTTCAAAAGGTGGCCTTGAGTTTCTGTATGATTTTCTTTACTTCCCCAGTTTCTTCACAGTAAAATTGTGTTACCCTTATAATGGCATTTTGAAAAAAATAGACTGAAAAAATAAATCAATGATTTATGTAACTTTTTCTGTTCTAATCACTCTAAAAGTTTTGGGGCAATTGAGTATCACCAATTGAAGAAAAAAAGAAAAAGAATAAAGAAAAAACAAAAAGAAAATTTCCCCTGTAACCACAAAAGAAAAGAGACCATATCCCCCTCCTCTTAGAGTATTCCTGAGAGAAACCTAGTGGTCGCAAATTCTTATTTTATTCTGGTGGTGTCTCTGTAAATCTCTTCAGAGGCAAGTAAGCCTCTTGCCAGCTTTACAACCCAGAAACATTTTTTCAAAGGTCTTGGATTTATCCCCTTTGAAATGCAAATGTCTGAGGAAACAATATCTTGGTAACCCAGTCACTGTGGGCCCCTTTCTGTGAACTAGTGAAGGTGGTCATGAGAGAGGAGATCACTCCTCATATTGTCTTACACTTAATTTCTTGTTTGCTGAAAAGGTAGAAGTTAAAAGAATAAGCACAAGTGAAATTCATAGTCAGACAGCCCGCTGCAGCATTTCGGGCCTGGTAGTTAAAATTCAATCCCTGACCTCACTGCTTGTGTTATCTATAGATTTTAGACATTGTATGAGGAAGCACTGTGAAACTTCCCGTTCTGTTTTGTTTCGTTGTAATTACTGGTGCATGCAGCCCTCAGTTACGTACCCCTTGCTTGTCCAATCAATCATGACCCCCTCTTCATGCAGCCCCTTTAGAGTTGTGAGCCCTTAAAAGGGACAGGAATTACTTATTCAGGGAGCTCAGTTTCTAGGACTTAAGTCTGCCGATGCTCCCAGATGAGTAAAGCTCTTTCCTTCCACGATCCGGTGTCTGAGGGATTTTTGTCTACGACTCCTCCTGCTACAGTTAAAGAAATTTTACTAACTTTCCAGTCCACTTCAAGCCCAATTTTTTCACCATTGTTGGGAGTCAGAAATCGATACCCCAAAATAGGGCACTTTGACAGGCCGAACTGAGGAAGTCCCAAGGTCTCTCCAGCCTCACTCCACCCACTTCTCATCACTCAATCCTCCGTGTCTCCCAAAACACAGGATGAAGTTGTTCTCTGAATTTTCCTTATCTACCTAAAGCCCGAACCTGCAAAAGAAGAAAACAATGACCCCAGTCCCTGAGTTTTCATTAGCTGAACTCACATCACAGGAAGACTGACTGAAGTCTGCCAACACACCTGACCAGACTTGTCACAAACCATTTTCTGCTCTGCAGACCCAACAAACTTTGTTCCAAGCCAATATGTGTTCTCTAAGCCCACTGAATCCTCCTAAAAATCCTTGTGGCTGGGCACTGTGGCTCACGTCTGTAATCCCAGCACTTTGGTAGGTCGAGGTGGGTGGATTACCTGAGGTCAGGAGTTGGAGACTAGCCTGCCCAACACTGTGTAACCCTATCTCTACTAAAAATACAAAAATTATCTGGGCGTGGTAGTGGGCACTTGTAATCTTAGCTACTCAGGAGGCTGAGGCAGGAGAATCTCCTGAACCCAGGAGGCAGAGGTTGCAGTGAGCAGAGATCGTACCACTGCACTCCAGCCTGGGTGACAAGAGTAAAACTCTGGCCGGGAGCGGTGGCTCAAGCCTGTAATCCCAGCACTATGGGAGGCCGAGACGGGTGGATCACGAGGTCAGGAGATCGAGACCATCCTGGCTAATACGGTGAAACCTCGTCTCTACTAAAAAAAAAACACAAAAAACTAGCCGGGCGACGAGGCGGGCGCCTGTAGTCCCAGCTACTCGGGAGGCTGAGACAGGAGAAAGGCGTGAACCCGGGAGGCGGAGCTTGCAGTGAACTGAGAGTCGGCCACTGCACTCCAGCCTGGGCGGCAGAGCAAGACTCCGTCTCAAAAAAAAAAAAAAAAAAGAGTAAAACTCTGTCTCAAAATAATAATAATAATAATAATAATAATAATAATAATAATAATAATAACAATAATGATAAAAATCCTTTGCTACCCTCCTAAAATCATTCACACTTCTCCATGATCCTTTCCCCTAAGAAGCTGGATATACAAGCATCTGTATCCCTTTGGGATAGCAGGCCATCACTCTGCGATCCTCCCCAGCACACCTTTTGTCAGTTGATTTTCAGGGAACTTTCAGAAGGCGAAGGTTTTATCTGAATGGCTAATATCCCTTAGCTCATACATGATCTCTTGGAACAAAAAAACTTCAGCCCCTAAACATAATGTCAAACTCCCACATAGTCGATGCCATCTGGATAGGGATGAGATTCTGTACACTTCTTCTAGAGGTTGAATTTATTTTTTATTTTTTTTAAAAATTTTTTTGAGACAGAGTCTCACTCTGTCACCCAGGCTGGAGGGCAGTGGCATGATCTTGGCTCACTGCAACCTCCACCTCCCAGGACCAAGCAATCCTCCCACCTCAGCCTCCTGAGTAGCTGGGACCACAGGTGCATGCCACCATGTCCAGCTAATTTTTGTATTTTTTGTAGAGATGGATTTCGTCATGTTGCCCAGCCTGGTCTCAAACTCCTGGCCTCAAGTGATCTGCCCACCTTGGCCTCCCAAAGTGCTGGAATGATAAGTGAGCCACCATGCCCAGTCTCAAAGTTTGAACCCTTCAGGCAAAGATAGAGAAACCCTACACTTGAGATTCCTAAGGTTTAACTGAAAAACAGGAGTCCTGGGCAGTAATTTCAGCCCAGCCACTGAGGAAGGCTGGGAACAGACCTTCAGGCTCATTACTTCTCAAAGGTGATCAGTTTCATCCTTCAGGAAGAATTGGTTAATCCTTTCCATGTAAATTATCATCACATTCATTTACCCTTAGCTGGGCCAGTGTTCCTGGGATCTGTTCTTCCCACTTCAAGAAAACAATGGATCAAATCCCCAACCAACATTAATATCCTACAAATCTCTGCCAAAAATTTGATTAATTTCTACCCCAAAGCACCACAGACAAATAGTGCAAGAAGAATGCCTTGGAGGGTTGAAGCCACTTTGATGAAACCTCCCACTCTGGATTGTGTCTTTTTGAATACACAAATAAGGCCATTACGCCGAATAGATGGCAGATTTCCTTTCTTGTGCAAAACCTTAGACAGTAATTCTTGGCCAAAAGACTCAAAAAGAAAGCACGAAAAGTGACATCATTCAGGTTGTGTCTGCAAAGCCAGCACTTGGTGATAAGTGAGCTCATTAATGCCATTATAAATATTCATTGTGTTTCTGGAAAATCCAATGTAGGAGAAATACAAAAAAAAAAAACAGTTGCTAAAATTCTGGACTTGGTGGTTTCACTCGTGTCAGTGTGAAGAGACCACCAAACAGGCTTTGTGTGAGCAACAAGGCTGTTTATTTCACCTGGGTGCAGGTGGGCTGAGTCCCAAAAGAGAGTCAGCAAAGGCAGATGGTGGGGAGGCGGTGTGTTTTATAGGATTTGGGTAGGTAAAGGAAAATTACAGTCAAAGGGGGTTGTTCTCTGGGGGGTGGGGGCGGGGGTCACAAGGTGCTCAGCAGGGGAGCTTATGAGCCAGGAGAAGGAATTTCACAAGGTAGTGTCATCAGTTAAGGCAGGAACAGGCCGTTTTCACTTCTTTTGTGGTGGAATGTCGTCATCAGTTAAGACAGGAACTGGCCATCTGGATGTGTATGTGCAGGTCACAGGGGATATGATGGCTTAGCTTGGGCTCAGAGGCCTGACATTCCTGTCTTCTTATATTAATAAGAAAAATAAAACGAAATAGTGGTAAAGTGTTGGGGTGGCCAAAATGTTTGGGGGTGATATGGAGAGATAGTAGGCAATGTTTCTCAGCGCTGCTTCGAGTGGGATTGGGGTGGCGTGGGAACCTAGAGTGGGAGAGATTAAGTGGAAAGAAGATTTTATGGTAAGGGGTGATATTGTGGATTTGTTAAAAGGAGCATTTGTCATATAGAATGATTGGTGATGGCCTGGATGTGGTTTTGTATGAATTGAGAAACTAAATGGAAGACACAAGGTCCAAATTAAGAGAAGGAGAAAAACAGGTATTGAATGAGTAAGAACTAGGAGGACCCAGAACATCCAATGAGAGAGTGCTCAAGGGGGTTCGGCATAGCCCTGCCAGCAAAGATTATTTATTTACTTTAAGAGGGAGTTAAGTGTGGCGGTTTGGGGATAGCACCAGGAGGTATCAGTGGTGATGGCTTAGAGAAACAGTGTAAACCGGCAGTGTAAACAAGAGCAGGGCATTTATGAGGAGTTGAGAATGGTGAATAGGAGTGTGACTAGACAGCAGATAGTAGGGATGAGAAGTTTTTTGGGGCACAGTCCAAGTTGGTCTGGTCTCTGGAATGACACTGGGGCCTAATAAAAAGGAGCATCCATGCAGGAGCTCAAACGGGCTGTACCCTGTAGCATTCTGAGCACAGGCCCGAATTCTGACAAGGGAAAGTGGTAAAAGTACTGTCTAGTCCTTTTTAAGTTGGTGGCTGAGCTTGGTGAGGTGTGTTTTTAAAAGACCATTAGTTCACTGAATACTAAGAGCCTGAGAATCTGCCTGGGTGATTTGACTAATAAACGCCGGTCTGTTATCGGACAGCATAGAGGTGGGAAGGCCAAACTGAGGAATTATGTCTGACAGATGGGAAGAAATGACCGCGGTGGCCTTCTCAGACCCCGTGGGAAAGGCCTCTACCCATCCAGTGAAAGTGTTTACCCACCAAGAGGTATTTTAGTTTCCTGACCGGAGGCATGTGAGTAAAGTCAATTTGCCAGTCCTGGGCGGGGCAAATCCCTGAGCCTGATGTGTAGGGAAGGGAGGGGTCCTGAACAATCCCTGAGGAGTAGTAGAATAGCAGATGGAACACTGAGAAGTGATTTCCTTGAGGATAGATTTCCACGATGGAAAGGACATGGGAGGTTCTAAGAGGCGGGCCAGCGGCTTGTAACCTACATGGAAGAGGTTATGAAATGACAATAGAATAGAATGGGCCTGTGAGGCTGGAAGGAGGTATTTTCCTTGGTCCAAGAACTATTTGCCTTGTGTGGGAAGAGATTGATAGGTAGAGTTTCTGCAGGGGAATATGTGGGAGTGGCCAGATGAGAAGGAGAAAAACTGCCATGAGGGATAGAAGTTGGAACGTTAGCTGCTTTTTAAGCTAACTTATTAGCAGAAGCATTGTCCTGAGCGATGGGATCTGATGCCTTTTGATGGCCTTTGTAGTGAGTCACTTCAGCTTCCTTTGGAAGTAAAGCGGCTTTCAGAAGCGTTTTTATTAAAGAGGCATTAATGATGGAGGACCCTTGCATAGTGAGGAAATTTCTTTCAGCCCATATACCAGTGTGGTGGTGCAGGATATGGAGGGCATATTTAGAGTCAGTATAAATATTGATGCGTAGTCCTTTTGCAAGAGTGAGGGCTTGAGTTAAGGCAATGATTTCGGCTTGCTGAGAGGTAGTGGAGGGGGGCAGAAAGTATATGTGTCAGGTGTGAGGAAGAAAATATATTTTGGAAGTTATGAGAACTGTAGAGCGTGAGTTGAGCATAGTTGGTGATTTTGAGGGCCTCTAAAAGTATTAAGGCAGCGGCAGCCACTGCATGTAGACATGAGGGCTAGGCTCAAAGAGTAAGCTCAAGTTTTTGGACAGAAAGGCTACACAGCACAGTCCTGGCTCTTGTGTAAGAATTCTGACCGCACTAACCATGCCTAGGAAGGAAAGGAGTTGTTTTGTCGAAGGGATTGGGGTTTGGGAGATTAGCCGGACACGATCAGCCAGGAGAGCATGTGTGTTTTCGTGAGAATTATGCCGAGATAGGTAACAGATGAGGAAGAAATTTGGGCTTGACTGAAGTAACGGGGTCTGTCTGTGAAGCCTTGCGGCACTACAGACCGGGTAATTTGCTGAGTCTGTTGGGTGTCACGGTCAGTCCAAGTGAAAGCAAAGAGAGGCTGGGATGAGGGGTGCAAAGGAATAGTAAAGAAAGCATGTTTGAGATCCAGAACAGAACAATGGGTTGTGGAGGGAGGTATTGAGGATAGGAGAGTATATGGGTTTGGCACCATGGGTGGATAGGCAAAAGCAATTTGGTTGATAAGGCACAGATCCTGAACTAACCTGTAAGGCTTGTCTGGTTTTTGGGCAGATTAAATGGGGGAATTGTAAGGGGAGTTTATAGGCTTTAAAAGGCCATGCTGTAACAGGTGAGTGATAACCGGCTTTAATCCTTTTAAAGCATGCTGTGGGATGGGATATTGGTGTTGAGCAGGGTAAGGGTGATTAGGTTTTAATGGGATAAAGGATGCATCATTTGTTGTCAAGGAGGGAGTAGAAGTGTCCTATACTTGTGGATTAAGGTGGGGAGATACAAGGAGGGGATGTGAAGGAGATTTGAACTGGGAGAAAAAGTGGCAATGAAATGTGGCTGTAGCCCAGGAATAGTCAGGGAAGCAGAAAATTTAGTTAAAATGTCTCGACCAAAAAAGGGAGCTGGGCAGGTGGGGATAACTAAAAAGGAGTGCATAAAAGAATGTTGTCCAAGTTGGCACCAGAGTTGGGGAGTTTTAAGAGGTTTAGAAGCCTGGCCGTCAATACCCACAACAGTTATGGAGGCAAGGGAAACAGGCCCTTGAAAAGAAGGTAATGTGGAGTGGGCAGCCTCCGTATTGATTAAGAAGGGGACGGACTTACCCTCCACTGTAAGAGTTACCCAAAGCGTCTGTGATGGTCCAGGAGGCTTCCGAGGCAATGGGGCAGTGTCAGTCTTCAGCCGCTAAGCTGAGAAGATCTGGGAAGGAGTCAGTCAGAGAGCCTTGGGCCAGAGTTCCAGGAGCTCTGGGAGTGGCTGCCTGGTGAGTTGGGCAGTCTGATTTCCAGTGGGGTCCTGCACAAATGGGACACGGCTTAGGAGGAATCCTGGGCTGCGGACATTCCTTGGCGCAGTGGCCAGATTTCCAGCACTTGAAGCAAGCTCTGGGGGAGGAGGTCCTGGAGGAACCCCTGGCAGCTGTGGTTCAGGCGTTTAAGTTCTTGTGTGCTGGAGATATGGCTGGGGTTTCTCACAGCAGAGGCAAGTATTTGTAATTCAGAAATGCGTTGCCGTCTGGCTGCTTCCTCTCTAGGTGAGGTTGATTAATTCCTGTTGTGGGATTGGAGGGCCGGATTCTAATTTTTGAAGTTTTTTTCTTATGTCAGGAGCTGACTGGGCAATAAAATGCATATTGAGAAGAAGACGGCCTCTGGCCCTTCTGGGTCTAGGTTGGTAAAGCATCTAAGGGTTGTTGCCAAACGGGCCATGGACTGGGCTGGGTTTTTATATTTGGTGAAAAAGAGCCGAAACGCTATCTGATTTGGGGCCTTTAGCTCCAGCCACCTTTTTAAGAGGAAATTGCTGGACAGGTAGGGGAGGGCTAGTCGAGGAACTAAACTGTCAGTTGAACCAGGTGTGAGGAGGGGAGGTGATAAAAGTATTATAGGGTGGGGGAGCGCAGGCTGAGGAAAAATTGGGACCTAGCTTGGTCCCCTCCTCCCCAGGGGAGGAGGGGAGAGGTCAGATGGGTCCGTTGAAAAGGAAGATTCAAAAGGCTCAGCGATGCTTGGGGTTGGGACTGAGGGGACATGCGGGAGGGAAACAAGGAAGATTTGGGACGAGTTACATTGGGAACAGAGACTAGGGAGGGACCGATGTGTAAAAGAATGACTGGACATCAGGCACCTCAGACCGTTTGCCCTAAACAGTCTTGTAGGATAGAGAAATCCAAAGTGCCATTTTCTGGCCATTTAGAGCCATTATCGAGTTTGTATTGGGGTTAAGCAGTATTGCAGAAGAAAACGAGGCATTTAGGTTTTAGGTCAGGCGAGAGTTGAAGAGGTTTTAAGTTCTTGAGAAAACAGGCTAAGGGAGAAGAAGGAGAAATGGAGGGTGGAAGGTTGCCTATAGTGAAGGAGGCAAGTCCAGAGAAAACAGAGGGTAGAGACACAGAGAGAAAGTGTGGGGGATGCTGGCCCCCAAGAAAGTAGAGAAGGGTTGGGAGGTGCTTGGCCCCCCCCCCCACCGTAAGTGGAAAAGGGGTGGGTAGAGTCATGGAGAGAAGGGGTGGGTGAGCAGCCAAAGCAGGCCTCCCCGCAATTCACTTGCCACCAAGGGCATGTGGGTGAATGACCAGAGCAGGCGTCCCCGCAGTGGTCAGACACCAATGAAATGTGGGTGAATAATCAGGCAGGCGTCCCCATGTGATTAAACACCAAGGGAAGCCTGCCTTCCCTAGTCCGTGACTGGCACTGGAGTTCGGGGTTCATGGATAAAATGCGTCTCCTTTGACTCTACCAGAAAAGGAAAGGAACTGAAATTAAGAGAAGGGAGAGATTGAAGGGTGGCACCAAGATTGAAAGGAGAAAGAGGTTGAGGGATAGTAAGAGAGGTTGGAGAAGAGAGTAAAAAGAGGCCGCTTACCCGATTTAAAATTGGTGAGATGTTCCTTGGGCTGGTTGGTCTGAGGACCCGAGGTCGTAAGTGGATCTTTCTCATGAAGCAAAGAGCAGGAGGACAGGGGATTGATCTCCCAAAGGAGGTCCCCGATCTGAGTCACGGCACCAAAATTTCACTTGCTTCCGTGTGAAGAGACCACCAAACAGGCTTTGTGTGAGCAACAAGGCTGTTTATTTCACCTGGGTGCAGGTGGGCTGAGTCCCAAAAGAGAGTCAGCGAAGGGAGATGGGGCGGGGCGGTGGGTGGCGTTTTATAGGATTTGGGTAGGTAAAGGACAATTACAGTCAAAGGGGGTTGTTCTCTGGCAGGCAGGGGCGGGGGGGGGTCACAAGGTGCTCAGCAGGGGAGCTTTTGAGCCAGGATTAAACCAGGAGAAGGAATTTCACAAGGTAATGTTATCAGTTAAGGCGGGAACCGGCCATCTGGATGTGTACCTGCACGTCACAGGGGATATGATGGCTTAGCTTGGGCTCAGAGGCCTGACAGGTGGCGGGGGGGAACTTCCATTTGACCCACTGAAGGTTCACTGAAAATCAACTGACGAAATGCAGATTAATAGGAGAAAAGGCGGCTCAGCATGGTGGCTTACACCTGTAATCCCAGCACTTTGGGAGGCTGAGGCAGGTGGATCTTTTGAGGTCAGGAGTTTGAGACCAGCCTGACCAACATGGTGAAACCCTGGCTCTACTAAAAATACAAAAATTAGCTGGGCTACTCAGGAGGCTGAGGCAGGAGAATCACTTGAATCCGGCAGACAGAGGTTGCAGTGAGCCAAGATCACACCACTGCACTCCAGCCTGGGTAACAAAGGGAGACTCTGTCTCAATCAATCAATCCATTTTTAAAAAGATTTTTAAAAAATCAAAGAGGAATGTTATGTGTGGTCCTGAAAGAAAGTTCATTGGCATTAGTAAAGCAACAGGGAGCTGACAAGCACCAATTGGTAGGTGACTCCTGTGGGCAAAATGAGTCCTAGAGTTGTAGCAGGTTATCTCAGCACCTATAGATAAAACTGGTTTCAAGTTACAACAGGCAGTTTCAGCCACTGGACTTGCAGAGAATAACATTTCTAGAGAAATATTAGGTACCTTGAGTGCTTTTTATCCCTGGCCCATTGACTCTGATTTAGTCGGGTATGACAAGAATGACCCAGTTTGTACAGCCCACTTTCAGATGACCTACAATCTAGCAAGGTAGGTCAGACAATTTCTTTATGGCCAGTTCTTACATGGAAGTGGAGTCGGGAGAGGTAGAGTAATACCTGTAGGTTTTATGGCTGGCTTTAGAAAGAAGAGGTTCTGGTTTCTGCGACCTGCCTTGGGGAAGAGGGAATCCAGTTTCTTTCTCTCCCTTTCTTTCTTTCTTTCTTTCTTTCTTTCTTTCTTTCTTTCTTTCTTTCTTTCTTTCTTTCTTTCTTTCTTTCTTTCTTTCTTTCTTTCTCTCTCTCTCTCTTTCCTTTTCTTTCTTTCTTTTTCTTCCTTCCTTCCTTCCTTCCTTCCTTCCTTCCTTCCTTCCTTCCTTCCTTCCTTTCCTTCTTTTCCTTCCTTCCTTTCCTTCCTTCCTTCCTTTTTAAATTTTCGTGGAAGCATGGTTTTCACCATGTTAGCCAGGGTAGTCTCTATCTCCCGACCTCGTGATCCGTCCACCTCAGCCTCCCAAAGTGCTGGGATTACAGATGTGAGCCACCGCACCTGACTGGGAATCCAGTTTCTGTGGGGGAAGATGAGGGGAGAGAGACAGGAGGGCAGAAGAAGGGCAGAGAGATAATTTTTTTTCTGAGGTTGTTTGTAGGGCCTTCATTTTAGGGTATCATTTTCTGAGCCCCAACATCTCTTTCCTCAGGTTAGTGGTCTTTGTAATAAAAACCACACATTGGCAAAAGAAATAAATGACAATAGACTGGGCACAGTGGCTCACGCCTGTAATCCCAGCACTTTGGGAGGCCAAGGCAGGCAGATCACCTGAGGTCAGGAGTTCGAGACTAGCTTGCCCAACGTGGCAAAAACCCGTCTCTTCTAAAAATACAAAAATTAGCCTGGCGTGATGGCGGGTGCCTGTAATCCCAGCTACTGAGGAGGCTGAGGCAGAAGGATCGCTTGAACCTGGGAGGAGAGGTTGCAGGGAGCCGAGGTCGTGCCACTGCACTCCAGCCTAGGCTACAAGACCGAAACTCTGTCTCAAAAAAAAAAAAAAAAGAAAAAGAAATAAATGACAATAGAATGAGGGAAGGTCGGGTGCTGCGGCTCACACCTGTAATCCCAAAACTTTGGGAGACTGAGGAGGGCAGATCACTTGAGGTCAGCAGTTTGAGACCATCCTGACCAACATGGTAAAACACCATCTCTACAAAAATGAAAAATTAGCCAGACATTGTGGTGGGTGCCTGTAATCTCATCTACTTGGGAGGCTGAGGCAGGAGAATCACTTGAACCCAGGAGGTGGAGGTTACAGTGAGCCCAGTTTGTGGCAAGACATATCTCATTAACTCAGGCCTCCATAACAACTGTTTCAGCACTGAGTGGTTAAGTATTAAAAGCCAGTGCCCTTATGCAAAGACTGAAATGTAGCAAAAGCCCAAAGAGTTTTGCCTAGGCCTTTCCTGGGCCTTAAAGCATGACAAAATAACGAAGGACAGCCTGGCCAACATGATGAAACCCTATCTCTACTAAAAATGTAAAAATTAGCTGGGTATGGTGGCATGTGCCTATAGTCCCAGCTACTCAGGAGGCTGAGGTAGGAGAATTGCTTGACCCAGGAGGCGGAGGTTGCAATGAGCTGAGATCATGCCACTGTACTCCAGCTTGGGTGACAGAGTGAGACTCTGTCTTAAAAAAAAAAATAGTTAAATAAATAAAGATAAAAAATATAACAAAGGAATTCTTAACAGGACCCATTTAGGATTAAACAAGTTTTACTGAGGGTCTGAAGAAACTCTGCAGGCCTCCATAAATAAGTTTATTGGGGGTCTGAAGGCACTCCCCAAACCTTCGTGATTTAGCAGGAGACAAGAAAAGGGTAATCACCCCAGCACCTGGACCCATTTAGATTAAGTAAATTTACTGAGGATCCATGGGAAGGTCTTCTGGACTCAGACCTTACTTACAGATTAAAGGAAGTTGGGCTGGGCATGGTGGCTCATGCCTGTCATCCCAGCACTTTGGGAGGCTGAGGTGGTGGATCACTTGAGGTCAGGAGTTCGAGACCAGCGTGGCCAACATGGTGAAACCCCGTCTCTACTAAAAATACAAAATTAGCCAGGCGTGGTGGTGGGCACCTGTAATCCCAGCTACTTCGAAGGCTGAGGCAGGAGAATTGCTTGAACCCAGGAGGTGGAGGTTGCAGAGAACCGAGATTGTGCCACTACACTTTAGCCTGGGCAACAAGAGTGAAACTCTGTCTCAGAAAGAAAAAAGACACTGTCAACTAATGAGAAACAAAACTAACACCATGGAACCACAAACAAAACAGAAAATGTTTTAATCAGCATTTTTATGAATTGCAATTCGAGAGACACAAATCTAGCAAGTAGCTGAATTGTGTTCGGTCCAGGTGAGGTAGGCAGCGGTTTGTAAAGGTTTACTGCAAGTTTACACAAGTGGAAGATTTTAGCACAGCCCAGGATTGATAACACCTGGTTGACAGCTTAGACAGGCTCCAGGCCATGATCAGCTTAATTCGGCACAGCTGTGTCCTTGGGCGCTTCGTGATCTACCGCGGTGTGAGCAGCTCAAATCCAATGCAGCTGCTTCTCCAGGACGTTTGCGATTTGGCCCAGTTCAAACAGGTGAAATCCCATCTGATCATGTGCGTGATGCGTGACTAGGGGCTAGCTTCTCCTACCCTCCTGACTCCTTTGTAGAGACCTCTACATAATCATCTTCATTTCTGATTTGTTTACATAGCAGCCACGCTCGTATGTGCCAGGAATTTTGGGAGATACAATGAAGTGTAGAGCTCTCCCCACCCCCATTCCCACAGCCAACCCTCTCCAGGTGTCTCCAGGTGTCTCCACCTGCAGAGCCAATCACAGGAAGTCTTTTCTAAGGCAGCTCGAGGAGGAGAGAAGGAGACACATTCAGCATAATGAAGCCCAGGTGTTGGGAGGTGGCCACACCTGGCCTCCTGAAAGGTCTCACTGTTCAGATGCTTTCCCAGGAAATGGGATGGAGGCTTCTTTTCTTCATGCTCCAAGGGGCCCCAAGTCCCCTCCACATCTATCCTAGGTAACCAGATGCCACGAAAGCAGTGAAAACTGGCCCAAGGCAGAGAAGACACGGTCACAGGTAGGTCTGGGGAGCAGAGCGGGCAGAGGAAAGACTGCCAGATACACTGAGGTGGGTCATCCAGGACCAAGAAGCCAGGCCAGAGAGAGGGAGCCTCTGGGTCTAGATTTCAAGCTGAGTGAGTGAGAGGCTGGATTTGAATCCATTCACTGAGAGCCTGGAAAAAGGCAGAGGAGGGACTCTCGTCACCTTCCCTTGTCTGATTTGCAGAGTGCTACTGGGTCCTCTAGAAAAGAGCTGCTGCTTTGCATTCTTTGAGACTTGAAAACACATTTTGTTTTTTGAGATGGAGTCTCGCTGCAAAAGCAACTACAAGTATTCCTCCCTATCTAACTTTATTTGCGTAGCAGGTGTTTGGACAGAATGGGATACCAGTTATCTGAAGTCAGACCAGCCTGAGTTCAAACTCTGGCCTTCCTACTTCTAACTGGGTGATATCAGACAATGTATTCAACTTACCTCAGCCTTAGTTTCTTTATCTATAAAATGGGAATAAAACCTACCTCAAGAAGATATTACAGTGAGAAAATGCATTTGAAGGGCCTGGAAAGTTTTCAGTAAATGTTAACTATGCTTATTGAGCTATAAACTACTTAATGCAACTACAAGGGGCCGGCCTTACAGTTCAAGCTGCCAGTGCAGTATAAGCTGCTGTCTGTTAGGAGACAGTTCTCCACGGGCCTCTTTTATGAAGCAAAGTACTGAGTTCCTTTCCAGGAGAGTTCTGAACTTTTTCTTTTTTGAGAGAGGGTCTCACTCTGGCGCTCAGGCCGAGTGCAGTGGTGTGATCACAGCTCACTGCAGCATCCACCTCCTGGGCTCAAAGAATCCTCCCAACTCAGCCTTCTGAATAGCTGGGACTACGGGCGTGTGCCACCATACATGGATAACTGATAAATTTTTTGTAGAGATGGGGGGGTGGGAATCTCACTATGTTGCCCAGGCTGGTCTTGAACTCCTAGACTCAAGTAATTCTCCCACTTTGGCCTCCCAGATTGCTGGGATTATAGGCGTGAGTCCTTGCATCTGGCCAAGCTCTGAACTTTTCAAGGATGTTTGTGTAATGAATAGCTTTGAAAAACTGAGACAGGGCCAAGCACGGTGGCTCACACCTGTAATCCCAGCACTTTGGGAGGCCGAGACGGGCGGATCACGAGGTCAGGAGATCGAGACCATCCTGGCTAACACAGTGAAACCCTGTCTCTACTGAAAACACAAAAGATTAGCCGGGCGTGGTGGCGGGCACCTGTAGTCCCAACTACTCGGGAGGCCAAGGCAGTAGAATGATGTGAACCCAGGAGGTGGAGCTTGCAGTGAGCCAAGATCACGCCACTGCACTCCAGCCTGGGTGACACAGCGAGACTCCATCTCGAAAAAAAAAGAAAAACAGAGACAGTATCTTCCTCCAGAGGAAAGTGTAGGCTTGCTTACTGCCTATTATAAAAGATTCAGGATCCCTGAGCTCAGGCTTCCTCTCCTATATTGCAACCTAGCATGTGTACAGCAATCATTGGACCCTTTTGGTATTACTCTTTGGAAACTGGGGCTTGGGGAATGCGCACAAAAAGTGCTGGCTACTGCTATTGCTGTGAGTAATAAACTGTCTTTTATCTCTGATCCAGGAGCCTCATGTCTTTTTACCAACATCCATAGTCTACCCAGTAGGGCAGGCTAATTTGTTAACATGCAAGTAGGGCAAAATCTGAGATCCCTCACAGTCCTTGATGCTGTGATCATACTAGACAGGAGAAGAGGGGGAAGTAGGAGGGCAAATCTTCCTCTTCCTGGAATCTTTAGTCAGAGCTGTATTTCTCTTTCTAGAAGGCCCTGCTTTCTCTCCAGGGCCTGCAATTGTTCTGAAACAATTGGTGAAAGGGAGAAAGAGAGATGTAGTACAATACACCAGCTTTCACCTTTGCATAGAAAAATGTTTCCTGGCCGGGCACGGTGGCTCACACCTGTAATCCCAGTACTTTGGGAGACCAAGAAGAGCGGATCACTGAGGTCAGGAGTTCAAGACCAGCCTGGGCAACATGGCAAAACCCTGTCTCTACTAAAAATACAAAAATTAGCTGGGTATTGCGGCACATGCCTGTAATCCCAGCTATTCAGGAGGCTGAGGCAGGAGAATTGCTTGAACCCAGGAGGCAGAGGTTGCAGTGAGCTGAGATGGCGCCACTGCACTCCAAATTGGGCAACAGAGTGAGCCTCCATCTCAAAAAAAAAAAAAAAAAAAGTTTCCCAAATGCCAGCCATTTGAGTACCACCTTGATTTTTATTTTTATCATATCTACCTACAATCTACATAATTACTTTCATAATAACATTTTTAATGGACTTTCCCTTTTATTGATGTAGATAATTCTGAAATCTTTTTTGAGACAGGATCTCACTGTGTTACCCAGGCTGGTCTAAAATTCCTGGGCTCAAGCAATCTTCCCGCCTTAGCCTCTTGAGTAGCTGAGATTACAGGCAAAAGCCACCGCCCCCAGACTAGATAATTCTTTTGGAAGGAAATCTCATATCACTGATAAATGGAAAACTCGCAATTACTCTAATCGGAAGACAACTTTGCAAACAAATGCCATGGAAATAAAAATAATACTATCAAATAATTGCCAGATATGGTTATCTGAAGACCTTGGTCCTATTCTTTTTTTTTTTTTTTTTTTTTTTTGAGGCGAAGTCTCGCTCTGTCGCCCGGACTGGAGTGCAGTGGCCGGATCTCAGCTCACTGCAAGCTCCGCCTCCCGGGTTTGCGCCATTCTCCCGCCTCAGCCTCCCGAGTAGCTGGGACTACAGGCGCCCGCCACCTCGCCCGGCTAGTTTTTTTTTTTTTTTGTATTTTTAGTAGAGACGGGGTTTCACTGTGTTAGTCAGGATGGTCTCGATCTCCTGACCTCGTGATCCGCCCGTCTCGGCCTCCCAAAGTGCTGGGATTACAGGCTTGAGCCACCGCGCCCGGCCGGTCCTATTCTTAATGTTACAAAGGGATATTACCCAGGATTTGAGAAGTCTTATAGATGGAATACCACCAAACTTTCTCTTTGATGTAATGAGCAGCATTGGAAGATAAATAAAAAACTAGGACCATCTTAATTATGAGGGCTCAGGGAAAACTTCCTCTTCACCGTCTGGAGGTTCATTGAAAATCAACTGATGAAAGGCAGATGAATAGGAGAAAAGGCATATACATTTATTCATGTGCACAGGAGAGAATCACAGAGCAATGACCCTGCCATGCAGTGAGGTACAGGTGGTTATATACACTTCTTAGGACAAAGGGAGGTGGAGACGTGTGGATGATTTTAGGGGATAGTGGTAGTAAACGCATTGTCAGGGGGCTTGCAGAACATACAATGGCCTGGGACAAAGACTACTAGGCCTGCAGATCAGACAATGGTTTGTGACAAAATTCTGTCCAGGAATGTTGATAGACTTCATAGACTTCAGTCTTTCTTCGTGTGATAGGAGTTCAGTTAATTAAAGCTCAGGGAGGGGACCAGAGGTCATTGGGTCTTCTTTGGCAGGTCTGGACTTTAGGTAGCTAAAGGAAGTTCACAGAACAACTTCATCCTGTGCTTTGGGAGACACAGAGAAATGAGAGACAGGAAGTGGGAGGGAGGAAGTCAGAGGGCTCTCACAGCTGCTGCTGCTTCTATTTAGCATGTCAGAGTGCCACATTTTGGGGTGTCGGTTTCTTTTCTTTTTTTTTTTTTTTTTGAGATGGCGTTTCACTGTTGTTGCCCAGGCTGGAGTGCAATGGCGTGATCTCGGCTCACCGCAACCTCCGCCTCCCGGGTTCAAGTGATTCTCCTGCCTCAGCCTCCCAAGTAGCCGGGATTACAGGCGTGTGCCACCACGCCCAGCTAATTTTGTATTTTTAGTAGAGACGGAGTTTCTTCATGTTGGTCAGGCTGGTCTCGAACTCCTGATTTCAGGTGATCTGCCCACCCCGGCATCCCAAAGTGCTGGGATTACAGGCATGAGCCACCGCGCCTGGCCCAGTTTCTCTTTTTTGAGATGAAGTTTCACTCTATCTCCCAGGCTGGAGTGCAGTGAAACCATCTTAGCTCACTGGGTTCAAGCGATTCTCCCACCTCAGCCTCCTGAGTAGCTGGGATTACAGGCACCTGCCACAACACCAGGCTAGTTTTTATATTTTTAGTAGAGCGGAGGTTTCACCATGTTGGCCAGGCTGGTCTCAAACCCTTGACCTCAAGTCATCTGCCCACCTCAGCCTCCCAAAGTGCTAGGATTACAGGTGGGAGCCACCACACCTGGCCTCATCCAGCTAATTTTTAATTTTTTATAGAGATGGGATCTCTTTATGTTGCCCAGGCTGGTCTCGAACCCCGGATCTTAAGTGATCCTCCCACTTCAGCCTTGGCTTTCTTTGGAATTGTTCTAAGGGTGGCTGCAACCAGGCCCAGAGTACAAACCAACTCATCCAACCTTTACCCTTCAAGGCTTCAGAACTGCGTGCTGTAATTTCCAGCACCTGAATTTGGCCAGCAAGCAATCCCCTGTTTGTTTTTCCTGTGCAAAACGCTCTAATTGCTGGGAATTGAAAGACTACTAGCCTGAAAATAGATTGTTAACGACTGGAGGAGAGACCACAGCAGAATAAATAACCAAGCAGACTGGAGGCCCGTTTCAGGCGGGGGGGAAAACGGTGATTTCCTTAATGTTTGATTGAGTGCCCTTTGAGTCCTTTGGAGAGAGCTGCAGGGGCAGTACTGAAATAGGCAGGTCCATAGTCTTTTAAAGATCAGGCCACCTACTGACTTCTGGTTTTCTTTTCTTTTCTTTTTTCTTTGAGACAGAGTCTCACTCTGTTGCCCAAGCTGGAGTGCAGTGGGATGATTTAGTAGAGATGGGGTTTCACCATGTTGGCCAGGCTGGTCTCGAACTCCTCACCTCAGGTGATCCACCTGCCTTGGCTTCCCGAAGTGCTGGCATTATGGGCATGAACCACAGAGCCCAGTCACCTACTACTGGCTTCTTACATTGCGTGGTAAATATTTACAGAGCAACCATGGTGTGTGAGACGCTGTTGCTGGGGTAGAAATAATGGCTGGGCTGAAAGGAAGCCTCCCTAGGTGACTTTCTCCTTCAGCCAGAGGCTCGAAGTGCAGGGTGTTTTCACAGCATGCTCTTATTCTGCTCTTTCTAGTTCCTTATCCATTCCCCGAAGTTACTTGCACATTAAACAATTTTTAAAATTTTTTAAGTTTTAATTTTTTTGTAGTGATGAAGTTTCTGCAAGCAATTCTCCTGCCTCAGCCTTCCAAAGTCCTGGGATTAAAGACGTGAGCCACCGTGCCTGGTGTATCTGCACTTTTTTTTGAGGTAAGACAGCATTCGTATACCCTTATATCATAACACTTTGTCAGATACATGGCAGATGCTCAATAAATCGTTATTAGAGGCCAGGTGCAGTGGCTCACTCCTGTAATCCCGGCACTTTAGATGTGTGGATCACTTGAGGCCAGGAGTTCAACACCAGCCTGGCCAACATGGTGAAACCCTGTCTCTACTAAAAATACAAAAAGGCCAGGCGCAGTGGCTCACGCTTGTCATCCCAGCACTTGGGGAGGCCGAGGTGGGTGGATCACAAGGTCAGGAGTTTGAGACCAGCCTGGTCAACATAGTGAAACCCCGTCTCTGCTAAAAATACAAAAATTGGCTGGGCTTGGTGGCATGCGCCTGTATTCCTAGCTACTAGGGAGGCTGAGGCAGGAGAATCACTTGAACCCGAGAGGCAGAAGTTGTGGTGAGCCAAGATCGTGTCACTGTACTCCAGCCCAGACAACAGCAAGACTCCGTCTCAAAAATAAATAAATAAATAAAAGAAAACAAATAAATAAAATAAAATTAGCCAGGTGTGGTGGCACACACCTGACATCCCAACCACTTGGGAGACTGAGGCAGGAGAATCGCTTGACTCCACAGGGTGGAGGTTGCAGTGAGTCAAGATTGCACCACTGCACTCCAGCCTGGGTGACAGAGTGAGATTCTAGCTCAAAAAAACAAAACAAAACAAAAATGTCTTTATTAGAGGAATGCCCGGAATTCTACCCACTATTCATTTATTCCATTTGGTTAAACATTGCATTCTTTCAAGAGGCCTCTTAAAATACAAACCACTTCAGTGACAGAACTATATTCAGGTCCTAGGAACTTAGATATTTAATTTTGTTAGTTTATTTAAAATAGGTGATTTATTCTCAAGATTCAAAGCTGTAAATGGATTTAGATAACTCAGCATCCTGATAATATTAGGTATCTATAAAAAAGGAGCCTGAAAGTAGAGAGAGACAAAACAAGGAGAGAGTTGGCTGGAATACGAATATATGTGCTTTTATTATTTTCTGTCTTTTTTCTCCTACTCTCTGTCTCTATGTTATAGCATGTGGTTAAGTAAGTAAAAAACCAACAACACACTTACTATCTTACCAAAAGTCATTGGTCTCATTACATGATTAGACATGGTAGGACACCTTTGTATTAGTCATATGTTTCTAAGTTGCAAATAACACAAATCCAAATATTAAAAAAACACATAGGCCAGGCACAGTGGCTCATGCCTGTGGTCCAAGCTCTTTGGGAGGCCAAAGCAGGAGGATAACTTGAGCCCAGAAGTATGAGACCAGCCTGGGCAACATAGTGAGACCCCGTCTCCACAAAAAGGAAAAAAAAATTTGCCAGGCACAGTGGCTCATGCCTGTAAGCCCAGCACTTTGGGAGGCTGAGGGAGATGGATCACTTGAGGTCAGGAGTTCAAGACCAGCTTGGCCAACACGGTGAAACTCCATCTCTACTAAAAATACAAAAAATTAGCCAGGCTTAGTGGTGCATGTCTGTATTCCTAGCTACTGGGGAGGCTGAGACAGGAGAATCACTTGAACTTGGGAGACGGAGGTTACAGTGAGCTGAGACCAAGCCATTGAACTCCAGCCTGGGTGACAGGGAGATTCTGCCTCAAAAACAATAAGAAAAAAAAAAATTAGCTGGGCATGGTGGTGCATGCCTGTGGTCCCAGCTACTTGGGAGGGTGAGGTGGAAGAATTGCTTGAGCCTGGGAGGTAAGGGCTGCAGTGAGCTGCGACTGAGTCACTACACTCCAGCCTGGGTACAGGACCAAGACCCAATCTCAATAAATAAATAAAAATAAAAAAGGCCTACATAAAAATAGCACTGACTGGCCGGGCGCGGTGGCTCATGCCTGTAATCCCAGCACTTTGGGAGGCCGAGGCAGGTGGATCACGAGGTCAGGAGTTCAAGACCAGCCTGGCCAACATGGTGAAACCCCATCTCTACTAAGAATACAAAAATTAGCTGGGTGTGGTGGCGTGCATCTGTAATCCCAGCTACTAGGGGGGCTGATGCAGGAGAATCGCTTGAACCCGGGAGGTGGAGGTTGCAGTGAGCTGAGATCACACCTCTGCACTCCAGCCTGGGGGAAAAAGCAAGACTCCATCTCAAAAAAAATAAAATAAATGGGGCCTATCATGGGGAGGAGGGAGGGATTGCATTGGGGAGTTATACATGATATAAATGATGAATTGATGGGTGCTGACGAGTTGATGGGTGCAGCACACCAACATGGCATAAGTATACATATGTAACAAACCTGCACGTTATGCACATGTACCCTAGAACTTAAAGTATAATAAAAAAAAAAAAAAAAAAAAAACTTTTACATGTGAGATTGGCATATACCAATTATTTTTAACAATGTATCATTCAATAAATGATTCAAGACAAATTAAAAAAAATAATAAAATAAAATAAAATAGCACTGACCTAACCAAAAAAAAAAATTTTTTTTGAGACGGAGTCTCACTGTGTCACCTAGGCTGGAGCACAGTAGCGTGATTTCGGCTCACTGCAACCTCTGCTTCCTGGGTTCAAGCAATTTTCATGCCTCAGCTTCCCAAGTAGCTGGGATTGCAGGCATGTGCCACCATGCCCGGCTAATTTTTGTATTTTTAGTAGAGACAGGGTTTCACCGTGTTGAGCAGGCTGGTCTTGAACTCCTGACCTCAGGTGATCTGTTCACCTCGGCCTCCCAAAGTGCTGGGATTACAGGCGTAAGCCACCACGCCTGGCTCCTAACCAAAATGTTTATGAAGCTTCAGGCACGGCTGGATCTTGGTGCTTAGGCAACGTAAAAAAGTATTATCAGCGTTAGTCTTCGTGTTCCAGGCTGGGAAACCTAGAACAACATACGTATTTCCCAATAATTTCATGAATAATTTCAAACCTGGTACTAACATGAATTATTTCTGGTTGGCCAAGCCTGGATCTTATATTCATTCTTAGAGACAGAGCAAGGGAAAATCAGGATGCTGTTAGCAGAAGAAGGATAGATTCTGGAAAGGCAAAACTACATCCTTGCATGACATCTTAACACTCATAAAACTCATCCAAGGTCTGGGTCAAAGCCTAACCATCCATTTGGCTTTCGATATACTTTCTGAGTGCTCATAGATCAAACATGACTCAAAATTGCTGACATATCATTAGGAAAATTAAATTACAAATTCATAGTAGAGAGAAGTATTGATTAAATAAGTTGATTTATTACCAACGAGCCCAACTTCTCTTCAAATCAGAGCATGGAAAGGAGGGTAGGGATAGCCTGGTTGGATTCACTCCCAAGCCATCATTCTACGGATGTCATTTTTACTGTAAATGTGTTAGTGTTTCTCACCTCCCTACTTTGTTTTCCATCGTTACATCCCACTTTCCTTCTAGGGACAGCACACAGCCTTTTTGGCAGCTTCCTTGGTCATGTGTGGACATATGACACACCCCAGGAGATAATACTCTTTTCTTTTGCTTTTTTTATTTTGAGACAGAGTTTCACTTTGATGCCCAGGCTGGACTGCAGTGGCATGATCTTGGCTCACTTGAACCTCCGCTGCCCATGATCAAGCAATTCCCCAGAGAAGATTTTCTGACACTTGTTGAAGAACAGTACGAAAGTCTTTGTCCAAGAAACCACTGCAGTGGAGTTTTGCAGTAGGGGAATGAGATTGGGATCACTTTCAAATACAACAAGGAAAAATGGGGGTTTATAGCCAGAGGGCAGGGTCATGGTGGGAAGGATTAGTGGATGGAAAATTACTATTAATAAGAGGATAGAGTAATTCTTGCTAAAATTACCTAACAGGGTTCTTGCTAAAGCCAGGCTAGGGTGATCAGACATCACCTGGGGGTGGTGGGGAAGACGACTTTGATTAAGTATTTGAGGATTGTCAGCGATCACAGGTGGGGATGCTGGCTAAACCACCATGACAGGAATTTTACTAAAACTGGGAGATGCAAAGACAAACAGGGAAGTCCAGAGGTCAAGGCCAACTTAAGAAGTGGGTTCAGAGGAGCCTGACTAAAGTTTGGTCAAGGAGAGAATCTTTGTCAACAGCTCAGGGCAATACATTCTGAGGACAGTAATATAAAGTTTGTAATAAAAATAGGGCTGTAGAGCTACTCTGATTTCTACTGTTTCAAGCCCAGTTTCCCAGCCTTTTTTTTTTTTTTTTTTTGAGACAGGTTCTTGTTGCCCAGGCTGGAGTGCAGTGGCATAATCACAGCCCACTGCAGACTTGAACTCCCGGGTCCAAGCCATCCTCCCACCTCAGCCTCCTAAGTAGCTGGGACCACAGACATGTGCCACTGAGCCTGGGCTAATTTTTAAAATTTTTGTAGACATGGACCCCGTGTTGCCCAGGCTGAAGCTTCCCCTCTTGTTGACAGTCTGGTTTCTCCAAAGTTGTTGCTAGGCATAATGGGATGGGTGGTCAGCAGGTGTCTACAGATAAATCATTGGGAAGGCAGATGTAGAGAAATGGCTGATAGGCTGGGTGCGGTGGCTCACGCCTGTAATCCCAGCACTTTGGGAAGCTGAGGCGGGTGGATCACCTGAGGTCAGGAGTTCGAGACCAGCCGGACCAACATGGAGAAACCCCATCTCTACTAAAAGTACAAAATTAGCCGGGCATGGTGGCACATGCCTGTAATCCCCGCTACTCAGGAGGCTGAGACAGGAGAATCGCTTGAACCCGGGAAGCGGAGGTTGCAGTGAGTCGAAATCATGCCATTGCACGCCAGCCTGGGCAATGAGAATGAAACTCCATCTCAAAAAAATAAAAATAAAAATAAAATAAAGAAATGGCTGATAGACGGTTGGTGCATTCTTCCAACCCCCTCTGAGCAAATGGCATCTTAGTTTGGGGGGACTTGACCGATTTCTCTTCCCCAGACGATGTAATTACCATTGCTACAGAAATGAGTGCTTTTATTTTCCACTGACTGTGGTAGTAAGGATGATACAGAGCCTAGACTGGTGTCTGGGCAGGTGTGAAGGCGGCACACTCATGCTCTGTGTGCGTGATTGAAAGTGAAAATGTCTCTGAAGGGAGGACAGTTTGACAATACGAATCAGAATTTTAAGGATGAATACCTGTTTTATTTTACTTTCAAATATTCAATTAATTTCAGAAAGATTTCTTTCACTTTCAAAATTTCAAGTAGTTCTCATTTGGGGGAAAATTTTTTAAAGAAAACTGTGTTGACACGAGGAATTGACTTGTCAAATTAGATTTGTGAATCATGCATCTAATCTAACACTAAACCTAACCAATGATTAAAAATTACAAGCAAGGTTGGGCGCTGTGGTTTATGCTTGTAACCTTAGCAGTTTGGTAGGCTGAGGTAGGAGGATCACTTGAGGTCAGGAGTTCAAGACCATCCTGGGCAGAAAAGTGAGACCCCATCTCTACAAATAATTTTAAAATTAGCTACGTGTGGCAGCATGCACCTGTAGTCTCAGCTCCTTGGGAGGCTAAGGTAGGAAGATCGCTTGTGCCCATGAGTTCAAGGCTGCAGTGAGCCATGATCACACCACTGCACTCCAGCGTGGGCAACAGAGTAAGACTCTGTTTTAAGAAAAAAAAAAAAAAATTACACGCAGGGTGTAGCAAGAAGTGGGCACAAACATGACACTCCCTTATACGAGAGCCCGTATCTGTCAGATTCTGCTTTCTACTTATTCTGAGTTGTTTTGGATTAATCAGTGAGTACCAATGATGAATATGGGTCATTATCTTCAGAGGAAGCAATTATGGAATAATACTGATTTGTCTGTTTATTTATATGTATATTTAAGGATGGTGTCTTATTCTGTCACCCAAGCTGGAGTGTAGTGGTGCAATCACAGTTCACTGCAGCCTTGACTTCCTGGGCTTAAGCCATCCTCCTGAGTAGCTGGGACGAGAGGCTTGCTACCATGCCCAGGTAATTTTTTATTTTCTGTAGTGATGGGGTCTTACTATGTTGCCCAGGCTAGTCTTGAACTCCTGGCTTCAAGTGATCCTCCCACAGCAGCCTCCTAAAGTGTTGGGATTACAGAAATAAGTCACCGTGCCTGGCCATAATTTTCCAGTTTTATCCTCCATTAATTACATAGATACAAATGTCTTGGTGATTACTTCCCATTCTCTAGCCAGCCATTATCCACAAGTTGGCCTTGTAGGCAGGCCAAATACATCCTGCTAAAAGCATTTTAGAGATAGGTACTCCCTGGCCTCTTTCTTCTAGTCACTACCTGTTTTCAAGGAGGTATGGTGGAGGCCATTCACTTCCAGGTATTCTCTGGTTGGGAAAGAGTGGGTTATGGGCTGTTGTATTTCCCTTCTTCCCAGAAGTAATCTGGAAAGTGTAAAAAGTAATATGTAGGAGGGTGGTTGTAGTAGTCTGTTTTTGAACTGGTGATAAAGACATACCTGAGACTGGGTAATTTATTTAAAAAAAAAAAAAAAAAAGAGGTTTAATGGACTCACAGTTCCACGTGGCTGGGAAGGCCTCACAATCATGGCAGAAGTTGAAAGGCACGTCTTACATGGCAGCAGACGAGAAAAAATGAGAAGCAAGTGAAAAGGGTTTTCTCTTATAAAACCATCACATCTCTTGAGACTTATTCACTACCACGAGAACAGTGTGGGGGAAACGCCCCCACAATTCAATTATCTCCAAAAGGGGTCCCTCCCACAACTCATGGAATTGTGGGAGTTACAATTCAAGATGAGATTTGGATGAGGACATGGCCAAACCATATCAGTGGTGACTGATATATTCTTTATAATTGTTAAAATGTCATTCTTAAAATGTTAGAAAGCATAGTTGTCATACAAACGCATCATAAACGTGTAGAATTTTAATTTATTAATTTATTTATTTTTGAGACAGAGTTTCGCTCTTTTTGCCCAGGCTGGAGTGCAATGGAGCAACCTTGGCTCACCGCAACCTCTGCCTCCCAGCTTCAAGAGATTGTCCTGCCTCAGCCTCCTGAGTAGCTGGGATTGCAGGCATGTACTACCATGTCTGGCTAATTTTGTATTTTTAGTAGAGAGTGGGTTTCTCCATGTTGGTCAGGCTGGTCCTAAACTCTCGACCTCAGGTGATCCACCCACCCTGTCCTCCCAAAGTGCTGGGATTTTTTTTTTCTTATTTATTTATTTATTTATTTATTTTTTGAGACAGGGTCTTGTTCTTTTGGCCAGGCTGGAGTGCAGGGGTGCGATCATGGCTCACTGCAACCTCAACCTCACAGGATTAAGCTATCCTGCCACCTCAGCCTCCCAAGTAGCTGGGACCACAGGTACATGCCACCACACCCAGCTAATTTTTAAATTTTTTGTAGAGACAGGGTTTTACCATGTTGCCCTGGCTGGTCTTGAGCTCCTGCGGTCAAATAACCCTCCCACCTCTGTCTCCCAAAGTGCTGGGATTACAGGCATGAGTCACTGCGCCCGGCCTCCCTGTATAAAGGGATCCATCAGTCACTGATTTTAAGGCCCACTGAATCCGGTATAACCTCATCTTACCTTGATTATATCTATATTTTCCAGTAAGGTCACCAGGGGTTAGGACTTGACCATATCTTTTTGGGGGACACAATTCTACCCATTCCAAATGTTAATTCGTTTATTTACTGGGTATATACCCAAAGGATTATAAATTATTCTACTACAAAGACACATGCACACGTATGTTTATTGCGGCACTATTCACAATAGCAAAGACTTGGAATCAACCCAAATGTCCATCTGTGACAGACTGGATTAAGAAAATGTGGCACATATACACCATGGAATACTATGCAGCCATAAAAAAGGATGAGTTTGCGTCCTTTGTAGGGACATGGATGCAGCTGGAAACCATCATTCTTAGTAAACTATCACAAGAACAGAAAACCAAACACCGCATGTTCTCACTCATAGGTGGGAACTGAACAATGAGATCACTTGGACTCGGGAAGGGGAACATCACACACTGGGGCCTATCATGGGGAGGAGGGAGGGGGGAGGGATTGCATTGGGGAGTTATACATGATATAAATGATGAATTGATGGGTGCTGACGAGTTGATGGGTGTAGCACAGCAACATGGCACAAATATACATATGTAACAACCTGCACGTTATGCACATGTACCCTAGAACTTAAAGTATAATAATAAAAAAAAAAAAAAAAAAAAGAAAAAAAAAATCTTTCTTCCTGCCCCACTAGGATATAAGCTCTGTGGAAGCCACCTTGGTCCTTTTTCCCTGGTCTAGCTCCAGTGTTAAGGGCAGTGTTTGAGACAAAAAAGTTGTTCAAAACCAGTTCATTGTGCCAGGCATGGTGGTTCATGCCTGTAATCCCAACACTTTGGGAGGCCGAGGCAGGGGAAATTGGCTGAGGTCAGCACTTCAAGAGCAGCCTGGCCAAAATGATAAAATACTGTCTCTACTAAAAATGCAAAAATTAGCTGGGCATGGTGGCTCATGCCTGTAATCCCAACTCTTTGGGAGGCTGAGGTGGGCGGATCTCGAGGTCAGGAGATTGAGACCATCCTGGCCAACATGGTGAAACCGTGTCTCTACTAAAAATATAAAAATTAGCTGAGAGTGGGGGCACGCACCTGTAATCCCAGCTACTTGGGAGGCTGAGGCAGGAGAATCACTTGAACTTGGAAGGCGGAGATTACAGTGAGCCAAGATTGCATCACTGCACTCCAGCCTGGTGACAGAGAGAGACTCCATGTCTTCCCAAAAAAGCAAAAATTAGCTGGGCATGGTGGTGTGCACCTGTAATCCCAGCTACTAGGAGGCTGAGGCACAAGAATCGCTTGAACCTAGGAGGTGGAGGTTGAAGTGAGCTGAGGTCACCCCACTGCACTCCAGCCTGGGCAACAGAGTGAGGCTGTGTCTCAAAAACAAACAAACAACAACAAAACCCCCAAAAACAAACAAGCAAAAAACCCCAAAAAACAAAAACAGTTCACCGACTTAATAAACGAATTTTAGGCTAGGCTCTGTGGCTCACACCTGTAATCCCAGCACTTTGGGAGGCCGAGGCAGGTGGATCACGAGGACAGGAGATTGAAACCAGCTTGACCAACATGGTGAAACCCCATCTCTACTAAAAATACAAAAATTAGCTGGGTGTGGTGGCGCATGCCTGTAATCCCAACTACTCAGAAAGCTTAGGCAGAAGAATTGCTTGAACCCAGGAGGCAGAGGTTGTAGTAAGCTCTGAGATTGTGCCACTGCATTCCAGCCTGGATGATGGAGCGAGACTCAGTGTCAGAAAAAAAAAAAAGAATTTTAAACTCTGACTCATATATTCAGATGAACGTTCTGGCATCAACACATTTCAAACACTACTCTCACCTCTACAGTTTGGGACGAGCGCGCTAGCAAACAGCAGTGACCTTGTAAAAATCCTGGAAAAAAAGCTTCACCTAGGGAGTCACAAATTTTCAGCCAGAACAAGAAATAGCTTGTAGCAGTCAATGCATTTTTATTAGCCTTTCATGAGCAAGCATTGGTCACAGAGATTTTGTGTTTGAAAATGGCAAAATGTGCCTGTATCCAAAAGAAATGAAACCCGCAGAGAGGTTTTATGTCTGCACTTGATCTGTATTAATGTGGAAAAAATAATAAACTTATTTTTGCATGTCGCACTGGTTGACTGGAAGAATCCCAGAAATGTCGCTATTAACACAATTCTTACAAGTGTTGGCTGTTGGGAACAGGTCCCCCAAAATCTGGTCATAAACTGGCCCCAAAACTTGCCATAAACAGATCTCTGCAGCACTGTGCCATGTTCATGATGGCCATAACGCCCACGCTGGAAGGTTGTGGGTTTACCAGAATGAAGGCAGGGAACACCTGACTCACCCAGGGCAGAAAACCGCTTAAAGGCATTCTTAAACCACAAACAATAGCATGAGCAATCTGTGCCTTAAGCACATGCTGCTGCTGCAGATAACTAGTCCAACTCATCCCTTTATTTCAGCCCATCCCTTCTTTCCCATCAGGGATACTTTTAGTTAATCTAGTATCTATAGAAATAATGCTAATGACTGACTTGCTGTTAATAAATACGTGGGTATATCTCTTTTCGAGGCTCTCAGCTCTGAAGGCTGTGAGACCCCTGATTTCCCACTCAGTACCTCTATATTTCTGTGTGTGTGTGTGTGTGTGTGTGTGTGTGTGTGTGTGTGTGTGTGTGTGTGTGTCTTTAATTCCTCTAGCGCCCCTGGGTTAGGGTCTTCCTGACTGACTGAGCTGGTCTCGGCAGTTGGCCTCACCGCTGAGCCCCACCCATAGTGAAGTGCCATTATCTGTTCTTCTGAGAGTTTTAGCATTATGGCTCAAAGCGCTGATCTGCCAATCTCATCAACAGGTCGGATGCAGCTCAGAATAGAGGAAATAGCTATTTAATTGGTCAGAGTTCTCAACTAGCAGCACTCAAGTTTAATAACATTTATACTATTTCCATTTCTTTTTTTAAAATTAAAATGATTTTTTTTTTTTTGAGACAGAATATTGCTGTGTTGTCCAGGCTGAAATGCAGCAGCATGATCTCAGCTCACTACAGCATCTGCCTCCTGGGCTCAAGCCGTCCTCCCACCTCAGCCTCCCAAATAGCTGGGACTACAGGTGGGCATGACCATACCAAGCTAGTTTTTGTGTTTTTGGTAGAGACAGGGTTTCAGCCTGTTGCCCAGGCTGGTCTTGAACTCCTGAGCTCAGGCAGTCCTCCTGCTTTGGCCTCCCGAATTGCTGGGATTACAAGTGTGAGCATGGCATCCGGCCTCCAGTTCTTGTAAGGACATTGGAATATAACCCTTTTGGTTTTTTTTGTTGTTGTTTATTTGTTTTTCCTTCTGGGGTTTGGGGGATTTCTCTGGTGAAACCACCTTGAAATACAGAAGGCAGCAGAACCTGGAGATTTTGGAAACAGACGTGGTTTAGAACTCTCTTCATGTCCTTTACTAGGTATGTGGCCTTGGGCAAGACACTGAACCACTATGAACCTCACGCTCCTCATTTGTAAAATGAGAACTAATATATTTGCTTCTCAGTTTAAGCTAGGGATTAAATGAGATATTATAAGTGAGGTTCCTAATCCAGTGTTTGTAAAGGGATCAAGTCTCTTTTTTTGGAGCAGGGGTGGGCCTGGAGGAAGTGAGGGTGAGGATCTTACCGCTTTGAATGTTGTTTGGAATTGATTCATTAGAATTACGCAAGTTGAGCTGGCATTGCAGTTTACTCTTTCTTTTAAACCTCTTTAGCAAATACAAGGAGCATGAAAAAAGGCAATAAGGTATATCTGGAATAATATGGAATTGCTAAATGGTAGCTATTTCTTGCCTTTCATATCATTTAGTGTCCCAGGATCTGGGAGTTAAGTGCCTCAAGAAAGACTCTAATGTGTCTTGGGTGTAGACGCTTTTTCCCTCCATACCTCCTATACTTCTACCAGATAATTCACTTTATTTTTTTACTTTTTATTTTATTTTTTTGAGATGGAATCTCACTCTGTCACCCAGGCTGGAGTGCAGTGGTGCAACCTCGGCTCACTGCAACCTCTGCCTCTTGGGTTCAAGCAATTCTCCTACCTCAGCGTCTCGAGTAGCTGGGACTACAGGCGTGTGCCACCATGCCTGGCTAATTTTTGTGTTAACTACAGGCATGAGCCACCACAACTGGCCTCGTGATAATTAACTTTAGTATTAAAGTTATAAATGGATAACCAAAGTGCATATTAAAACTTCTTAAAAGTAGCATTGGTGATTACTGAAAATTGTTGAGGTTGTGGAGTGTAGGGTTAATGTGATACCCTACCTTGTTTTAACCTGATTGACTCTCACATAGCTGAGAGAGCCGGACAGACTCCATTTTGGTTTCTTGCACCTTTGGTTCACTTGCAGCCCCTTATCCCCCTCCCTTAAGGGCATAACTGGTGCAAGCTAACTCCAAGCACATCCAGGAATGCACTTACTGATAAGATACTGAGGCAAGCTGTACCAGCAGCTCCTGGGAACGTGCTCGGTTGATGGTACCCAAAACCCTTGCATTTATCTCTTTGTGATACTTTAAACCCCTGCACCTAGAACTGTTTATTTTTCTGTAACTGTTTCTGTAACCATTTATCTTTTAACTTTTTGCCTGTTCTGTTTCTGTAAAATTGCTTCAGCTAGGCTCCTCCTCCCCCTTTTAAACCAAGATATAAAAGGAAATCTAGCCCCTCCTTTGAGGCTGAGAGAATTTTTGAGCTCTAGCCATCTCTCGGTCGCTGGCAATAAAGGACTTCTGAATTAGTCTCAGAGTGTGGTGTTTCTCTATAACTCACTCGGTTACGACATTAAGACTATGATCCAATGCCAACTCCCACCCTTACTGGCCGTGTGTCAAGGGTCCAGTCACTCTACCTCTCTGAGCTGCGATGTGCTCATCTGTAAGACAGGAATCATAATAAGATCCTCCCCCTAATTAGATGAGTTTGCATGTGAGAAGTACCTAGAAGAGTATCTGACATGGAATGGGCACATGGCAAATATAAGCCCTCATTTTGGCTAAGGCTTTCCCCATTGCTATCGAAAAGTCTTTTGTGCCTCTTGAGTATGTTTTTCCACGATGACATATTTTGCTTACCGTTCATCCGGATGGAAATTTTAGATGCAAACAAGGGGGGCAGTAGTCTAAACACATCCCTCAAAAATCAGAAACTGGAATTGAGTTTGCAATAGGCAATTTTCTTGTCTCTTGCCATAAGCATCATTGGATACAATTGTTATGGAATAGAATCACGACTTGAGACAAATTTAATCTTTTGAGGTGTGGGAGCTACAACCTTTGCAGTGACAGACATTTCTTTGGATGTGAGGAGTGAGATTGATGTCACTGTCAGGCCTCTGAGCCCAAGCTAAGCCATCATATCTCCCCTGTGACCTGCACATATACATCCAGATGGCCTGAAGTAACTGAAGATCCACAGAAGTGAAAATAGCCTTCACCGATGACATTCCACCATTGTGATTTGTTCCTGCACCACCTTAACTGATACATAGATTCTCCCCCACCCTTAAGAAGGTACTTTGTAACATTCTCCCCATCCTTAAGAATATACTTTGTACACCTATCCTAAACCTATAAGAACTAATGATAATCCCACCACCCTTTGCTGACTCCATTTTGGACTCAGCCCGCCCTCACCCAGCTGAAATGAACAGCCTTGTTGCTCACACAAAGCCTGTTTGATGAATTGTCTTCACAGGGACGCACTTGAGAGTCACCTCTATGGGAGATGTTTGCTTCATTGCTTTACTGCACACAAAATGGCACCAGAGATTGCTATATTTCCTTTTAAAAAATAGAGTCTACTTGGCCAAGAATGCTTTCGCTTTTTCATCTCTTAGGGCTCGTTTTGGAGCTGAATTAAATGTTTTAAATTAGGCCAGGTGTGGTGGCTTATGCCTGCAATCCTAGCACTTTGGGAGGCTGAGGATGGCAGATCACTTGAGGTCAGGAGTTCGAGACCAGCCTGATGATGAAACCCTGTCTCTACTAAAAACACAAAAATTAGCCAGGTGTGGTGGCACATGCCTGTAATCCCAGCTACCGGGGAGGCTGAGGCAAGAGAATTGCTTGAAACTGGGAGGCAGCAGTTGTAGTGGGCCAAGATTGAGCCACTGCACTCCAGCCTGGGCAACAGAATGAGACTCTGATTTAAAAAAAAAAAAAAAAGTTTTAAATTAATGTTAGCTGAAGATGAAACCTCTGTGAAACTCAGATCCCAGAAATGTGTCCTGTCATCGTCCTTGCTTCTCAGTCACTCAGTTTTGCTTTACCATTCTGGGAAAGGGTTACATTTTCCAAAGTCTGTCTATCTATCTATCTATCTATTTAATTTTTTTATTTTTTATTTTTGTCTCTTTACTTTTTTTCTAAAGCACATATGTAGGGCTCCAGTCCTTGGGATCTGTGTGGTGCAGATCTGTGTGGTCCATAGAGCTTGGAAAACACTGGGTTAAACTCAGTTAAGCTGACTTCTGTAATTAACAAGTTCACTCATGTAAATATTCAGTTAATTTATTCATTTATTGTAGGGTTCAGCCCTACAGGGCTTAGCAGGTGTTCTCCCCATGTGTGGAGATAAGAGATCGTAAGAAATAAAGACACAAGACAAAGAGATAAAGAGAAAAACAGCTGGGCCCGGGGGACCACTACCACCAAGGTGCAGTGACTAGTAGTGGCCTGAATGGCTGGGTGCGCTGATATTTATTGTATACAAGACAAGGGGCAGGGTAAGGAGGGTGAGTCATCCAAGTGATTGATAAGGTTGAGCAAGTCACGTGATCATGGGACAGGGGACCCTTCCCTTTTAGGTAGCCGAAGCAGAGAGGGAAGGCAGCATACATCAGCATTTTCTTCTATGCACTTATCAGAAAGATCACAGACTTTGAGACTTTCACTATTTCTTCTACTGCTATCTTCTAAAAACTTCAAAGAGGAACCAGGAGTACAGGAGGAACATGAAAATGGACAAGGAGCATGACCACTGAAGCATAGCACCACAGGGAGTGGTTTAGGCCTTCGGATGACTGCGGGCCTGCATAATATCCAGCCTCCCACAAGAAGCTGGTGGAGCAGAGTGTTCTCTGACTCCTCCAAGTAAAGGGAGACTCCCTTTCACAGTCTGCTAAGTAACGGGTACCTTCCCAGGCACTGGCATTACCGCTTGACCAAGAAGCCCTCAAGCAGGCATGACAGTGGGCTCACCTCTTGCCTTCTACGTCACTTCTCACAATGTACCTTCAGCACCTGATCCTATACCTGACAGTTACTCCTTTGTTATATCAGTAATAAACAGTAATATTAAAGGCCAATGATTAATAATGTCTATACTAATGATCGATAATGTCCATGATCCTCTCTATATCTAATTTGTATTATAACTATTCTTATTCGAACTATTTTCTTTATTATACTGAAACTGTGTGTGCCTTCAGTCTCTTGCGTCGGCACCTGGGTAATCCTCGGCCCACAATTTATCACATTTTTATTGAGTGCTCCTCAGCATTATGTAGGAAGGTGGATACTGTAGTGAGCTAGATTTGACTCCTCATTTCCCAGAGCTTAGAATCTAGTAATGATGACTGCAGGCCTTCTTAGAGTCTTAATTAACTGAATATACCTAATTTGCTCAAAAAGGAATTGGGTGTCCTGCATTTTCTGGCCTGAAAACCTTTTTAAATAAAAATACTTTTTGAGTTCAGTATTCCTTGGAACACATCTTTGGGGAATTCTTGAATTAGGCTGTAGTTGCTGACACTGAGGATACCGTAACCATTACTATCCCTTGTGTCCTCAGAGGCCTGGTATTCAGTGAGTGTTTACCTTGTGGCCTTCGCATGTGTCATTGTCTTTATTATTTATTTTTATTTTTTGAGACGGAGTCTTGCTCTGTCAGCAGGCTGGAGTGTAGTGGCATGATTTTGGTTCACTGCAGTATCTATCTCCTGTGTTCAAGCAATTCTTGTGCTTCAACCTCCTGAGCAGCTGGGATTACAGGGACCCGCCACCATGCCCAGCTAACTTTTACATTTTTAGTAGAGACAGGTTTCAGTATGTTGGCCAGTCTGGTCTCAAACTCCTGACCTCAGGTGATCCTCCCACCTCGGCCTCTCAAAGTGCTGGGATTACAGGCGTGAGCCACTGGGCCCAGCCTTGTATTTATTTTTATTATTTATTAATTTATTATCTCTATTTTTAGAGACAAGGGCTTCCTCTGTTGCCCAGGCTAAAGTGCAGTGAATGATCACAGCTCACTGTAACCTTGAGCTGCTGGCTCAAGCGATCCTCCCGCCTCAGCCTCATGTGTAGCTGGGATTACAGGTGCACCACCACACTTGGCTAATATTTTTTTTTTTGTTTTCTGTAGAGATAGGGTCTTGCTATGTAGCTCAGGCTGGTCTAAAACTCCTGGGCTTAAGCAGTCCTCCTGCCTCAGCCTCCCGAAGGGCTGGGATTACAGGCATGCATCACTGTGGCTGGCTGGATTGCTGTGTTTAATTCTTACGCAGATGGTAATGTCAATACTTTTTAAAGACCCCTTCTTGATATATGAGAAAATGGAGGCACAGAGGAGTGATGTAGTCTGCCCAAAATTACCCAGTTGGGAAGTGGCAGAGCCGAGATTTGCATCCTGCTAGAGCCCGCAGAACCCCTTTAACCCAGTGGTTTGCCACTGAGGGTGATTTTGCTCCCCACAGAACAGTTGGCAATGTCAGGAGACATTTTTGCTTGTCACTAGTTGAGATGGAAGTGCCATTGGCATCATGTGGGTGGAAACCAGGGACGCTGCTAAACACCTTAACATGCCCCGAACAACCTCCCATAACACAGAATTATTCATCCCAAATGTCAACAGTTCCAAGGTTGAGAAACCCTGCTTCAGCGAATACATTATATGGGTTTTAGTTCTATGAGTACCTCACAATTCAGTAGGGAGACGGGACAAAGGCATACATGAATTCTAGTACAAGCAAGAGGCATGCTACAGAAAGGGTATAAATCATCCTTATGGCCCTCATCAGACCTTTTAATTTCCTTATAAGCTCTTTATTGCCATGGCCACATCCTTGCTAACCCTGCTCAGGGCTGTTTTCGGCAGAGGGAAGTTACTGAGCCAGTCCCCCCACTTGGCCTCTGGCGCCTTCTGGTGGCCTCAGGAGAAACTCCATCTTCCTCAGATACCCCACAAAGCCCTTCCCCCTCACCTGCCCCAACTCCAACCTCAGCCGCATCACCCTGTGGCCCCTCTGCACCCCGATATAGTCACTGCCTCCCGTTGGTGGTCACCTACTGGCCGCAGCCTGGGACCTCTCACGGGAGCTGCCCTCTCAACCTGGGACTTTCTCCATTCTTTTTTTTTTCCCTAGCTTCTACATGGGTACAGTTTTTTTTTTTTTTTTTTTTTTTTTTTTTAACTCTCCCCTATATTAATGAGGACCATTCTTCTTTTGCTTTGCAAGCCCTGCTCACCCCTTCAGATGATGCTTAAAGACCCTCTTCTCCTGGACATGTTTCTGATTCTCCCAGCAAAAGTGAATGGCAGGGTCTTTTGTGCTTTCAGCCCCGGAATTTATGGTTAGGTTATAACTTACTAATTTGTGTCTCGCTGTTCGTCCATGTGTGTGTCTGTCCCTCCACCTGTGGCTTCTAAGCCTGACTACAAAATGTCCTGGAGGGATTGCTAAAAACCAATAAACAAGCAAACAATCTCCACCACTGTATTTCAACACAATAGATCTAAGATGAAGCTCAGGAATTTGCATATATTTTTACATTCCCAACGGGTTCTGAAGTGCCCTAACATCTGAAAACCACTCTGTATTGTTGCTTTTCTTTTTCAGATCTAGCTGAAATGTCACCTCCTATAAGAAGCGTTCCCTGATCATTCGTAGTATTAATGACAAGGTTGGAAGAGGTCGTTCGAGGATTTATCATCGGAGGCTTTGAATGCCAGGTTAGGCAAGGCATTGGGACATGGCTCTGTGGGCTTCCTAGGGTTTTTGCCAGAGGGAGGGACGTGACTCCTGGTGAGTGTTGGTGGTGGTAGTCCAACAGGTTGGTGCAAGATGGATGCAGGAGAGGTGAGGGCTAGATGTGGGGAGTTCCTATTAAGAGTTCTTGCAGCAGCTTGGGAATGAGGAAACCGGGGCTTGGGCTGGCTTCAAGGCTGTGAGCATGGAGCTTTGGGGAGAGGAGAGAATGGGACAATGTCAACATGTCTTGGACAGGTCCAGGCACTGAGTAGCTACGGGGATGGCTGTGATGGATGAGTCAGACATGGCACTCAGAGCTCTAGCCTTGGCACCAGAAGGCTGGTGCTACTGCCAGAGTTAGAGAAGGCAGGGGAGAGCTCCTCTCCCGAGAGTGGATGATGAATCAACACTAGGACCCAATGAGTTTGAGATCCTAAGAGGATCATCTAAGAGTGGACTGAGAAGAAGGTCAAAAGAAGGGAAACTAGAGAGGAATCTCTGGAAACACATGATGCCTCATTTCCTGAATTCAAGAAATAGTTCTTCCGGCATCTCCTACGTGCAGGCCCCTACGCCAAGTGAGCGGGTGAAGTGATGGATTAAACAGATACCATTCTTGCCCTCATGGAACTTCCCCTGTAGTGAGGGAGAGAGAGGAAAAAAATGTCCCAAACATTTTCCAAAATTAATAATGACTGGGCGCAGTGGCTCACACCTGTAATCCCAGCACTTTGGAAGGCCGAGGTGGGAGGATTACTTGAGGCCAGGAGTTTGAGACCAGCATGGGCAACATAGACCTTGCTAAAAAATAAAAAATATTGGCTGGGTGCAATGACTCACGCCTGTAATCCTAGCACTTTGGGAGGCTGAGGCGGGCGGATTGCCTGAGCTCAGAAGTTCAAGACCAGCCTGGGCAACACCGTGAAACCCCGTCTCTACTAAAATACAAAAAATTAGCCGGACATGGTGATGTGTGCCTGTAGTTCCAGCTACTTGGGAGGCTGAGGCAGGAGAATTGCTTGAACCCGGGAGACGGAGGTTGCAGTGAGCCGAGATCATGCTACTGCGCTCCAGCCTGGGCAACACAGCGAGACTCCGTCTCAAAAAAAAAAAAAAAAAAGAAAAAGTAGCCAGGCATGGTGGTGTGTGCCTGCAGGCTAAGGTGGGAGGATTACTTAAAACCACGAGGCAGAGGTTGCAGTGAGCCGAGATTGTGCCACTGCACTCCAGCCTGGGTGAGCGAGACTCTGTGTCAAAAAATAAAATAAAATAAAATAAAATAATAAAATAAAATAAATAATAAAATAAAAGTTAGCCAGGTATGGTGTCATGCACCTGTAGTCATGAGTCTCCTGAGGTGGGAAAATCCTTTGAGTCCAGGGTTCGAGGCTGCAATGAGCCATGATTGTGCCACTGCACTCCAAACTGGATGACAGTGTGAGATCCTTTTTTTTTTTTTTTTTTGAGACAGAGTCTTAGTCTGTCATCCAGGCTGCAGTGCAGTGCCGCGACCTCGGCTCACTGCAACCTCCGCCTCCCGGGTTTGAGAGATTCTCCTGCCCCAGTCTTCCGAGTAGTTGGGATCACAGGCACCTGCCACCATGCCCAGCTAATTTTTGTATTTTTAGTAGAGACAGGGTTTCACCATGTTGGCCAGTCTGGTCTCGAACTCCTGACTTCAAGTGATCCTCCCACTTTGACCTCCCAAAGTGCTGGGATTACAGGAGTGAGCCACTGCAGCCGGTGAGACCCTGTGTTAATAATAATAATAATAATAATAATAATAATAATAATAATAATAAACTACTCTGAAAGAAATCAAGATAAGAAAAAAAATGTATCTTAAGTTCAGTTCCCTAGAGGCAGTCTGAGATGGCAACTCTTGTGCCGGTGGTTTATTGAGGGGCTGCCCTCAGTGAAAGGAGAGTCAGGGAAGCCAGGTAGATAATCCTTTAGAGAAGATTTCAGGTATGAGCCCTAAGCAGCTGATACCCGCAGCAGTTGGGTGTGGGTCCACTGGACTGGTGACAAGGGTCTGAGTGGGACATCGACAGTATCTGCTCCCTGTGGTCAGGGAAGGCCTGAGGAGGTGGCATTGAAGCTGAGACCTAAAGGATGGGAACGAGAGAAAACCCGGGGGGCACGTGATTGATGGAGAGAAGGCAGGTCTCCGCATTCCAAGTGGAGATGGTAGCACCGCACTAGTCCTGATGTAGAAACGAGCTTGATGTATTCGATATTAAATGTTAAATGAAATTATTTAATTTAGGTATTCGATATTAAATTTTAAATGAAATTATTTAATTTAGTACATTAAATTACTCTTTATATTTTAATGATTTAAAATGAAATTTAATATTAAAGAAAGCCAGGGTGGCTGGGATTTCTGAACCAAGGGAAGCGTAACCCAACATGAGGTCAGAGCGTCGCCAGGGTCTTGTAAACATCGTGTAGAGCCTCGATTTTATGCTAAGGGCAACGAGAAACCTTAGGAGAGGTTTTAGGTGAGCAGTTGCCAAGATCTAATTTATGTTTCAAGATCATTCTGGCTACTGTGCAGAAAATAGAGTAGTAGGGTGAGGCAGTCATGCAAGTCACAGTGCTGAACACTTCACAGGCATTCATGCAAATCCCACAGTGATCCTCGTTTCACAAGGGGTGACTGAGACCCAGTGAGGGTAAGCTATCTGCCCAAAGACACACAGCTAGCAAGGCGGCAGAACCAGGATTAAAAAAAAAAAAAAAAAACTTTCATTTTTAGGGACAGGATCTCACTCTGTCAGCCAGGCTGAAATGCAGTGGTGAGATCGTAGATCACTGCAGTGTTGAATTCCCAGGCTCAAACCATCCTTCCACCTCAGCCTCCTGAAAAGCCAGGACTACAGGCGAGGCCACCATGCCATGCTAATTTCATTTACAGTTTTTCATAGAGACAGGGGTCTCGCTATGTTCCCAGGCTTGTATCAAACTCCTGGGCTCAAGTGATCCTCCTGCCTCAGCCTCCCAAGTAGTTTGGACCACAGCTGTCACCATGCCTGGCTAATTTTATTTAAATTTTTTGTAGAGATGGGGTCTTGCAGCGAGAGTTAGGGTTAGGGTTAGGTTAGGGTTAGGGTCTCGCAGCAAGACCTATCTCTATGAAAAATTTAAATGAAATGAGCAGGGCCAATTGGCCTCCTGGATTACTTAAGCCCAGGAGTTTTTTGTATTTAAATGAAATTTAATTTAATGAAATTTGAAGATAAAAAATGTAAAGGTTGGTATTGAACTCCTGGGCTCAAGCAATCCTGCCTCAACTTCCCAAAGTGCTGGGATTATAGGCTGAGCCACTGAGCCTGGCCAGGAGCTGGGAACGGATGGCAGGCCAGCGATGCTGCAGTCAGAGTCCCCACTGTAGAAGCTCACCATCTCCTTCAGGGTCCTCCTGCTCCTCTTCATGGCCCAGCAATGTTCTTCACAGGGCAGGAGCTCCATAAATGCTCATTGGACGGAAGAGTGTGGGAGTGAGAGAATCTGAACAGGAAGGGCACACAATGGAGCGGGGAAGGCACAGAGGGGAGCAGGCAGGGTTCGAGGAGGAGGGAGTTAGCGGAGGGAGTGCTGCTGGGGTGGTGGTCATCAAAATCAGACGTTCCCAAGCGACACACACACGGACCAGATCGTAGAAAAGATGCTGGACTTGGTGCGTGGGAATCATCAGCGACCCCGGCTGGGGCAGGTTTGGGCAGCGTAGGGAGGAAGCCAGATTGCAACGGATTAAGGAGTGAGGGGGTGGCGAGATTTGCTGTCCTGATTCAGCTGCCGCGGCAGCCCGGGCTGGCTCTCCTCCCACAGGTGTGGGCTCCACATGCGACGGGAGCACGTGTGCCCACTCGTGCCACAGGCATGCAGGTGGGTGGAGGGGGCGTCTGGGGAGGACTGAGGCCCGGGGAGTGCGGGGTGCACAGTCTGAAATGGAGAGCAGAGGGCTGTGGGCTGCCACGGGACCACCCGCACAAGACCCCACGCGTGGGCTCCGCCTGGGGGGAGTGGAACAGAGCGTAAGGGGTTCACTTGGGGGCTGGGATGCTTCTCTTTGGAGGTGGCAGAGAGAAGGAGGAAGTGAAATGAGAGAGAAAATGGTGAGCTGGGCAAACAGGCCAGCCCCGTGTGGTTTTTGGAAAGGACCTGGTATGCCTGGCATGGTGGCGCACGCCTGTGATCCCAGTGCTTTGGGAGGCACAAGTAGGAGGATCGCTTGAGCTCTGGAGTTTGAGGCCAGCCTGGGCAACATTGTGAGACCCTGTCTCTACTAAAAATAATTTAAAAAAATGAAAAGCTTGCAGTATAATTAGTAATGAATCACATCGGCC
Source organism: Rhinopithecus roxellana (assembly GCF_007565055.1). Taxonomy (NCBI): domain Eukaryota; kingdom Metazoa; phylum Chordata; class Mammalia; order Primates; family Cercopithecidae; genus Rhinopithecus; species Rhinopithecus roxellana. The sequence continues at coordinate 77,687,244 of NC_044568.1, read as the reverse complement.
ATTTATTGAGGGCCTGCTCTGTGCCCAGCACTGTGCAAAGTAGACTTAATCGTCCTGAGACTCTCACTCTGATGAAGAACATGTTAGTGGTATTATCGTCATGTGTGGATGAGGAAACTGAGCCTCAGCTTAAGTGACTTGATCAAGGAGTTCTAGGATGGAACTTGGGCTGGACAGACCCAAAGCTCCTGCCCTTAACCCCTTTTTGGTGCTTCTGTCTACAGCTTCCTGGGCAGGGGTGACAAATGGAGTTTTGAGCCAGGCAGACCTGTGTACCAGCCACTGCCCTGTGACTTTGGGTCATTTCCACCACATAGGGTTCAGTTTCCTTTTTTGCAAAGCAGGGATACAGAGAAACTTTGGGAAGGCTAAGGTGAGAAGCATCTAGGTAAGGGCAATTCATTCATTCATCCCTTCATTTGTTCGTTCAGCAACAGGTGTTTTGAGCATCTGCTGTGTGCCTGATGCTATGCTAGTTGCTGGGAATCGATAGTCATGAGCTAGATGGAGTCTGTGATTTCATGGAGCTTAAATCCAGGGGAGAGATATGGATAATAAATGAGTAAGTAAGTTGACTAGGTAATTCTGGATCATAATAGATGTTACAAGGGAGAAAATGCAGTGTAATGAGAGAGAGAGCATGATGGCTGGGGGCCTCTGCAAACTGTTATCCGTGTGGCAAGTGGTGGTAGCCAGTATGATGCTCCAATTTCTGCTCCAACAGAAGGTTCCAGAAACCTTAGCCAAAAGATGCCCGGCATCACTGGGGAACCCAATCAAAATGTGGATACCTGGGGATTTGGAATAAAACTCGCTGCCTTTCTGTTGATTACGTTATCCTTGGCATGAAGAAACAGGCTCAGAGAGGTTAAGCAACCTGCCTGAAGTCACAGAGCTAATAAATGACAGGGCCAGGATTTGAACCTGAACGATTGGATTCGGGAACCTGTACACTTCATCAGTAGGCTGCTGGAGAGTGCAGACACTTTTTGTTAAAATGCAAACACCAACCCTGGGAAGAGTAACACACAGGCTCTTTGTCGCTGTTACATGGAATTTCCGTGTATGAGGGCCCTTAGAGATCATTTAGAGGAGTGAAGATCAGAGAGGTGATGTCCCTGCCCAAGGGCACACAGCCAGGCAGCCACAGACTTGGGTTAGGAGCCTGAGCACAGATGTCTCTAGAGGGTATGGCACTGTCTGTCTCCAGCCCGAAGCTTGTTTCAGGTGGTGTTTATCAGCTGATCACCCTGGCTCCATCAGCCATGCTGGCACTGCACAGCAGTCGGTCTTTATGGACACGGACATTTTTATGTCCTTTATTAAGGCAAAATTCATTCCAGAATTTGAGTAACTTTGCATCTGGGGACACGCTTCACCGAGCCCTGAGTGGCTGAGTTGGCTCATGCTGGGTGACAATGACTCAGTTTTATTGCCCCGTTGCTTTTGAGCCTGTGCCCACCACAGATAACCTTGCAGGAGGCTGCAGCTGCCCTGGAGGTAGCAGCTCTCCAATGCTCCCCCTTGCCGAGTCTGCAGCAAAGGTGCTGTGCAGGCTTCACCTCCTGCCCTCCTCAACTTCCCCCCCCACCCACCTCTCTCTTCTGGTTTCTGCAATCTATCCTCTTGGGGAAGGAAACCTGCCAGTATTTGGGCCCAGGATGAGTAACTGGTACTTAGCAGACAAATAAAGATGCCAAACAGGTCCACACATTTGTCTGAGCGGCTCGGGTGTTCTTTCAGACCCTGATTCCACATGGCCTGGAGCACCCTGACTTGCTTTCTCAAGCACCATTTTTCCACATTCCTTCCTGGGTTGGAGATGGTTGGGACCGAGAGAGACAAAGCGGACCCCTTAGCATTGAGGCACGAGATGATGAAGCTAAGCCGACAGAAGAAAAGCTGACCACTCGGAAAGTGATGATGTAGCCCAGATATTTAAAGGCAGCTTTGATTTCAGCAGTCCTCTGGGCATCTCATGTGTCACAGCCTCATTTGTTGGGATCCTGGCTCAGATAGTGCAGTTATTACCTACAGTCGTTTATTCATTCAACAAACAAGTAATGAGCACCCCAGCTCATTGTTGGAGGTGCTGCGGTGGGCAGGACACGCAGGGGCAGCTGGCATGGAATTTATCTTCCATAGGGGGAGATAGTCCTTAGATGATGATACTAATTGTTACTGAATTATAGTTGGAACAAGTGCTATGCAGAAGAGCAGGGTGTGTATAATCCCCGTCTCCCCCTCCTCCCCATTGGGAGTCTTCAGGGAGTATGTCTCCATCCCCTCTCTTTTCTGGGCATCTCCTTGATCCTACTTTCTTTTTTTGAGTTGGACTCTCCCTCTGTCGCCCAGGCTGGAGTGCAATGGCGTGATCTTGGCTCACTACAGCCTCCCCCTCCCGGGCTCAATCGATTCTCCCATCTCAGCCTCTCGAGTCACTGGGATTACTGGCAGGTGCTACCACGTCAGTTAATTTTTGTATTTTTAGTAAGGACAGGGTTTTACCATGTTGGCCAGCTGGTCTCGAACTCCTGACCTCAGGTGATCCGCCTGCCTTGGCCTCTCAAAGTGCTGGGATTATAGGCGTGAGTCACTGCACCTGGGCGACCTTACTTTCTTTAGACATGTAACAGAGAGAAATGGAAATAAGACCACAGAGTGGCTTAACCACAGAGCCACTCCCCAGCAGCTCTTATGCCTAGTAAGTAATCACATTTTTCTCCTGCAAGATTGTGTAACTCGGCTGGGTGTGGTGGCTCAGGCCTGTATTCCCAGCACTTTGGGAGGTTGAGGTGGGAGGGTCACCTGAGGTCAGGAGTTCGAGACCAGCCTGGCCAACATGGTGAAATCCCATCTCTACTAAAAATACAAAAATTAGCTGGGTGTGGTGGCACACGCCTGTAATCCCAGGTACTTGGGAGGCTGAGGCAGGAGAATTGCTTGATCTCAGGAGGCAGAGGTCACAGTGAGCTGAGATTGAGCCACTGCACTCTAGCCCTGGTGACACAGTGAAAGTCTATCTCAAAAAAAAAAAAAAAAAATTGTGTAACTGTTGGAGATGTGCTTGGTCCTCACAGTAAAGTGTGAGATGGCTTGAACTAGAAGTTTCTCTGTCCTTATAAATTGGTGACTGATGGCATTGGAGCTACCTGTGTTTCTACCTATCAATCAATCAAATATCTATCTGTCATCTACCTATCTATCTATACATCCTTCCACCCACCCATTCATCTCTATTTTATCTTTCTACTTCTTCCCTGCCACACACTTTAAAGAAAAAATCAAACATATTGGGCACATTGGCTCATGCCTGAAATCCCAGTACTTTAGGAGGTTTAGGCAGGAGAACCACTTGAGGCCAGGAGTTTGAACCAGCCTGGGCAACATAGCGAGGCCTCTATCTCTACAAAAAATTTGAAAAATAGCCAAGCCTGGTGGCATGCATCTATAATCCCACCTACTTGGATGGCTGGAGTGGGAGGATTGCTTGAGGCCAGGAGTTTGAGACCAACCTGGCCAACATGGCGAAACCCTGTCTCTACTAGAAAATACAAAAATTAGCTGGGCGTGGTTGTGCATGCCTGTGATCCCAGTTACATGGGTGGCTGAGGTAGAAGAACTGCTTGAATCTGGGAGATTGAAGTTGCGGTAAGCTGAGATCACGCCACTGCACTCCAGCCTGGGTGACAGAGGGAGACTCTGTCTCAAAAAAAAAACAAAAAAAAAATGCTCTTGATGATAAGATTCACCAATAATTTAAATGTGGCCTTTGGCGGTTATGATAAAGGAAGGAGCTTGTCATGGTGGCTCATGCTGGTAATCCCAGCCCTTTGGGAAGCTGAGGCGGGAGGATTGCTTGAGCCCAGGAATTTGAAACCAGACTGGGTGATATAGTGAGACCCCATCTCTACCAAAAATTTTAAAATTAGCTGGGTATGGTGGTATGCACCTGTGGTCCCAGCTACTCAGGAGCCTGATGTGGGGATAATCACACTACTGCACTGCAGCCTGGGTTACAGGGTGAGACCCTGTTTCTTTAAAAAAAAAAAAAAAAAAAAAGGAAGTCAGATTATATGAAATGTGTATACCTGAGGTAGGAAATTTCAGAAACAGGAAAATACGGTAAACTTTGATTTGGGGGTAAGGGGCTGAAAATATATGCCTAGAGCTGCAAAAATGCAACATGATTAGCAGCAGTACCCCTAAAAGTGCAGTAGCTGGGATTTTGTGAAAGCAGGTGTATTGGTTTCCTAGGGCTAAGGTAACAAGGTGTGATGAGCTTGGCTTAAAACAACAGAAATGTATGGTCTCACAGTTCTGGAGGCCAGAAGATCAAGGTGTTTGCAGGGCCACACTCCCTCTGAATCCTCCCTTGCCTCTTTCTAGCTTCCCGTGGTTTCTGCAGCAATCTTTGGTGTTCTTTGGCTTGCAGCTGCAGAACTCCAGTCTCTGCCTCAGGACATCCTCCCCGTGTGTCTCCTCCTTCAAGTGGCTGCTCCTTATAATAACACCAGTCATATCAGATTAGGGATGCAACGTATGCCACTAAGACCTCATATTAACTAATTATATTTGCAGTGACTGTAGTTTCCAAATAAGGTCACATTCAGAGGTATTGGAGGTTAGGACTTCCATATATCTTTTATAAGAAAATTAAATTAAATTAAAAATAATTAGCCAGGCATGGAGATGCATGTCTATAGTTCTAGCCACTCAGGAGGCTGAGGTGGAGGGTCTTGCTCTGTTGCCCAGGCTGTTCTTGAACTCCTGGCCTCCAGTGATCCTCCTGCCTTGGCCTCCCTAAGTTCTGGGATTATAGTCATAAGCCACCATATCCCACATATCTTTTTAATGGAGGTGGGGCAGCATATACAATTCAGTGCTCATAACAGTAGCTATCTGTTGTCTTCTGCTATTCCTATTTATATTTATATCTGTTTCTCTGTCTCTCCTTTCGCACTGCTTCCTTCTTCACATCTCCTTTTTTTTTTTTTTTTTTTTTTTTTTTTTTTTTTTTTTTTTTTTTGAGACAGAGTCTTGCTCTGTCACCCAGGCTGGAGTGCAGTGACACAATCTTGGTTCACTGCAACCTCCACCTCCCGGGTTCAAGCGATTCTCCTACCTCAGCCTCCTGAGGAGCTGGAACTACAGGCACCCACCACCACGCACAGCAAATTTTTTGGTATTTTTAGTAGAGACAGGGTTTTACCATATTGGCCAGGCTGGTCTCAAACCCCTGACCTCAGGTGATCCACCCGCCTCAGCCTCCCAAAGTGCTGGGATTACGGGTGTGAGTCACCGTGGCTGGCCTACATCTTCTCTTGCATGAATGTAACACAGACCCAAAATATCTTTTTATTTGCTATTTTGTGAAGTACAGTTTTATCTTATCTTATCTTAGGCTAAGAAACCCATTGTGTTATTTTCCTTTTGTTGCTGTGACAAATTAGCACAAACTTAGTGGTTTAAAACAGCAGGAGTTCATTGCCCCACAGTTCTGGAGGCTGGAACTCCACAGTGAGTCTGAACAGGGTTAAAATTAAGGTGTTAGGCAGCTGTGGTGTCCTGTCTCAAAAAAAAAAAAAAAAAGAAAAAGAAAAAGGGAGAGAGACTGATAATTCTGATTCTAAATAACTGAGTGACTTAGAGCAATTTTTATTTAATGTCTGGGAACTTCAGCTGCCTCATCTACAAAAGTGAATGGTGGAGATATGTTTTATATTCTTCATAGATATTTTCACCTCATCCTCTCTCTCTCTTTCTCCATCTCCATCCATCCATCCATCCATCCATCCATCTATTATCATTTATTTTTTTACTTTCTGTGACGGTGTTTCACTCTTGTCGCTCAGGCTAGAGTACAATGGTGTGATCTCGGCTCACTGGAACCTGTATCCCCTGGGTTCAAGTGATCCTCCTGTCTCAGCCTCCTGAGTAGCTGGGACTATAGGTACGTGCCACCACACACAGCTAATTGTTGTATTTTTAGTAGAGATGGGTTTTCACCATGTCGGCCAGGGTGGTCTCGAACTCCCGATCTCAGGTGATCTGCCCACCTCGGCCTCCCAAATTGCTGGGATTACACGTGTGAGCCAACGCGACTGGCCTGATCCATCTATTATTGAGAGGTACAGGTGAACAATTGTTTGGCAGGAAGCTGAGTATAGTGGAAGAGTTCAGAAGTCGGAGGGGCCTGGCTTTTAATCATGATTCTGCTGTTTTATCTTGTGCGACCTTGGGGGAAGCTGCTGAACCTATCTGAGTCTCACTTTACTCATCCATAAAAATGGAGACACTAATAGTACCAGAAGAATTGAATGGAATTTTATATATATGAAGTACAGAGCCAGGACAGAGTAGCTGCTTTAAAAATGATAGCAATTAGCATTGCTATTATGAAAAACACTGGACAAGATAAAGTCCATTGCAGATACTTTTTTCCCTTTCAGAGACCTGTTCTCGGGCAGAGCAATGTGGTTTCCTTCCTACTATCCTAAACTCCTTCTCTCCATCAGTTCCCTATTCCCCAGCACTTGTTCTGTTCCGGAAACTTGGCAGATAGTGTGTGCAGTTATTTTCAGAGGAATGAGTGGGTAAAATCGGCAGCGTTTCCCCCGGAGTGTCTGTGCCCAGGGAGTATGAGTTGATGGCGCATCTGCTTTGTGTATAAAAGCCTTGTCCTCCTCCAGCACCACCCCCTTGCCTCAGAGGCAGAACAAGCAGGGACCCGGCTACTGCCTGCACCCCTCATTTCCTGCCGGTCAGCGGAGTCTTTGTCGACCAGCCGCGTGGTTGGTGGGGTGGTAAACAGCAACAATGGCTTTCCTTCCAGGTGCCTGGCTGGGCAGGGGAAAGTGGTCATTGCTGGAGGGGCAGCAACTTTGGAGGGACTTGGGAGCAGAGTTCAGAGGATCCCTCACTAGTCTGCAGCCCAGCCTGAGATGATGATGAAAATGATAATGATGGCTGGGCATGGTGGCTCATGCCTGTAATCCCAGCACTTTGGGAGGCTGAGGCAGGAGGCTTGCTTGAGCCCAAGAGTTTGAGACCAGCCTGGGCAACATAGTGAGACCCTGTCTCTACAAAACAGAAACAAAATTAGCCAGGTGCGGTGGCACACACCTGTGGTCCCAGCTACGTGGGAGGCTGAGGTGGGAGGATCACTTGAGCCCAGGAGGTCACAGCTGCAGTGACCCATGATCGTGCCACTGCATTTCAGCCTGGGTGACAGAGTGAGACCTTGTCTCAAAAAATAAAATAAATAAGAAAGAGATACTGACAACAACGATAGCTAATAGAATAGTAGCATCTGCTCCTCTCACTGTCCTAGCTCAGAAGGCTTGTGTAGGATCCCCTTTACCCCCCTATATAGGGGTGGGTATCTTCCTCACTGCCCTACTTGGCATCCAGAGGTTGCCTTGGGTCTTATGGTTGTCTGGGGTGGTGGCGCGTTGTTGTTGTTGAGGGAGGTTACGTGCTCTTGGAGCGTCTGTACAATGGTGGCAATGAAGACTTTGACCGTGGGGCAGAGTCTCTTCTTCCCTCCATTGAGAAGGAGCGGTTGTCACCAGGAGAGCCTTTTGTATAGCAGAGACGCGGGGGAAGCCAGCTGTTCCTGTCTGCACTCTCTCCACCTCTCACCTGGCATTTCCTGGGCGTTGGTCTCATTTGAGATCTACGCTTGGCTCAAGGCGTCTGGTGTTGAATTTCCTCCATCTCCTCCCCAGTCTGTCCTTTCCACCCTAGCTTTTTCTGCCTCTACACCCCAGTCTTGCTAATGTCTTGTCTCTCGTAGTAGCGTTTGTGGCAGATCAGGAGGATCCTCACTGACCATTAACAACAGAGCTAATGTATTATTAGCAATAGAAAGTTCTTTCCTCTTTTCTTTTCTCTTTCTTTTTTTTCTTGAAATGAAGTTTCGCTCTTGTTGCCCAGGCTAGAGTATAATGGTGCAATCTCGGCTCACTGCAATCTCTGCCTCCCGGGTTCAAGCCATTCTCCTACCTCACCTCCCGAATAGCTGGGATTACAGGCATGCACCACCATGCCCGGCTAATTTTTGGTATTTTTAGTGGAGATGGGGTTTCTCCAGTTGGTCAGGCTGGTCTCAAACTCCCGACCTCAGGTGACCCACGACCTCGGCCTCCCAAAGTTCTGGGATTACAGGCGGGAGTCATCGCACCCGGCCAGTTCTTTCCTCTTTTCTTACGGGCAGGGAGGATTCTATCTTCAGAAAACACAGAGCATCTAACCTCTACTTTCTGAACTCTAGAGCTGAGTTTTTAACTAAAAAACAAAAACAATCAGGTCGAATCATTACTTTAACCTGTTTTTTAAAATTTTATTATTATTATTATTTTTAGTTTGGGTCTCATTCTGTCACAGGGGTGTGAACATGGCTCACTGCACCCTCGACTTCCCAGGCTCAGGTGATCCTCCCACCTCAGCCTCCCGGGTGGCTGGGACTACAGGCATGCACCACCACGCTTGGCTAATTTTTGTATTTTTTGTAGAGATGAGACCTTGCTGTATTGCCCAGGCTGGTCTCGAACTTTTGGGCTCGAGTGATCCTCCCGCCTCAGCCTCCCAAAGTGCTGGGATTACAGGTGTCAGCCACTGAGCCTGACCTAACTTGTATTTGAATCTACTTCATTTTGCAGGAGAAAAAATTGAAAGCTCAGAACGGGAAGGAACTTCCCCAAGTGGGCATGTGGTTACTAAACGGCCACATCAAAATTTGAACAGTGGCCGCTGACGCCGAAGCCTGTTGGTTTAGCCACTGGACTATTCCACGTTTTTTGCGATCTTAGGCAAATCCCCCTCTCGGAGCCTCAGTTTACCCTACTGTTCTCTGAAGATAAACACTTCTCTTGCAGGATGGCAGTCACAGTGATAGTTGTAGTAATACCGGATGATGGTGGTGACCAGTGCTTATGTATTCCTATTTGTCTCCTATGAAACATGTTTTATATGTTGACACGCAGGCCTCTGAATGGGCACACTGATGACCGGGATGGGAGAGGACGCATGGAATGCAGTTGTTACAGTGTGTGACACACAGTGGGCTGTAAGTGGTGGGTCTTATTATTATTACTGTTATTAGTAGGAAAATGAAGAGATTGATGCTGGTCTTGGGGGTCTGCGAGGCCTCATGAAAGCCCTGCCCTCATCAGCAGCAGCTCCTGTGTTTTGGAAACTTTTCTAGTATGTTCTCTCCACTTTGGCATTGCATTCTCTTAGCACCTTCCAAAAGATAGGCAGTCCCAGACAGTTAGGAGAGAGAAATCATTTTTCTCTTTAAAGAATCCTGTTCTTCCTTTGGCTTTCCTCCCGTGTTGGGTAAGAGTCTCTGAGGGCAGCATGAATCCGGGGCGGGTCCAGTGGATGACTGGTTTCTGCAGTGAAGGACCCTGGTGCTTCTCAATGGAGGAACCTGGGAGAATGGCTCCCCAGGGAGAGGGGAAACAGCCTGTGTGGCCCAGCCGCCTGCTGCAGGTCATGTTTGTGCCTCTGGCTCCTAGCAGTGAGGCCCTGAGCAACACATGTCTTCCCCTGGGAACTGCTGCAGCTTCCCAAAGCACCGGCTCCTTTCTGTAAGAGAGAAATCTGGCATTGGGAAGGCAGCATCTCACTCGTTTCTGAGTGCCAGCTGGCGCCCTGGGATCAGCTACAAAACTGAATTCTTGTTTCCTTAGGATCAGGTGGGAGGGAATCTGGGCCTCCAGCACCAAGGCAATGGGAATAATAATAGTGATGTGGATGATGACAACAATAACAGCGGCAGCTACCATTTAGTGAGTGTTAGACAATCTGTTGGGGGCTTTGTGTTCATTGTCAGATTTTACCTGTGACAACCCTACGAAGTGGACGTCATTCTCCCATTTTACAGATAGGGAGATAGAAGCTTAGAGAGCTTCAGGACACTGTGCCCAAGATCACATGTGATATGGTTCGGCTGGGTCCCCACCCAAATCTCAACTGGAATTGTAATAATCCCCACGTGTCAAGGGCGAGGCCAGGTGGAGATAATTGAATCATGGGGGTGGTTTCCCCCATCTGTTCTCATGGTAGTGAATAAGTCTCATGAGAGGTTTATAAAACTGATGGTTTTATAAATAGGAGTTCCCCCGCACACACTCTCTGGCCTGCTGCCATAGAAGAAGTCCCTTTGTTCTTCCTTCATCTTCTGCCATGATTGTGAGGCCTCCCCAGCCATGTGGAAGTGTGAGTCCATCAAAACCTCTTTCCTTTATAGATTACCCAGTCTCGGTATGTCTTTATTAGCAGCATAAGAACAGACTAATATACATGGCCACTGAGCAACCAAGCGAGGGTTCCAACCCCAGGTCTAGTTGACAACAGAACCAGGGTTCTCACTGCGACACCATGTGGCTGTGTTGGTCCCAATAGATGGTAGCCACTGAGAGCATGCCACCTGTGTTTGAATCAAGTCTCTGCCACTTGTCTTTGTTTTCTTTTCTTTTCTTTTTTTTTTTTTTGGAGACAGGGTCTCGCTCTGTTATCCTGAGTCATCATGGCTCACTGCAGCCTCCACCTCCCTGGCTCAAGTGATCCTCCAACCTCAGCCCACTGGGTAGCTGGACTACTGGCATATACCGCCACATTCAGCTAAATTTTGTATTTTTTGTAAAAACAGGGTTTCACCATGTTGCTCAGGGTGGACTCAAACTCCTGACCTCAAACATTCTTCCCTCCTTAGCCTCCCAAAATGCTGTGATTATAGGCATAAGCCACCACGCCTGGCTTTTCTCGTACTTTCTTACTGTATGACCTTGGGCAGTTTGCATACCTGAGCTTTAGTTTCCTCTTTCGGAAAATGGGGCAATGGCGTTAAAAATAGTGCGGTGGTACAAGCCTATAATCCCAGCACTTTGGGAGGCCGAGACGGGCGGATCACGAGGTCAGGAGATCGAGACCATCCTGGCTAACACGGTGAAACCCCGTCTGTACTAAAAAATAGAAAAAACTAGCCGGGTGAGGTGGCGTGCACCTGTTCTCCCAGCTACTCGGGAGGCTGAGGCAGGAGAATGGCGTAAACCCGGGAGGCGGAGCTTGCAGTGAGCTGAGATCCGGCCACTGCACTCCAGCCTGGGCCACAGATCGAGACTCCGCCTCAAAAAAAAAAAAAAAAAAAAAAAATAGTGCCTCACTCATAACATCAGTCTTGAGATTAAATGAGATAACACAGTCCTCAATGCCTTGGAATGCAACAGGGTTTCTCAGCCTTGTCATTGACATTTTGGGTGAGATAATGCCTTATTGTGGGGGCTGTCCTGGGCAGTGTGGGATGTTTAGTAGCAATCTTGGCCTCGGGCTGCTAGATGACAGTAGGCGCCCACCCCCTTCCCCCCAGCGTGATACAAAAAAAAGTGATAAATGTCCACAGGGTGTATGTGTGGGGGGATTGCCTCCCTTTGAGAATCAATGACACATAGTAAGGGCCCAATCCATGTTAGGCATTTTATGATTATAATTCTGACAGGACCTTAAGTTGTCTCAACGCTGGTCTGATAATGGAAGTACTTTGCGGAAGTCTTTAACCATGCTCGAAGCTAGGAGGGCAACCTCTTAACGGAATATGGAGTTGTTTCCTGGCTAGGATTGTCTGAAGGGAAAACTATCCCAGACACAGACCTATACTCCTTGGTGATAATAAGCAGTTTTGTTTCCAGTTCCTTTAGTGGTGACCACTTAGAAGTGCCTGGGTCTTCTGCGGCACCATGACAAATCATGGGGTCTTTTTAAAAACTAGTTTGAGTTTCCTGTCATTTTACTAATCCAGACAGCAATAACTGAGCACCACTTGTGTGCCAGATCAACAGAGGCCGGGTGCAGTGGCTCACGCCTGTAATCCCAGCACATTGGGAGGCCGAGGCAGGTGGATCACCTGAGGTCAGGAGTTTGAGACCAGCCTGGCCAACATGGCAAAACCCCATCTCTACTAAAAATACAAAACTTATCCGGGCAAGGTGGTGCATGCCTGTAGTCCCAGCTTGGGAGGCTGAGGCAGGAGAATTGCTTGAACCTGGAAGGCAGAGGTTGCAGTGAGCCAAGACCATGCCATTGCACTTCAGCCAGGGTGACAGACCAAGACTCCGTCTCAAAAAAAAAAAAAAAAAAAAAAAAAAAAGCAATATGATCAACAGCTAACACTCCTCAGCAGGCCTTTAAAGGGTGCCAGGCTCTGTTCTAAGTTTCCTAGCCGTGTCATCTCAGTTCAGCCTCTGTGATAGTTTTACATGTCGACTTGACTGGATCAGGAGTGTCCAGATATGTGGTAGAACATTATTTCTGACTGCGAGTGTTTCCGGAAGAGATTAGCATTTGAATCAGTAGCCTGAGTGAAGAAGATCCGCCTTCCCCAGTGTGAGTGGGCAGCATCCGATCTGTTGAGAGCTCAAATAGAACCAAAGGTGGAGGGAGGAGGGATTTGCCCCTTCTCATTCCCATCTTCTCCTGCCTCCGACTGGCATTCACTCAGCTCCTCTGGTTCTCAGGTCGTCCAGTTTGGACTGAATTACAGCACCGAATTTCCTGAGCCTCCAGCCTGTGGATGGCCAGGAGTGGGACTTATTAGCCTCTGAATCACTCGAGCCAATTTCTTCTTGTGAATCTCCTTTTTTTCTTTTTTTCTTTTTTCTTTTTGAGATGGAGTCTCGCTCTGCCGCCCAAGCTGGAGTGCAGTGGCGCAATCTCAGCTCACTGCAACCTCCGTCTCCTGGATTCAAGCGATTGTCCTGCCTCAGCCTCTGGAGTAGCTTGGGACTACAGGTGCCCATCACCATACCAGGCTAATTTTTGTATTTTTAGTAGAGATGGGGTTTCATCATGTTGGCCAGGCTGGTCTCGAACTCCTGACCTCAAGTGATTCCCCCCACCTTGGGCTTCCAAAGTGTTGGGATTACAGGCATGAGCCACCTTGCCCAGCCCCCTTTTTAACATTTAACCTATGGTTCTGTTTCTCTGGAGAATCCTTATTAATATATTTACAAAATATCCTGATTTTCTTTTTCTTTTTAGAGACAGGGTCTCACTCTGTCACCCAGGCTAGAGTGCAGTGATGTGAGCGTAGTTCACTGCAACCTTAAACTCCTGGGTACCAGCAATCCTCCCACATCAGCCTCCTGAGTAGCTGGGACTGAAAGTGCACACCACCATGCCTGGCAATTTTAAAATATTTTGCAGAGACAGGGTCTCACTATGTTGCCCAGGCTGGTCTCAAACTCTTGGCCTTAAGCGATCTTCCCTCCTCGGCCTCCCAAAGTGCTGGGATTACAGGTGTGAGCCACTGCACCTGGCCAGAATGCCCACATCATATTATCCCCATTTTACAAATGAGAAAAATGAGGTACAGAAAAGTTAAAGCACTTTGTCTATGAGTACACAGCCAACAAGTGGAGGAACAGAAGTTCACACGCAGGTGGGCCACTTTAATGATCTGAATTAGACAAGATGTTCTGCTCTTTGGGAGCCCACAGCCTGGAAGGGAAGCCAGAGGATGGTAGCAAAGAGGTGAGGATAAAAGTAAACCAAGGTACTGTGGGGCCCGAGAGTGGAGGAGAAGCATCTGTGTCAGTGTCATCAGGGAAAGCATCTTTCAGAGGGCAGGCTGGGAAATCAGCTTTAAAAGTACAGGTGACAGATGGAACAGTAGCATTCTGGCTGCAGGGACCAGATATCCAAAGGTTCCAGAGTTGGCTGGGTGTGGTGGTGCACGCCCATAATTCCAGCTACTAGGAAGGCTGAGATGGGAGGATCACTTGAGCCCAAGGCTTCCAGCCTGCAGTGAGCTGTGTTCATGCCACTGCACTCCAGTGTGGGTGACAGAGTAATACCTCATCAATTAAGAAAACAAATCTCTCAAAGTCCAGAGCCATAGAACAACACAATATACATGTGGTGAACCACAAGTGACTGCAGCCAAGAGTGTGAGGCAAGGAGAACTGGGAGATGAGAACCAAGAGGTGCTTCAGGACCAGATCACAAAGGCTGCCACCCATAGGAACTAGAACATCAAAGAAACCCATTACTTTGCAAAAAATATCCAGGATGGATTGCGTTTGCAGGACCTGGTTAAAGTAGAAGAATAGCAGGTATGCGTTTATTAAGTTGAAAGAATATAAAAAGCAAATGCCCTTAGAATCGTTGACCAAAAAACTCAGCACAGACGGAATTGTAGTGAGCTCCAGGAGAGCTGGGCATGAGTGATCTGGCTCGCTGTGTCAGGATTGCTGGATTGCACAGCTCCAGGAAGCACCATCCTGTTTGGGTCAGTAGCACTCTCTGGAGCCATGCTGTCCACTAGCACTTTTTGCAAAGACAGACCTGTTCTGTTTATGCTGTTCATTACAATAGCCACTGGCTACACGTGGGAATTAAGTACTTGAAATGTAGCTACTGTGACTGAGGAACAGAATTTTAAAATTTTATTTATTTTTTAACTAATTAACATTTAAATATAAATAGCTGCCTGTGCCTAGTGGCTAGCATTTGGACAGCGCAGCCCTGGAGTCTTGCAGTGCCCTGTCAGTGTGGCTGCACGCTGTGGCATTGACCTATATGCTCCTTGGGGAAATCACTTGCCTTCCAGAACGCTGTTATTTTTCTTTGTGTCTTTGAGACTCTGCTACAGTGAAACATGAAACAGAACAAATTAGCAGGCCTCTCAGAGATAATTAATGGTTTGAATGATGTGAAAAAGACAAAACCAACCAACCAACAAACCAAACAATGAACAACTCAAATGACCAGTCAGTGAGAAAGTTGGCATGCTTGATATCCATGGAACAAAAAGTCTTGGCTGGACCATGCGCAGTGGCTCATGCCTGTGAACCCAGCACTTTGGTAGACTGAGGTGGACAGATCACCTGAGGTCAGGAGTTCAAGAGCAGCCTGGCCAACATGGCAAAACTCTGTCTGTACTAAAAATTATAAAAATTAGCTAGGTGTGGTGGCAGGCTCCTGTAATGCCAGCTACTTGGGAGGCTGAGGCAGGGAGAATTGCTGGAACCCGGGAAGCAGAGGTTGCAGTGAGCCAAGATCGCACCATTGCACTCTAGCCTGGGCAACACAGTGAGACTCCGTCTCAAAAAAAAAAAAAAAAAAAAAATCTTGGGTGGGTGGTTTTGAAGATGGAGTTAGAGGAATCTGTCTCTAACTGAATAAGAGGCCTATGAAGTCATGATTTCCAACTCACACTGCATGCAAGCATCTTTCCCCTAGGATAGTGACCACTGGTAAATTGAGTGAATGGCTCAGTTTTTCATTCTTCTCTGTATCCACGATCTTTGACTTGTCCCCTTGCAGCTTCTGCCATTGGAGGCAGGATTGCCCCTTAATTTTGGGTTTGATCATGTGATTCACTTTAGCCTATGGGACAGCAGCAGTTTTGATGCCACCAAAAGCTTGAAAAGCACTTGCATGATGGGGCTTGCTGTTTTGTGCCTCTTTCATCACCATGAGAAGAACTTGGATGGCCACTTGACCACTGGTCCCGGGAGAGGATGGGAAGCAAGTGGGACAAGACACTACATCACCCAGCCCAACCCACCCTAGTCCCAGCCTAGCCAGAGATACACCAGTGAGAGCTCAGCCTAGATCAGCCAGCTCCAGTCAATTACAGACACATGAGCTTTTTCTTTCATCAACGGAGATTTTGTAGTTGTTATATAGCAGAGGTTAACTGATACATGACTGTTAATTTGATTTGAAATGTCATCATCCTCCTGGATAATTGAAATTGCAGTATCTAATGGTTTATATTACCATGTGTCTGCCCTTTCACACTCTGGTTTCTCTTGATGACATTTACAGGTTAAATATTTCTTTTTGGGCTTTTAAGGCCATTACATACTCATTTTAGAAAGTGATATGCAAAAGCAAGAAAATTTAAAAATTATGTATAATATCAACCCCCAGACATAATCACTGTTAACATTTTGTTGCATATTTTTTTCTGATATAAACCAAGATAGGTACATACCTGTACAGGCATATACAAACATGCACACAACTATAAATGGGATCATATTATATAGAAAACTGTGTTCTGCATTATTTTACTTAGCTCAACATTACATACATCAGCATTTCCCTATGTCCTTAAATTTATCCAGGCACATGATTCTTAGCAGCTGCATATTAATATTCTGTGGTATGGCTGTATCATATTTTATTTAAGCATTTCCTACTTTTGGACATTTAAATTCTTTGCAGTTTTTCACCATTACAAATGATGCTACAATGTTCATCTTTGTACATAAATCTCAGTGTGCTTCTGTGATTGTTCCCTTAGGCTGTGTTCCTAGAAGTGAAATTCCTTGGTGAAAGGGTTCAAAAAATTTTAATAAGGTATTGCCAAAAAAAAAAAAAAAAAGGCAATTTATTGCCCTGCCAGCAGAGTAAGAAAGGGTCTGGTATTTGTAATTTTCAAAGGCACACTGGGGACATTTTAAAGTGGACAGATTGGGACTGGGGTCTCTACACAGGACCATCAAGTTGGAATCATGTGAACTCCATTAAATGTGACATTGAGGGGTGAACTTGAAATGAATCGTAGGACCCCAGCGTTCTTTTTTGTTTTCCTCAAGACGAAGTCTTGCTCCTTTGCCCAGGCTGGAGTGCAGTGGCACGATCTTGGCTCACTGCAACCTCCTCCTCCTGGGTTCAAGAGATTATCCGGCCTCAGCTTCTTGAGTAGCTGGGATTACAGGTGTGAGCCACCATGCCTGGCACATTTTTGTATTTTTAGTAGAAATGGGGTTTCACCATGTTGGCCAGGCTGGTCTTGAACTCCTGACCTTGTGATTTGCCCGCCTCAGCCTCCCAAAGTGCTGGGATTACAGACGTCAGCCACTGCTCCCAGTCAACCCCAGCGTTCTTGACCTGCCTAGTCACTTCTAGCTATGTGATTTCTGGCTAAAACCTGAGTGGTACTGTTTAGAGAAGGTAGACACAATCTGATTTTTAAAGTTCAGGAGAATGGCCCAGGAGATATCTTCTTTGTGGACAGTACCTGCGTCTGTTAAACATCCCAGCCACCTAAGAGCAAACTCCAGATCCATTCCTTTGTAACCTTGAGACTTTGCCGCATATTTTCTCTGAACACAGGATTCCTTATCAGTAAAATGGGAGCAAAGCTATGATTTAAACTGGCAAATTATCTAGCAAACCCAGTCATTTCCAAACTGGTTTTCTGACTCTTATGTATCCCAGAGGGAAATTTCAAGGGGCTGTGAAAAACAATGATGTAGGCTATTATGAATGGAGAGACATGTGTCTGTAAAGGCTTGTTCTGTACTATGACATACGTTTTCTTACGAGCTAAACACTCTTTTAAAGAGAAATGTGGAATTTTGCTTCTGATAGTGGCCAAGTAGGTGCGTATTGGGCGGACCTTCCTTCAGATAACAAATACAATGCCTGAAAAAAAAAAATCTCAACTACCTAATGGATGGGTGATGGTGGCTAAAACTCCTACAGAAAATCTGCACTCTGTCTGGCCTGAAGAGCCAGAGGACATGGTTACAGACATCTGTTCTCATGGGAGAGTGAACTGGAGATGGCAAGGTTTAACTCTGTGTGTAAATTCTGCCCCAATCTCTGGGTGATTTATGAAGTATCTATGCACCAGGCAAACCATAAGTAGCCCAGATAAAGCTAAAAGAGATGGTCTGAGAACTAAGCTGCTGCCCTACTGGTAGTTTGCAGTTTGAGTCCAACCAAGTTAATTGCCTCCAAAAACAAATTAAAAAATCAACACTATTCAGAGAAATAGCACAGAATCCAGAGTCTCTACAATGTAATATTCACAATATCTAGGATACAATCTACTCTAAATGCAAACAAATGGGAAAATGTGGCCCATTTTTGAGCAAAAAGACAATGAATGGAAGCTAACTCCAAGGTGACCCAGACGTTGGAATTAGCAGACAAGTTTTTTTTTTTTTTTTTTTTTTTTTTTTTCAGATCGAGTTTCGCTCTTTTGCCCAGGCTGGAGTGCAGTGGTGTGATCTTGGCTCACTGCAACCTCTGCCTCCTGGGTTCAAGTGATTCTCCTGCCTCAGCCTCCTGAGTAGCTGGAATTACAAGTGCCTGCCACCACATCCAGATAATTTTTACATTTTCAGTAGAGATGGGGTTTCGTCACGTTAGCTAGGCTTGTCTCGAAATTCTGACCTCAGGTGATCCACTGGCCTTGGTCTCCCAAAATGCTGGAATTAGAGGTGTGAGCCACCATGCCTTGCACAGACAAGGGTTTTTAAAGTAGCTATTCTAACAGTGCTTAGTGATGTAAGGGAAACTCTGCTCACAATAAATGAAAAGATAAGAAATTTCAGCCTCAAATAGAAAAATAAGAAAAAAACAATGGGAACTTCTAGGTCTAGAACATACAATGTCTAAAATAAAACATTCACAGGAGGGGGTTTATTGCAGAATAAAGATGACAAAGGAATGAATTATGAATTTGAAGATGTCAATAGTATTTTTTTGAAATATTCATTGATGTACTTTCTCCTTGTCTTCCTTTTTTTTCTCCATGCTCCCTTCAGTCCCAATCTAAGCAGATGGCTGGGCTCATTGCATAAGGGAGGAGATGGGACTATACAAAAAAACAAGAAAGTCTGCACGTGCCTGTCTTTAGTGTCCCAAAGTCTAAGTCCTTAGGAAAATTAAAAAGATTAGGGATTCTGTAATGTTTATAATTAGAATTAGAGTTTAAGAAGAGTGAGGCTTTTCCCTAGATTGAGGAGGAAGGAGAGAAAGGAGAGAGAAGGGAGTTGAGCAGAAACATCGGTGCCTCCTGGAGAAAGACAATGCTATGCAGAGCTCTGGAGGGTCTTGCACTGCCACATAGATGCTCCAGACAGGAGTGACACAGATCACTCTGCTCATAGCTCACTGAGCAGAACTAGTCACATGGCCCCACTCGACTGCACAGGGCCCCGGGAATGGTATCCCATTATGAGCCTAGAAAGCTGAAAATATTGCCAAGCAGTGCTGATGATTACCGTGGTATGCATCTTTGGGACTCAAATCTTCTCCTACTGGAATGATCATAAATGCCTCCTGTATGGACTGAATGTGTACCGTGCTAATTCATATCTTGATGCTCTAACTCACAGTGTGATGGGAGATAGGGCCTTTGGGAGTTAATTAGGGTTGGATGAGGTCATGAGGGTGGGGCCCCTATGATGAGATTAGTGCCCTTGTAAGAACAGACATGTGAGAGCTTGCTCCCTCTCTCCCTCTCTGCCATGTGAGGTCCCAGTGAGAAGGTGGTTATCTATAAACCAGGAAACAGGCCCTTGCTGGAAACCAACCATGCTGCACCTTGATCTTTGACTTCCAGCCTCCAGAACCACAAGAAAACAAATTTATGTTGTTTAAGCCACCCAGGCTATGGTATTTTGTCAGGGGAACCTGAGCTGACTAATAAACCTCTCCCAGGGTCTCCCTGCCCAGAGTCTCCTGACCTTTAAGCATTCTTCATCCAATCATCCTTCTCCAGAAAGCCATTATCATGGGAACAAGCTAGGTAGTCTCAAGCAAGACAGCTTCACCTAACTCATTGGTTTTCTTTTTGGATCTCTTTTGGGTTGAGCATGCTTCCTGGTCTGCTGGTCCAGACCCACAGTGGTCCTCAAATCATCATAGGAAACAATCGTTCACTCTTTCTTTATCTTTTGCCTTCTTGGCATGTGGGAGGTTTTTTCCCTTTGACAGCTACAGAGAATCATTCTTCTCTTATCTCAGGAAACCCTGGAAAAACCAAACCTACTCCTTCCTTCATCACTCAAGAAATGCAGGTACAGAGGAGAGTTGTGGGGACCTGTCCAGTTGGCAGGGAAAACAGGGATAATGGATACCTGCATCCAAGTGTCCCATCTCCTTGCCTCTCCTACCCATCTCATGCCTTTTCTGCCCATACACATTGTTCTCTTAGCATACCAAACAATTTGTGACTTTCCAAGGGCACCAGTATTTTCTGTCTCGAACTCTGCTGGGAGACAGGGCCTTTGGGAGTCAGTTAGAGTTAGATGAGGTCATGAGGGTGGGGCTTCCATGATGAGATTAGTGCCCTTATAAGAAGAGACATGTGGCCAGGTGAGGTGGCTTACACCTGTAATCCCAGCACTTTGGGAGACCATGGCAGGCAGATTACCTGAGGTTGGGAGTTTTTAGATCAGCCTGATCAACATGTTGAAACCCTGTCTCTACTAAAAATACAAAATTAGCCAGGCATGGTGGCACATGCCTGTAATCCCAGCTACTTGGGAGGCTGAGGCAGGAAAATCACTTGAACCTGGGAGACGGAGGTTGTGGTGAGCTGAGATCGGGCCATTGCACTCCAGCCTGGGCAACAAGAGTGAAACTCTGTCAAACAAAACAAAACAAAACAAAAAGACATCTGAGAGCTTACTCCCTCTCTGCCATGTGAGGTCCCAATGAGAAAGTGGTTATCTATAAACCAGGAAGGGGGCCCTTGCCAGAACCCAGCCATGCTGCACCTTGATGTTGGACTGCCGGTCTCCAGAACTGCGTGAAAATACATTGTTTAAGTCACCCAGGAAGGCACAGTCTGGGCACAGTGACTCATGTCTGTAATCCCAACACTTTGGAAGGCTGAGGCAGGCAGATCACTTGAGGTCAGGAGTTCGAGACCAGCCTGGCCAACATGGCAAAACCCTGTCTCTACTAAAAATACAAAAAGTAGCTGGGTGTGGTGGCACATGCCTGTAATCCTAGCTACTCAGGAGGCTGAGGCATGCCCTTCTCCTCTGTCTTCTGTTTCTTCCATGAATAAATCTGTCCACAGATTTATTCACCAACAAATATTTACTGAACCCCTACTAAGTGTTAGGCACCCACGCTAGGGTACAGTGATGAAGAGGACAGAAATAGTCCCTGCCCTCATGGAGCTTACAGTCTAGTGGGGGAAACCCACAGAGTGAGTGCTAAGACAGGATGCTTACAGAGAGATCAGCGAGGAGGACCTAATTTGGATGACAGTGGGTCTGGGAATGCTTGGCTTGAGTAAGTGGCGCTTAAGCTGAAACCTGAAGTATGGGCAGAAATGAGCCAGGTGAAGAATGAAGTGTTTTGCAAAGAGAGAGAGTGAGAGAGAGAAAGAGAGAAAGAGAACATCATCTATAAAATCAGAGCATCCAGAGTCATAAGGAGCCTAGAGTTGTTGAGAAACAGTAAAGGCACCCTAAACAAGAGGAACGCCAGCCCGTCAAGGCTCAGCTCAAATATCCTCTCTTCTATGGAACCTTCTCTACCACCTCTGGGATCTCACAGCATTTGGTACACCCTTCCCTCATATACACTTATGTCAACATCACTTGTTTGTGTCATCCAAATGCCTGTTGGAGGTCCCCTGTCTCTCAGGGGCTCATTGGGTCACTGCACAAATGTTTGTTGAGTACCTACTATAGGCCAGATTCTGTAGACACTTTGGTAAATAGAAAAAGGCCCCCACCTTCATGAGGCTTATGTTCTTGGAGCAGAGAGAAAACAAACACATGAATGCATGAATCAACTTCAGGGGATGATAAGTGCTATGAAGAAACTGATGTAGGATTGTGTGGATAAATTGAGGCAGGGGCTCGGAGTAGTGGCTCATGCATTTTGGGAGGCTGAGGCAGGCAGATCACTTGAGGCCAGGAGTTTGAGACCAGCCTGGCCAACATGGCGAAACCCTATCCTACTGAAAATACAAAAGTTAACTAAGCATGGTGACACACGCCTGTAATCCCAGTTACTCAGGAGGCTGAGGCATGAGTATTGCTTGAACCTGGGAGGTGGAGGTTGCAGTGAGCTGAGATCATGCCACTGCCCTCCAGCCTAGGCGACAGAGCAAGACTCTGTCTCAAAAATAAATCAATCAATCGAGGCAGGTGCTAAAATTCACAGTGGTAAGGAAAGACTCGAGTGAGGAGATGATATTTGAACTGAGAGCTGCATAATGAGAAGGACCCCACCCTGCAAAGATTGGGGTAGGGGTGAGAGAGTGGTCTAAGCAGAGTGAACAGCCATTGCAAAGGCCCTGGGGTCAGAAAAAGATGGGTATGTTCAGAAGATCAGAAAGACAGATCTTACAGAGTCCATGAAGGCGGAGTAAGAAACGTGGATTTTGTTCAAAATGCAATGGGAAGGTATTGGAGGATTAAATTAAATTAATTAATTAATTTAGAGACAGAGTTTTGCTCTTGTCACCCAGGCTGGAGTGCAATGGCGGGATCTCAGCTCACTGTCTCTACCTCCCAGGTTCAAGTGATTCTCTTGCCTCAGCCTCCCAAGTAGCTGAGATTACAGGTGTGCACCACCATGCCTGGCTAATTTTGTATTTTTAATAGAGACACGGTTTCACCATGTTGGCCAGGCTGGTCTCCTGACCTCAAGTGATCTGCCCTCCTCAGCCTCTCAAAGTGCTGCGATTCCAGGCGTGAGCCACCACGCCTGGCTTTGAAGCTACTGGAGGATTTTAGAGGCACAAAATGACCTGGCCTCAAGAACTAAATACATTTAGGTGTCAAGACCTAGTTGCATTTTAAAGGCTCACTCTGGCTGCTGGTGGGGAGTCCATAGTGTGGGAGGGGGCAGGCATAGAAGCAGGACACCATGTAGGAGGCTGCCGTAGTCTTCCTGGTGGGCGTGGGTGGCAGCTTGCAAACTGGCCTCAAATGTCCCTGATTCTATGGCTTGAGATAGTCCAAATCCCTCCTTTAGATTTCTCAAGAGGTCAGTTCCTAACTATCTCTTCCACCTCCAGCCCCTGTGCCTGTGTGCTGTTCACCACCTCACTGAAGATGAGAGGTTTTAGATCACACCACGCATGTCCTGGCCTCCCCTCCAGGTCCCGGCACTCCCCTTCCTGTTCTGCTCTGGGGAACAAACAAAGCCCTCTCATTTTCACACACAGAGCAGTTTCCTCCTCTTCCCTTGAAGTCTTGGCACCAGCAGCATTCATACCCTTAGGGAATCAATTTTGCCCTCAGTGAACTTGTTAAAACATCCTCCCAAACAAATACAGCACTTTCCCCAAACGGACATCTGGCAAATGAAGCATCATCTGATTTGTGGCACATCAGCCTCTCCAGATAGCTGGAGAGCTCCCCGAGGGCAGGGCTGTCTATGGATAATAACAATGTCTGTGCCCTAGGTCAAGTTTCTCCAGAATCAGGCCCTGAGATGAGGATTCATCGGCAAGTGATTTATTAGGAAAGTGCTTCCAAGAGAAACTGACAAAAAGATCAGAATGGGCAGTAGCCAAGCAAGGGTGAGTTTTCAGATCAAGTTCAGCCTCAGCCTGATTCTGCAGGATGCTCTGGGAGGGGGTGGGTACCTGACACCTTAGAGTTTGTGCCACCTCAAGTCCAGGAGAAGCTGGGCTTTCCATCCCGCCCCTATGAGTCAGTGGTTAAAGACTACCCTGGCAGTGATGTAAATTCCCAGATATGAGTGGCAGAGCTTCCATAGCCCAAAGTCAGTTTTCAGAGAAAGGCAGCAGGTGTACAGAGATGGGCACAAAGAACTCGCCATAATAGTGCAGAGCGCCCACCCTATCCTCTACAGTAAATATCCCCAGTTCCCAGAACGACTGATGCAAGGTGTGTGCTCAATGTTGTTTGTTGAATGAATTAGTGAATTTAGTGTCCAAGGCTACATACAGGTTGGTGTGGATTACAGTGGGTGTGAAGAGACTAGAAAGTCAGGCCGGGCGCGGTGGCTCAAGCCTGTAATCCCAGCACTTTGGGAGGCCGAGACGGGCGGATCACGAGGTCAGGAGATCGAGACCATCCTGGCTAATACGGTGAAACCCCGTCTCTGCTAAAAATACAAAAACTAGCCGGGCGAAGTGGCGGGCGCCTGTGGTCCCAGCTACTCGGGAGGCTGAGGCAGGAGAATGGCGTAAACTCGGGAGGCGGAGCTTGCAGTGAGCTGAGATCTGGCCACTGCACTCCAGTCCGGGCAACAGAGCGAGACTCCGCCTCAAAAAAAAAAAAAAAAAAAAAAAAAAAAAAAAAAAAAAAAAAAAAAAAAGTCAGAGAACTCTACCTGTAGAAAGCTCTTCTAAGCTTCAGGATTAGGATGCAGACAGGTAGGGCTTGGATTCCTAGTGACAAGAGCGGTGGGGTCTCAGATGTCATCGTGATGGTTAGCCATGTCCTGTTCTCTGAGAATGTCCGTGTTTGTGCAGTGTTTTGACATTGACAAGTTACTTTTACATTTAATTTCCCCATTGGGTCCTGAAAACATGTTCATGAAAGAGATTATTTCCATTGTGAAGATGAGAAAACTGGGGCTCAGAGGAATGAACTCATTACGTTTCATATAGTGGAGGAGTAAGAATGGGGACTTGAATTTGTCCCTAAAGGTGGTTGATATTGACTAGGTTCCTAAGGATGCTTAAGATGATTATTTAATGTGGTTGCTCTTTGCTTCTTTAAGAGAAAGATTGCAAACCGTGGGCCCGCATGCCAATTCCAGTTATCAGATGTGTTCTGGGTAGCACGGTAATATTTTTTCATTTCACAGATGTTTTACCATTGAGTGATTTCATATGACTATATGGATGTCTGGCTTTTCTTGAAAACTGAACATCTGGTTTCACATTCCCTCCTGGCTAGGATTGTGGCTGCCATCCCATTTTAGATGGGTCACCCTCTCTCCAGTTTTCAACATTTCCTATCACTGCATATAGCTGTACTGTTCGATAAGGTAACCATTAGTCATATGGGGCTATTGAGTCTTGAAAT
The DNA here is from genome assembly GCF_007565055.1 of Rhinopithecus roxellana. Classification (NCBI taxonomy): domain Eukaryota; kingdom Metazoa; phylum Chordata; class Mammalia; order Primates; family Cercopithecidae; genus Rhinopithecus; species Rhinopithecus roxellana. The sequence goes on along the minus strand of NC_044568.1, from coordinate 77,662,456 downwards.
GTGGCTAGTCCAAATTGAGAAGGCTATTAGGGATAAGGGAATCTGGGAGGTATTTTTCTATTTCTATTAGAAAATTCTTATGGGGTTTACATTGCATTTCCATTGGACCCTAGTGGCCCATAGTCTTCACATCAAGCCAGCTTCTTGCATTTCTGCTCCCTGCCTGACCCTGTAGGCACAGGAATTTGGAACCCCTGATGAATGGGAAGGAAGTGTGACCTGGAGTCAGGAGGCCAAAGTTCAAGTGCTGGCTCTGACACTTACTGTGTGACTTTGGGAGAGTTACCTCCCCTCTCTGTGCTTGGTCTCTTCAATTGTACAATGAAGACTTTGGACTGAATTTCTAACTTTCTACAATGGAAATACAATGGAAGACTTTGGACTTAATTTCCAACTTTCTACAATGGAAAGAAACTTCCCCTCCCACACACCTCTGAATTTACCCTCTCGTGGTGGGGCTCTGCTGCTCTCAGCTTTGATCTGAGCTTCCCCAGCTGGTCACCCCCTCCTCTTGCCCTGATTCTCTACACTCCAGCTGCTTCTATATCTTTGGGGAGCCTGTCTCCATCAGGGGCCTTCCTCCTCATTCTACAGGGGGCTGCATCCTGGATCATTCTGCTTGGCTTGCTTTTACAAAATGAGAGGTTGACCATGTTTTCCTTTGCTTTTTCATTAATATCTGCAATTTGCCCTCATTTAATTCACATAGTTTAGCTATTAGTTTGCTCACCTTCCGCAATTATTTTCATGCACCCTTGGGCTTGTAAACCATTGTTCCAAGTGGCGTGTTGCCTATTTTAAGAACTTAATTTGTTTATAATGTGCACATCAGCTGCATGATTTGTTTCTTGCTGGTAATTAACTTTTAAGCTGATGCCATTCCCCCGCCAAAAGTAAAACTCAAGGTAAAGTTGGTAAGATTAATCATGCTGGCTGCATCCAAATCTTCCGACATCTTCATCAGACTCAGCAAGTTTGGGGAAAATGATATTTTTTTCTTCCACTTCCATCTGTTACCCTGCCGATCTTGGAGCTAATCCATCCATTAGTGGGCTTGAGTGTTGGAGTTGGAATCTGAGACTTTTCAGTTTCTGTACCAAGACAAGCAAACTTTTCCTCCAAACCCTCACCCTGCAACTTGAACCTATCTCTTCCTTCCTGGGAGGGTCCCTGGATACTGATGAATCATGAAATGGTTGTATAATACCTCCCAGATTCCTTTAGTGCTATTGTGGAGTTAGTTGCTGGTTTCCACAGTCTTTTGCAATTAGACAAATCAGCAATGTCTTAGATTGATAATCTCCATTGGTGAGGTGGGGGTGTTTGAGTTGTAAATAGCTAACTTTATTTGTCTTTCCATTTAATGATTCTCTGTAGGTCATGGGTGAAATAGAAATTCCAGACCACCCTCCTTCGTGGCAAACGTTTAGAAATTAGGCTGTACCAGGTCAGTGTTTCTCAAACCTGAATGTGAACCGCTGGGTGAGATTATGATTCAGTTGGTCTAGGGTAGGACCCACAAATCTGCATTTTGACACGTGTCCAGAAGAGGCCAGTGCTGCTAGCCCGGGACCATACTCTGAGACGTAGGCATTACCCAGTCAGCTTCGTGAAGACTGGAGTGATATCAGTCTTGTTTCTCTCTCTCTCTCTTTTTTTTTTCCTTTTTGAGACAGAGTCTCACTCTGCTGCCCAGGCTGCAGTGCAGTGGCACGATCTCAGCTCAGCTCACTGCAACCTCCGCCTCCTGGGTCCAAGTGATTATCCTGCCACAGCCTCCTGAGTAGCTGGGATTACAGGCATGCACCACCATGTGTGGCTAATTTTTTTTTTTTTTTTTGCATTTTTAGTAGAGACGGGATTTCAGCATGTTGGTCAGGCTGGTCTCGAACTCCTGACCCCGTGATCCACCTGCCTTGCTCTCCCAAACTGCTGGACCCACAGGCATGAGCCACCACGCCAGGCCTCAGTCTTGTTTCTTATTGGCATGTGGACACCTGCAAGTATTTGGAGACTGAATGAGTGAATGACTGAATGAGCTGCATTCAGGAATGTAGATAACGCTCTCCCAGATCGATCTTATTAGAGTGAGATGCCTTCCTTCTTATTCTCACACTACCAAAAAAAAAAAAAAAAGTAGTAATTTTATATTTTTCCAAATTTAGGAAGGGCTAAATGTCATACGCTGATTTATCTCCTCCATAGATATGGTATTTATGTGTGTGTGCACACACATATGTTTGGCTTTTGGAAGTGAATTTATAGTAACAGAATGCTCTTCACCATGGATCTCTTTCTAACTATAGCCTGCCGCCTTCATCCGAAAGGGCCTGCTTCCAGAGAGCCCTGCAAATTGAGAAATCCTTGTTCCTGTTTTTAAAATTCTTCAGAGAGCTGCCTGGTTTTCCCTCTAAGGCACTGTTTTTTTCCAGTGTTTTTTCCAGATTTCTGATCGCATCAATGGATGCACTTTCAAATAAGTGCTGACTTCCTGTAACAGTTCTCTTGAACACCTTGAAGCTTCTGTCATTCTTCAGCTACCATGAATGGGTTGTCAATTTTTCATGAGGCCAAGATGGTAAATGCACACACACACTCGTGCGCATGCGCGCGCATGCACACACACACACACACACACACACACACACACACACACACACACACGCACAGAGTATTTTCGATACTAGAAGGTCAGCACATATGACCTGGGTACTCATTTAAAGAGATAAGGGGCAAAATATTTTAAATTGGATGTAGCTGTTTTCACATTTACATGGAATTTCATGTTCTGTTACTGCAGGAGGTCCTCCAGGCTGTTTCAGCTTCAGGGTCCTCCTAAACCTCTTCCTCCAAGAAAGGCTGTGAATTTTCCTGGGTGTCTCCACCAGGCCCCCGGGACTCTTGTGGATTTCTGGGGTTTCCCGCCTAGCCCTACCTGTGGGACATGGGAGAAAGCTGAAAGGAGAAAATGAGAGCTCCGACTGTCATTTGCCCAAGGCTTTGTGGATAAGAAGTGGGGGAGAGACCCCACGACCTCTGACCCAGGGCTGATGGTCTTAACTATTATGCTCCACTGTTGTGCATCTCAAACCGAAAGTGCCCAGGAGTCTCCTGGGACCTTGTACAAATGCAGATTCTGATTCATTAGGTCTGAGGTGGAGCCTGAGATTCTGCAGTTCCAACAAGCTCCCAGGCGATGCCGATGCTGTCCACCTGTCCCCTACACTCTGAGAACAACTAATCTAGAGGGTCATGCCCCTGACTGCATTGAAATCACTGAGGATCTTTTAAAAACTGCCACCTTGGCTGTACCTCCAGAAATTCTGATTGAATTGCAACAGCCTGGGCATCATGAGGTTTTTTAAATTTTTTTTCTTTTTTCCTTTTTATTTTTTTCTTTTCTTTTCTTTTTTTCTGAGACAGAGTCTCGCTCTGTTGGCCAGGCTGGAGTGCAGTGGCACGGTCTTGGCTCACTGCAACCTCTACTTCCTGGGTTCAAGCAATTCTCCTGCCTCAGCCTCCCAAGTAGCTGGGATTACAGGTGCGCACCACCACACCCGGCTAATTTTTATATTTTTAATAGAGACAGGGTCTTGCTATGTTGCCCAGGCTGGTCTTAAACTCCTGACCTCAGGTGATTTACCCACCTTGGCATCCCAAAGTACGGGATTACAGATGAGAGCCACCGTGTCCAGGCAAAAAAATTTTCATTTTTAAAATAGAGATGGGGACTTGCTATGTTGCCCAGGTTGGTCTTGAACTCCTGGGGTTAAGTGATCCTCCCACCTTGACCTCCCAAAGTGCTGGAATCACAGGCATGAGTCACTGTGCTTGCCCTGATCATTAGTTTGAAAAGCTCCCTGGGTGAATCCAGGTGCTAGCTGGGCTGAGAACTACTGTTCTAGGGCTTTTGTTGAGACCTCATCTGTTTCAGGACCCCCTGAGATTCCTGCCCATCTGTTCTCCTGCAGAGCAGTCCAACCCCCACCTCTGGCATAGGGGAGACCAGACTGGGATGGACTTGGGGACTCCCTTGACTCCCTGTCCTGTCCTGAGCTAGTTGATGGGACCAGAGATGCTCTGGGTACCGCGCCAGTGGGAGTAGGCAGGTGCAAGGCCACATCTGGCAGGGTACAGCACAAGGAGAGGAACAAGGTCTCCTCTGGGGGTCCAGGAGACACTTCCAAGCTGCTGTTTACTGAAATGTTCAGCTGCCAAGCTGAAAATAACATCGGCATTGCTGAGGAGGCTACCTGGGATTCCCCTCCTGCCAGGAAGAGGGGAAGTAGGGGCCCTGGAATCCCAGGGAAGCTGATCCCACCAGGCTGGGCTGTGTCAGCAAGTCCTGAAGTACCGAGTGTCTACCAATAACTGTGCCAGAAAAGGGGTAGAGGACTGACCTAGTGACTCTCAGCCCCTTCACGATCCATAGTGATGAAGCGCATCTAGCCCAGCTGTGCTTCAGTGACCTAGGGCTTTACTGGAGATGCTTCAGAGGGTGCATCACATTCCTCCGGCTGTTGTAACAAAGGACCACAAACTGAGTGGCTAAAAACAACACAGGTTTGTTATTTTCCAGTTCTAGGGATCAGGAGTCTGGCACAGGTGTTAGTGGGCTGAAACCAAGGAATTCTTTTCTGGAGACTTTGAAGGAGAATCCATTTTCTTGTCCTCTTCAGCTTCTACAGGCTGCCTGTATCCTTGGCTCGGGGCCCCTTCCTCCATCTGCAATTCCAGCAACAGTGGTGTGAGGTTTTCTCACATTACATCACTCTTCTGCCTCCCTCTTCCACTTTTTTTTTTTTTTAACTTCGCATTCCATAAATATTTGTTAGACATCTACGCCGCGTCAGGCACTGTTGTAGGCACTTTGGATCCAGCGTGTGTGAAACAGACAAAATCCTAACTTTTATGGAATATTTTCCAGGGAAGAGGACAATAGAAACAATCCATACATCGATATGTTGCCGGGCACCATGGCACGTGCCTATGGTCCCAGCTACTGGGGATGCCGAGGTGGGAGGACTGCTAGAGCCCAGGAGTTCTGAGCTGCAATGCACTGTGTCTATCGTGTGTCCACACTAAGTTTGGCATCAATGTGGTGACCTCCTGGGAGTGGGGGACCACCAGGTTGCCTAAGGAGAGGTGAACTGGTCCAGGTTGGAAACAGAGCAGGTCAAAACTCCCATGCTGATCCGCAGTGGGATCACGCCTGTGAATAGCCACTGCACACCAGCCTGGGCAACACAGTGAGACACTGCCTCTAAAAAACCAAGAAACAAAACATAAGTGTACATATTATAAAATACATTAGAAGATGAGTTCTATGGAGGAGAAAATACAGGGAAGGCAGATAGGGACTACTAAGTGACTCTGTTCCACTTTTAACAATCTCTTCTGATTAGATTGGGCCCACCCAGATAATCTCCCTATTTTAAGGTTAGCTGATTAACAACCTTAATTTCATCTGAAAACGTAATTCCCCTTTGCCAGGTAACGGAACATATTCATAGGTTTGTGGGATTAGGACATGATGTCTTTGATGGGGTCATAATTCTGCCCAACTCAGGGATTTAGGGGTGAATCTGAGTCGGAGACTCCATTTGCCCCATCCTTTCTGAACCCTGACTTTAATCAGAGTAGTGTTGTTAAGTATCTGTTTCCATGCAACATTTCCTTTACAGAAAGTATTGCAAAGCTAACAAAAGCTTTTCAACCAATGGTCTAGTCCCTTTTCCTGGACCAGCAGCAAGAGTACCTCGCAGGTTGCTAGAAATGTCCAATCTCTGCCTGAGCCGGGGTCTACATCTTAGCACAGACCAGGATGATCTGTGCCTACAATGAAGTTTGAGAAGGACCTGGGAGGGGAGGTGGGTAGTTTCCTGCCACCATGGCTGTTTGTTGAAACCATACAGAGAGCTTTGAAATATACTGAAGCCTGGGTCCTACCAAAGATTCATTGGCCTGGGGGTGCCACTTGGGTGTTGGAGTTTCTCAAATCTCCTGGGTGATTTTAATGTGCATTAGAGTTTGAGAACAGCTCATCTGGTCTATCCTTCCAGAAGAGGAAACTTCGCAGGGAGTGAAAGTGAGTTGGCCAGGGTCACACAGAGGGTTGCTGGCCATCCTGGGAGAGGATTCAGGTCTCTTGACTTTCTGGATTGCGGACTTCTGCTCCTACCAAGAAAACGAAAACAACAGCAACAACAACAATTTGGGTGGAGAGATGGGAGAGAGGAAGAGGACTGTCCCCTGTCTTTATCCTTCCTTAAAGTTTGTATTATTTTTAATGTCAAGTATTTTGTAATTTTAATACATAAAAAGTATTAAGGACTGGTTGATATGGTTTGGCTGTGTGTCCCTGCTCAAATCTCATGTCAAATTGTAATCCCCAATGTTGGAGGAAGGGCTTGGTGGGAGGTGATTGGATCATGGGGATGGTTTTCCTCCTTGCTGTTCTCAGGATGGTGAATGAGTTCTCATAAGATCTGCTTGTTTAAACGTGTGTGGCACCTGCCCCCTTCTCTCTTCCTTCTGCTCTGGCCATGTAAGACGTGCATCCTTCCTCTTCACCTTCTGCTATGATTGTAAGTTTCCTGAGGTCTCCCCAGCCATACTTCCTGTACAGCCTGCAGAACTGTGAGCCAATGAAGCCTCTTTTCTTTATAAATTACCCAGTCTAAGGTAGTTCTTTTTTTTTTTTTTTTTTTTTTTTTTTTTTTTTTTTTTTTTTTTTTTTTTTTTTGAGACGGAGTCTGGCTCTGTCTCCCAGGCTGGAGTGCAGTGGCCGGATCTCAGCTCACTGCAAGCTCCACCTCCCGGGTTTACACCATTCTCCTGCCTCAGCCTCCCGAGTAGCTGGGACTACAGGCGTCCGCCACGTTGCCCGGCTAGATTTTTTTGTATTTTTAGTAGAGACGGGGTTTCACCGTGTTAGCCAGGATGGTCTCGATCTCCTGACCTTGTGATCCGCCCGTCTCGGCCTCCCAAAGTGCTGGGATTACAGGCTTGAGCCACCGCGCCCGGCCTAAGGTAGTTCTTTATAGCAATGTGAGAATGGACTCATATGCTGGTTAAAAAATAAATAATAAAGAAAACTCAGGATTCTAGTAATAGTGACCATTTTGTTGAGGCCCTTTCATGGCTGAGAACTCTGTACACACTTGTTCATGTTATCCTCACTGTGTCTTTCCAGGGTGGGAAATTATTGTTCCATTTTTCACTTTTTTGGGGATGATCTCCAGGGTTCTATGGTTTAGGCACTGGAATCTTGCTGAAAGCAGAAAACTTGGATGGCCTGTGGTTAGCCCTTGGCTTGGCTCCTGTTATGAGGTGGGAGGTGTGTGTGTGTACAGCAGCTCCTAAAGATCTTACCACAATTTCCTGTTTCCACTTATGGCTTGCTCTGTGGATCACTGAACTTTGACCAGGAGCAGAGAACCAGAAACAAGGTGATACGTGCCCCTGTTTACCTTCCCTCTCTCCCATCCCCTTCCTTCCCTTTTCTTCCCCCCTTTTTCCCTTTCCTTTCCTTCCCCCTTCCCTCCTCTTCCCTTTCTCCCCTTTTCCCTCTGATCTGGATGGAGACAAACCATCTGCCTTTCCCTTTTTAATTTTGGTTCCTGAATCATTATACAAAAAAGATACCTGCACCCGTATGTTTAATCACAGCACTATTCAGAATAGCAAAGATATGGAATCAACCTAAGTGGCCATCAGTGGAGGACTGGATAAATAAAATGTTGTATATATACCTATGTATACACACACAATAGAATACTATTCAGCCGTAAACATGAATGAATTTTTTTTTTTTTTTTGTTAGCAACACAGATGGGACTGGAGGCCATGATCATAAATGAAACATCTCAGACACAGAAAGACAAATGCTGTGTGTTCTCAATTGTAAGCAGGGGCTAAATAGTGTGTACACATGGAAGCAGAGTATGGGGTGATGGACTGTGGAGACATGAAGGTGTGGAAGGTGTCAGGTGAGCAGGCGATTGGTGATTGCTTGGTGGATAAAACGCACGTGGCTCCAGTGATGGATGTACTGAAGGTCCTGACTTCAGCACAGTGCAACACATCACCGTAGCAGAAAAATAAATTTGGTTCTGAAATAGTCTTGCAGTCTACCTATGCATTATAGAGGAAACGATTAAAAATGTCATTATTATTTTCATTTTTCAACAAGCCCAGTGGATGTTTGCCTACTTTATTAGATTAGTTGTAAAGGTAATAAAAAATAATAAATAGTTAATAGCATTTTTTGAAGCTTACTCCTTGCCAGACTCTCTCCTTCACCTGTTTAAACTCATTTAAATCTCACAAGTCTATGAGGCATAGCCTCACAGCCCCATTTTGCAGATTGGAAAATTGAGGCACAGAGATGAAATGAGTAGGTGCTTGGAAATGGCCCAGTGCATGGCTGCCAGACATCTGGGAAGTGTGCATTCACTGGTTTCCTCTCACTTTCTCTGACAGCTGTCTAGTCAAATCCCGGTGCTTGCTGTGAGAACGCCCTGCAAGCCTTCCTTGGCTGAGGGTCCTTAACATGGGAGATGTCGCGCCGTCGCTTCACCTCAGTTTCCCCTGCTTGGCTCTGCCTTTCTCTCTGAGGTGCTGGGAGGATTCTGTAAATAGTTCCCTCGAGGTGCTGGAAGCACTGGGTGGAGAAACTCACTATAAATACCCGGCACTTATAATTAGCCTTCATGGCGGCACAGTTCTGTGTGTGGGGGAGGCGAACACCTGCAGGGGCAGAAAGTCAAAATGCCGGGGACCAGGGCTCTCCAGAACTGCTTCTTGGCACAAACTGAGCCAGAGAAGACCCATGCCGAGTGAAGAAACCCAGATAAGAACACAGTGGGGCCCCCTGATCTTACTGCAGCTACAGACAAGAGCATTAGGGGCTGGTAAGAGCTCCCGGCTCCATTACTCCCTGTCTGTGAGACCCGCAAATTAGTGCAGTCTTCCAAGCCTCAGTTTCCATATCTGTAAACTGGTGTAGTATACGATAAAAGACATCTGGGGGCTATAAGATTAATGGTAGACATAAAACCTATCTGAGCATCTTGCGGGGCTGAGACTACCTGTTACTTAGTGTGATGCAGCCTGGCCCGGGGATTTCCAGGAGACAAAGTTAAATCGGCACAGATACAACTTTCATAAATCTTAAAATAAAGCTTATTCTCACAAGAATAGCTTAAACTCCTTTTATGTAAGAAACACCTGGTAAGGGACCTGGACTGAATACGGATAGAAGGAAGGGGGAAGGATCCCCCAAACTTTGATAATGGTCTCTGGATGGACACCCTCCTGGTCAGTGAGTCATCTGACCCCCGGCTGTGTCTGGCCATGTCACCAGCCTCCTCCCACTGTCTGTCTCGTGCCAGAGTAAGCTCCTTAAGCATCAGACTCACGTGCTAAGACTCATCTTTGGCATGGATCAAATGGAGGGAGAGAAGTTACCCCTGGGGAAATTTGTCAGCTAGGACCACCTGAAACCCCTGATCATGACGGATGGAGATAATCACTCCTACTGTGAATAACTAAAGATAATGCATATAAAGCTCCCAGTATTGGTGCATGGAGTAGGTACTTAACACATACAAGGTTCTTGTTCCCTTTGTGTGCACAGCTGGGCAGATGGCATCTAAGGTGCAATCAGATGGCCCTCTCCCACTTAAAGACTGTCTTAGGCTCCCCATTGGTGGCAGAGGTATTCCATGCCTATGTCTTGCCCCCATGCTCCCCCTCTGCATTGATACTAACAACTTGTTATTCTTCTTCTCCTTCTCCAACTCCTCCTTCTCCTCCTTCTCCTCCTCCTTCTTCTTCTTCTTCCTCTTCTTTCTTTCTTTTTTTTTTTGAGATGGAGTTTCACTCTTGTCACCCAGGCTGGAGTGCAATGGCATGATTTCAGCTCATTGCAACCTCTGCCTTCCAGGTTCAAGTGATTCTCCTGCCTCAGCCTCCTGAGTAGCTGCGATTACAGACGCCCACCACCACACCAGGCTAATTTTTGCATTATTAGTAGAGACAGGGTTTCACCATGTTGGCCAGGCTTGTCTTGAACTCCTGACCTCAGGTGATCCACCCACCTCAGTCTCCCAAAGTACTGGGATTACAGGCATGAGCCACTGTGTCCGGCCGCTGTTAGTAACTTCTCACTCCACCTCAAGAGTGTGCCCTGAGTCTTTCTGCCCTCAAGTTTTCTTGGATGCTGTTGAAACCTGCTTAGTCTGTGCAAAAGTCTAGCCCAGAAGTACTGAGTTAACAGCCCAGGAAGTGATCATTAAGATAAATTATGCCACTATCCCTCCTTCAGGTGGAAAATTCCAGGAGGCTTCCTGCATGCTTTTTGCGAGGTCCTTGCAGCACAGAGCTTTTGTTGTTCTCAGTGGTGACCTTGATGATGGACATGTATACGGCTTTGTCTCCTAAATCTTTTCCTTTCCTTGTTCCTGCTTCCAGAAATCAACTTCCAAGTCAACCACCTGCACCCAAATCCTCGTCTCAGGCTCTCCTTTTGGAGAAGTCAACCCATGAGATCATCACATCTGGAATAAGTTCGAAATTCCTTGCTGTGCCTGCAGGGCCCTGCACAATGCTCTTCTGCCGTTCCAACCTCACATCTGCTACCACTCTTGCCCACACCTGCCACATCCAGCCACACCGGCCTCCAGTCACTTTTCTTTGACTTGCTGAGCAATCCCTCATCAGGGCCTTCACACATGCTGTTCCCTCCGCCTTCCCTTCTTCTATGTCAATCAGTCCTTCCTACAGCTCTCAGCTTAAATACCAGTCCCTTAGAGAGTGTCGCTTCCTCCTGGTCTCTGATCTCTTGCAGGTTCCAACACCCTTTATTCTCTCTCACAACACATTGTTTCCTTTTCCTTGTACTATTTGAAGTTGTGTACTCATTTGAATGTTTATTTGTTAATTACCTGCCTCCTTTTAGATTATAAACCCCACATGAATAGAGACAACTTCTGTCTACTTCCATGAGCTCTAGAGTATCCGCAAGCTCCTTACATATGAGACATGAATATTCATTGAATGAAGGTGTGATTCAGGTTGGTCAGTTTCTCCTGCATCTCAAGCTTACTCTACTCTGTTAGGCTATGGGATATTGGCAGAGGACTTTAAGGGAGGTGGGGCATGGGGGAGTGTTAAGAAGTAAGGGAGGCAAGAAAAGCCAGTCTCCATCCTCACCTTCCTTGCTCCCACTTCTCCAGGATCACAGCATCAGTGGCAACTGAATGAGACATGCCAGTCTGGGCTCAGGCTCCAGGAGGACACATCCAAGCACATCTCCATGACCAGGAGGTTCATGCACTTGGTCCTCTGTGCGTTGAGGGAGCTTGGGCATTTATCCATGACTTCGCATACCTGGTACCCAAGCTGTGATTTCAGGATTCTAGGTCTTCATCTGGAGCAAAGCTGGGGTGTGACTCCAGGGGCCCAGGAAGGCTAATCTTCATCCTAAGCCTCTGTAAGAATAGGGCCAATTTGAAGCCAGGCTGTGTAACTCTGTGCATTTTCTCCAGAGACACTGGAACCAGAAGCTTGCTGAAGAAAGGTTGGGATGTACTAATCGGTGATTTATAACATGCTGTCAGAAGTCCGAAGCTGCCTGGAGGTGCCCTGCACCAACTTGCTACGTAGTTTATTGGAAAAACATAGATGGATGGTTGGCACCTGGTTTCGATTACTATGCCTGGTTACTTAGCCTGGTTTGGGCTATGTGACCAGAGGGAAATAAGATGAGCAAAAGTCTCATTGAAGTTCCCTGAAGCCCAGCTCTTCCCCATGCACTAGGGGGTTCACAATGCAGAGGCCAAATCAGTCCCGTGCGACTGAGGGGGGCCTTAGCAACTGCTTGTGGATGCTGTGGATCTTCCTGAAGTTGCTCCGAGTTTTCTTACTCTTACTGTTCTGTATCCTTTGCCTGTAATAAAACCATTCAGGGCCAGGTGCAGTGGTTCACATCTGTAATCCCAGCACTTTGGAAGCCCAAGGCAGAAGGATGGCTTCAGCCCAGGAGTTCAAAACCAGCCTGGGCAACATGGCGAGACTCTGTCTCTCTTTGAAATTTAAAAAAAAAAAATTGAAAAGAAAAACCTTTCAGGCCTTTTACTTTGTTGGAGTCTTGTGGGTCCTTTTGATGATCTGACCCAGCGTAACTGCTGCAACCTCTCTTGATGCTGGGCTCTGGCTGCTGGCAGTTTCCTCTTGACATCCAAATTGTAGAATCCTCAGAGCTCATGGGTTCTGGCCCCTGCTTCTTAAGGAGGAGAAGGTGGAGCACGGGTGACTAACCTGCATCTCATGGAGGTGACAGCAGGGCAGCGGAGCCTCAGCCTGAAGGTGAATTACCCATAACCACTGAGCAAGTTAGACGGGGAGAAAATAAATGTGACTTATAATCCCATTACCCAGAGACAAGAATGGCCAACATTGTAATACACCATCTTTTAGCCTTTTTTCTCTACATATATATTTACATATAATTGAGATATATTGAACACATCATTTCATATCCTACTGTTTACTGCAACATTGCATTGTAAGCATTAGCTGATGATTTTTATAAAGACTCAATTTCTTCACTTGTAAAATGAGAATAATAGTAACAGTGATGACGATGATAATACCAGTACCTATATTGTGGGTTATTGTGGGGATTAGATGAGAAAATGTGTGGAAAAAGCTTTTAGCCCACTGTGTGGAATATAATAAGTGCTTAGCAAAAATTATTATAATAAATTACTTTAAAATCATAAATGGTTGCAGAGTAGTCTATTGAGTGAATATGTCATTATTCATGTAACTATTCCTTTATTGAACTTACAGGTAATGTTTAAGAGTCTTGATATCTTAACTTTTTTTTTTTTTTTTTTGAGACAGAGTTTCACTCTTGTTGCCCAGGCTGGAGTGCAGTGGTGTGATCTGGGCTCACTGCAACCTCCGCCTTCCAGGTTCAAGCAATTCTCCTGCCTCAGCCTCCTGAGTAGCTGGGATTACAGGTGCCTGCCACCACGCCTGGCTAATTTTTGTATTTTCAGTAGAGACAGGGTTTCACCATGTTGGCGAGGCTGCTCTTGAACTCCTAACCTCAAGTGATCCGCCTACCTCGGCCTCCCAAAGTGCCCAGATTACAGGCATGAGCCACCGCACCCAGCCTTGACATCTTAACTTTTAACTCAGTGGTTTTTTCTATAGCACGCCATACTACCTTCTAGAAACACAAAGCGTCAATGCAGAAGTCACCAGACTCCATGTGGTTGTCGATAATGATCACAACTGCAATAAAAACAAGGGTGGCCTGAGCTACTTGACCCTCAGGTGACCAGGAGACTGTCTTGTCCTGTGAACACCTTGGAGCTGAGTGGGGCACAAGCTCACAGATGCACTGTGACAATAGGATAGGATGTATCTACCATGCAAATGTCAGCACCAGATGTTGGACAGAGCAGGAGAGGCAGGATCAAGTCGGCCTAGGGGAGGGCCAGCAAGAACATCCTGGACCAGGTAGAGAAGTGGTGCTGCCAGGTTTATGTCCTAGTTTGAATTCTTCTGATATTGGAGCCTGGGACAAGGACATTGGTACAGGTGTTTTATTTGGGAGGGGACCCCAGGAGGGAGGAGTGAGGGAGGAAGTAGTGTAAATCTCCAAAGGGGAAGAAGCCAATAAAAGGCATGTTATTGAGTTGTGGGAAACTGGGTCTCAGTGCCTCTGGGGACCTGGAGAAGCCACCAGAATAAACTTCGGAAGTGTTCCTCTGTGTGTCGAGGGAGCTTGGGCATTTATCCATCGATGGTTGAAGGTTGTCCAGGGCGTACCTCTGCAATTCTAGGCTGCCTTGTGCGTGGAGGCCCAAAGGAGTGAGATTCTGTAGTTCTGGAAAAAGCCCCAAAAGAGAAATGTGGAGGGCTGTGGAAGGCTGTGGAGGAACTGTGTCAGGTGCACGGGGACCAGACACACAGCTGCAGCTGAAGCTGAAGTTGGCGGGTCAAGGGAAGCAAGAGTGGACGAGAGATTTGTTTCAGAAACGAGGATGACACCGTGCCATGGTGCCTTTGTCCTGTGATTTCACGTCTTCCACGGCAGTCAGAAGTTTTCCCTTATTCTACAGTGAATTTTGCTTGCTGCATTTTCTTCCTGTTTCTCTTCTTGCTAGCCCTAAAAGGAGGTGCAGAACAGCTGGCCACGGTCAGAGGGAAATGCTACAAGAGCTACACTTCTTGGCAGTTCGACCCTGCCAGGCTCCTTGCAGGCTAAACCAGTGCTTTTCCTTTCCTCATCTTCATCATGTCTTTTTTCTTTTTTCTTTTTTTTTTTTTTTTTTTTTTTGTTTGTTTTGACAGAGTCTTTCTCTGTCACCCAGGCTGGAGTGCAGTGGTACAATCTCAGCTCACTGCAACCTCTGCCACCTGGGGTCAAGTGATTCTCATGCCTCAACCATCTGAGTATCTGGGATTGCAGGCATGCACCACCACATCCAGCTAATTTTTGTGTATATTTTTAGTAGAGTTGGGGTTTCCCTCTGTTGGCCAGGCTGGTCTCGAACTCCTGACCTCAAGAGATCCACCCACCTCGGCCTCCCACAGTGCTGAGATTACAGGTGTGAGCCATAGCCTCATCACGTCTTAATCCACTTACACAGACTGTGAGCCCAGGCCATCGCTAGATTATTGCTTTATCAATCAGGTGACCCAAATGCTACTGTCTCCCCTTGAATGATAGCTATGACTGGCATTAATTGTTTCCTGTAAGCCAAGTCCTGTGCTAAGTACTTACCTTGTTTTACTTAATTCTAACTATTGCCCTTCATGTTAGGTTTTATGAACATTCCCATGGTATGGATGAGGAGACTGAGGCTCGGGGTATGACACCTTTTAGCATGACACAGAACTGAGCTCCAGTATTCACCACATCACTTGTTCCCCTCTTTAAGCAAGTATGCATTCATTTATTTATAATGTGACTTGTACATAGAAACTCAAGGGGCCACCTCAGGTGTCTTCTTCTGTTTTTTTTTTTTCTTTTTGAGACAGTGTCTGGCTCTGTCACCCAGGCTGGAGTGCAGTGGTACAATCATGGCTCACTATAGCCTCAAGCTCCCGGGCTCAGGTGGTTCTCCTATCTCAGCCTCCTGAATAGCTGGAACTACAGGTATGTGCCACCATGCTGGGCGAATTTTTTTGTATTTCGTATTTTGTATTTTGTATTTTTTTGTAGAGATGAGGTGCCATTATGTTGCCCAGGCTGGAGGTTTCTTCTAATAACTTCACTAGAGGTTGTTTCTTGAGGGCCCTTTACTTACCTGCTTGGTCTTGAGTAGGAGACAACTCTTAGCACTTGGGAAAATAATAAAGTAATAGTAGGAGTTACTGGACCTTGGATAACTACTATATGCTTGTAATTTCTGTACCTGTTCAATGCCCATTGGACAGATGAGGAAAAACCGGGCTCAGTGAAAAGAAGTGGAGATTTACCCAAGCCACGTAGGTGGTAAGTGTGGGAACCAGGTATGGAATTCAGCCTACTTGATTGCAAAACCCATGAGCTTCCCCTCTAGCCTTTACAGGATGCTGTTTATAGAGTGGCCATAAAGTCCAGCAACAGTGGTGAATGTGCATAACAGATGGTTTACTGATAGTAACATACATGACCAAATGTATGGTACCAGCTGTTATGGCCCCCCTGTACATGCCTGATGCAGGGAGGGATTGAGAAAGGACTCATGATGACAGGTGACTCTGACATAGCCCTGGGTGATGAAAATGATGTTAGGGGCAGAGGGAAGTCTGCACCAAAGTGCCAGCCTGGAACTAGGGGAGAAAGAGGGTGGGGCAGACTGAGGGTGATGCAAATTTGTTTTCTTTACGCAAGACATGTGTCTGCCAGTTAGAGAGGACCTGAGCTCCTCTGTCACTTTAGAGATGGGGTAATGGAGGCCTGGAGGGAAGCAGTGAACAGTCCAAGACCCCACCTCTTTTCAAGGCTGCGCCCACTGAATATCTGCTCTCTGTGGCACTTGCTCACCACTCTGCCTGTGCCCCACCTCTTGGGTAACTCGGAGAATACCACGGGGATGCGTGGTGATCTGTGCAGCTTCCCTTCTCCATTCCAGCGCCGCAGCCTCCTCCTACCCTGGTTTCTCCAGCTCTCTGACTAAAAGAACCCCTGAGGCACCCCTCCATCTTTCAACCCCCACCCGCCCCCTCTCATTTGGAGCCCTCAGGCCTGTGAGCTGTGGCTCTGAGGAGAAGCAGGGCTGTGGGTGGGGCAAGCAGGATAATTATAATCTTGGAAGGTTTGACTCTCAGGCTGAGAAGCAGGGAGGCATTCTTCCTGCCTGGTTTGGGAGCTAGGTCTGAGTCAGAAACCATATCCCACAGCCCAGCCTGCCATGGGTCTGCAGCAGCTGGTCCCCTCTTACCCTGGCACCAGACCTTAAGCCAGTTCATTCATTCTTGCAAGCATTCATGCATTCATTCATTTACAAAATGCTGATTATGTACTTACTGCATGCCAAGCACTGTGTGGAGCTCGGGGACACAGACAGGAATGGGGTAGGGCTGATGTGGTGTTGTGTCAGTCAAGCTTCATCAGTTGCAATCTTGGCTCCACCATTTACCAGTAATACAATTTTTTTGTGCATCATTTAAGCATTCTGTGCCTTACTTTCCTCATCTGAGAAATGAGTATTATCTCCCTTATAACGTAAAGGGGAGAATACATATAAACAGCTAAACAAAGCCTTTAACATACTTCAGGCATGTTAACAGCTAACAAAATGTTGCTGTTAGTATTGAAAAATTTTCATTGAAGAGATAAATCCTGTACAGTTTCTGCTCTGGAAAAACTCCTAGTCTAGAGTAGAGATGGTGAAGGGGTTTCATCTCACATGTCAGCTCTGGATAGAGGCTGCTTGGAATACTGTATCAAGAAAGATTCTGAGAATCAGTTTAGGCCCACTAGGAAAAAGAAAATGATTGATGAGAATTAGGTTCTAGAGAAGGTAGAGGTGGCACATATGCCTAGCATTGAGTCTCCTTGTTACTGATTTAGTCCTGGAGAGGATAAGAGACGGGAGTGGGAGGGGAGTAAGGAATTTAGAGGAGTACAGAGTCAGACCTTATCAGGTATTTGGGGCAAATGTTGGAGGGGTCAGGGCCACCTGAGAGCTGTTCCTATGTGAATATTTCTTTTTTGTTTGTTTTGTTTTGTTTTGTTTTGTTTTTTAGATTGAGTCTCACTCTGTTGCCAGGCTGGAGTGCAGTGGCGTGATCTTGGCTCACTGCAACCTCTGTCTCCCCAGTTCAAGTGATTCTCCTGCCTCAGCCTCCTGAGTAGCTGGGACTACAGGCACGCACCACCATGCCCAGCTAATTTTTGTATTTTTTTTATAGTAGAGATGGTGTTTTACCATGTTGGCTAGGATGGTCTCGATCTCTTGACCTCATGATTCACCCTCCTCGGTCTCCCAAATTGCTGGGATTATGGGCATGAGCCACTGCGCCTGGCCCTAAGTGAATTTCTAAGCATCTCCAAGACAGGTGGATTGTCCCTGCTCTAGAGTGGCAAGAGAGTTATATTAGAAAATACAAATTTGAATCTTGGCTCTGGCGCTACAGGCTGTGTGGCCTTGGGCAAGCAATGGACCTATCTAGGCCTCAGATCCCCCTTCTGAATCCCCCCACCGTCACCCTGGATTTTGATGAGAATTAAATGAGATAGCACAAGTTAAGAAATTAGACACAGCAAAGGAAACCACCAATACAGTGAAAAGGCAACCTATGGAATGGGAGAAAATATTTGCAAACCATATGTCTAATAAGGAGTTAATATCCAGAATATATAAAGAACTCCCACAAGTTAGCAATAACAACAACAGCAAAAACCAAATGACTCGATTAAAAAAGAGTCAAAGGATTTGAATAGATATTTCTCCAGAGAAAATATACGAATGGCCGACAAACATAGGAGAAGATGTTCAACATTATAATCATTAGGAAAATGCAAGTCAAAACCACAGTGAACTATATCACCTCATGCCTGTTGGGGCCATTATCACAAAACAGAAACTAACAAATGTTGGTGAGGATATGGAAAAATTGGAACCCTGGTGCACTGTTGGTGAGACTGTAAAATGGTGCAGCCAGTATGAAAACAGTACAGAGGCCTTTCAAAAGATTAAAAGTAGAATTAATAGGCCAGGGGTGGTGGCTCACGCCTGTAATCCCACGACTTTGGGAGGCCGAGGCAGGCAGATCACGAGGTCAGGAGGTCAAGACCAGCCTGGCCAACATGGTGAAACACCGTCTCTACTAAAAATACAAAAATTGGCCGGGCGCGGTGGCTCAAGCCTGTAATCCCAGCACTTTGGGAGGCCGAGACGGGCGGATCATGAGGTCAGGAGATGGAGACCATCCTGGCTAATACGGTGAATCCCCGTCTCTACTAAAAAATACAAAAAACTAGCCGGGCGACGAGGCGGGCGCCTGTAGTCCCAGCTACTCGGGAGGCTGAGACAGGAGAATGGCGTGAACCCGGGAGGTGGAGCTTGCAGTGAGCTGAGAGCCGGCCACTGCACTCCAGCCTGGGCAGCAGAGCAAGACTCCGTCTCAAAAAAAAAAAAAAAAAAAAAAAAACAAAAATTAACTGGGCATGGTGGCTCGCAGCTGTAGTCCCAGGTACTCGACAGGCTGAGGCAGGAGAATCACTTGCACCCCGGAGGCGGAGGTTGCAATGAGCCAAGATCACACGAGTGCACTCCAGCCTGGGCTACAGAGTGAGACTCTGTCTCAAAAAAAAAAAAAAAAAAAAAAGTATAATTAATATATGATCCAGCAATACCACTTCTGGGTATACAAATGCTCCTTGAGTCATAATGGGATTATGTCCTGATGAACCCATCATAAGTTGAAAATATTATTAAGTTGAAAATGCATTTAATATACCTTACCTACTGAATGTCATACCTTAGCCTCATCTACCTTAAACATGCTCAGAACACTTACATTTGCCTGCAGTTGGGCAAAATCATCTAACACAAGGCCAATGTTATAATAAAGTGTTGATTATCTCATGTAATTTATTAAATGTGTTATTGAAAGTGAAAAACATAATGACTGTATGGATACTTTTAGTATGGTTTCTATTGAATCTATACTGCTTTTGCACCATTATAAAGTTGAAAAATTTTAAGTTGAACTATCATAAGTCAAGGATTGCATACCCAAAAGAGCTGGAAACAGATCTCAAAGAGAGATTTTCACACCCATAATCATTGCAGCATTATTCACAATAGACAAGAGGTAGAAGCAACCTAAATGTCCATTGATGGATGAATGGATAAAGAAAATGTAGTATATATATACAATTGAATATTACTCAGCATTAAAAAAGAAGAAAATCTTGTCATATGTCACAACATGGATGAACCTTGAGGACATTACGCTAATTGAAATAAGTTAGTCATGAAACAACAAATATGTCACCACACCTGTAGTCCCAGCTACTCGGGAAGCTGAGGTACGAAAATTGCTTGAACCCGGGAGGTGGATTGTAGTCAGTCGTGATTGCGCCACTGCACTCTACTCTAGGCGACAGAGTGAGACTCCACCTCAAAAAAAAAAAAAAGACAAATATTAATATTTCTGTTTATATGAGTGTCTTAGCCTGTTTGTGTTGCTGTAAAGTAATACCTGAGACTGAGTAATTTATAAAGAAAAAAAGGTTTATTTGGCTCATGATTCTGCAGGCTGTACAAGAAGCATGACACCAGCATCTGCTCAGCTTCTGGTGAGGCCTCAGGCTGCTTCCAATCATGGTGGAAGGTGAAGGGAAGCTGGCATGTGCAAGATTACAATGTGGGGGAGGAAGTTGGGGGGGGGAGATGCCAGCCTCTTATTAACAATCAGCTCTTACAGAAACTAATAGAGTGGAAACTCATTACCATGAGGATAGCACCAAGACATTAATGAGGGATCTCCCCCTATGACCCAAACACGTCCCAATAGACTCCACCTCCAGTCTTGGGGATCAAATTTCAACATAAGATTTAGAAGACAAACATTAAAACTATAGCATGTGAGGTATCTAAAGTAGTCAAGCTCATATAAATAGAAAGTAGAATGGTAGTTGCTGGGGACTGTGGCGAGGGGCAAAAGGGGTGCTGTTATTCAATAGATATAGAATCTCCATTTTGCAATATAAAAACATTCTAGAGATTGTGCATGTGAACTATATGACAGTGTGCATATAGTTAATGCTACTGTGCTGTACACTTAAAAATGATGAAGATGGCCGGGCGTGGTGGCTCATGCCTGTAATCCCAGCACTTTGGGAGGCTGAGGTGGGCGTATCACGAGGTCAGGAGTTTGACAGCAGCCTGGCCAGCATGGTGAAACCCTGTCTCTACGAAAGATACAAAAAATTAGCCAGGCGTGGTGGCACACACCTGTAATCCGAGCTACTCAGGAGGTTGAGGCAGGAGGATCGCTTGAACCCAGGAGGCAGAGGTTGCGATAAGCTGAGATCGTGGGCAACGGGGAGACTCCATCTCAACAAAAAAAAAAAAAAAAAAAAAAAAAAAAATTAAGATGGTGCATTTTATATTACGTGTTATTTGTTTTTACCATAATAATTTTTAAAACTTAGCACAGTGCCATATGAAGCACTCAAAAACCGGTGGTTAGCCATCAATATTTTGTTTGCCTGGAAGAACTGGAAGGTGGGACAGAGCTTTCTTTGTAATCCATTATTAGTCAAATAGTTCACTCTTTGTGAAATCTGGAAAAAATCAAGAATTAGTTGGAACAAATTGTTAAAAAATAGAGGATTAGTTGGAAAAAGCTTAACACTTCAAACAATTGGTGAATTGCTCAAATAAATTGTGGTAGCTTATACAACATGTAAAATGCGATTCCATTTTTATGAAAAAGTATTAATTCACATAAGACCAGAAAAAGATTTGGAAATTTGAACACCTTGGAGTTAACAATGATCCTTCCTGAGTAGGTGGGGTGTAGGTGTACCCACTGGGATTCTTAACAGAAGCCAGCTTAGGCTAATTAAGCAGAAAAGGAGTTCATTAAAAGGATTTGAGGGAGTCCCAGTCCTCAAGTGGATGTCTCTGGGTTTGGGAACATTACCTGAGCTTGTCTGGTGAGGGAACTACTGTCACCGCTGGCAAACCCCAGGGGCTCCAGCTTGCCCAGAGCCCTGTGTGTACTGGAAACTCAACCCTAAAACCACCATAATTTCTGAATATAATTAGCTCAACTCTGTACCTGACATAGGTCCAAGACTAACCGTCTTTACGACTAACTGATCAGTAGTCCAGAAGAATGAACAAATAAGTCCTTCTTTCAATTCTGAGCCATTATCTTCCAACTCATGGAGTCCACAGGTGGGTAGATCCTCCATCTGGCTCACCTTGGCCCTTACTCCCTGGTGGGCAGGTTCTGCCGGCTGAGTGCCTGGGGCTTCCCACTACGGTTAAGCCTCTTCATAGTCATTAGGAAACAATGTCCCCCAGCCCTTACCGGCCCCTTTGGGCCCTTTTACTCTTCTTGCTGACCTCTGATATAGGCTGTCTGTCTTTGATATCCCACCAGTATCAAGACCATCAGACCCTTCTACTATGCAGCACATTTTAGCATAAAATGGTTCTGAGGGAAGGGTTTTAGGGGGCAGTGGTCCCAACAGGGGTCAGGGTGAACCTAGAAGGCTTCGTAGAGGAGGAGGTTCTGAGATGAACCACAACGGACAATTAGGATTTTCACAGGCATGGATAGGGAGAGGGAGAGAGAAGAGCAATGTCACTTGGTGACTGTGATGAGTCAGACAAGACAAAACCACTCCACAGTCATGTCAGAAAACATGAGCATTGCCCAAACCTCAAAAATAACCAATCTTCATCCTGGCTCCTCTGAGTGATAGCTACTTCTCCACCAATTACAGCTTTAACCTTACTTCCTTTTTATCTTGCTAACATTTATTAAGATAACCCAGTTAGAGACTTATCTCCTGCTTCCTGATAGCATTCAAACCAGAACAAAGTCCCCCGCCCCTCCCCACTTTTTTTTTTTTTTTTTTTTTTTTTTGAGACAGGGCCTTGCTCTGTCACCCAGGCTGGAGTACAGCCACACAATTACAGTTCATTGCAATCTCCAACTCCTGGGCTCAAGTGATCCTCCCAACTTAGCCTCCTGAGTAGTTGGGACTATAGGCACCAGCCACCAAACCTAGGTAATTTTTAAATTTTTTGTAGAAATGGGGTCTTGGCTATGTTGCCTTGTCTGGATATTTTTTTTTTTTTGTACTTTAAGTTCTAGGGTACATGTGCATAACGTGCAAGTTTGTTACATATGTATACTTGTGCCATGTTGGTGTGCTGCACCCATCAACTCGTCAGCACCCATCAACTCGTCATTTACATCCGGTATAACTCCCAATGCAATCCCTCCCCCCTGCCCCCTCCCCATGATAGGACCCGGGGTGTGATGTTCTCCTTCCTGAGTCCAAGTGATCTCATTGTTCAGTTCCCACCTATGAGTGCGAACATGCGGTGTTTGGTTTTCTGTTCTTGTGATAGTTTGCTAAGAATGATGGTTTCCAGCTGCATCCATGTCCCTACAAAGGACACAAACACATCCTTTTTTATGGCTGCATAGTATTCCATGGTGTATATGTGCCACATTTTCTTAATCCAGTCTGTCACTGATGGACATTTGGATTGATTCGAAGTCTTTGCTATTGTGAATAGTGCCGCAATAAACATACGTGTGCATGTGTCTTTATAGCAGCATGATTTATAATGCTTTGGGTATATACCCAGTAATGGGATGGCTGGGTCATATGGTACGTCTAGTTCTAGATCCTTGAGGAATCGCCATACTGTTTTCCATAATGGTTGAACTAGTTTACAATCCCACCAACAGTGTAAAAGTGTTCCTATTTCTCTACATCCTCTCCAGCACCTGTTGTTTCCTGACTTTTGAATGATTGCCATTCTAACTGGTGTGAGATGGTATCTCATTGTGGTTTTGATTCGCATTTCTCTGATGGCGAGTGATGATGAGCATTTTTTCATGTGTCTGTTGGCTGTATGAATGTCTTCTTTTGAGAAATGTCTGTTCATATCCTTTGCCCACTTTTTGATGGGGTTGTTTATTTTTTTCTTGTAAATTTGTTTGAGTTCTTTGTAGGTTCTGGATATTAGCCCTTTGTCAGATAAGCAGATTGCAAAAATTTTCTCCCATTCTGTAGGTTGCCTGTTCACTCTGATGGTAGTTTCTTTTGCTAAAGTGCAGAAGCTCTTTAGTTTAATTAGATCCCATTTGTCAATTTTGGCTTTTGCTGCCGTTGCTTTTGGTGTTTTAGACATGAAGTCCTTGCCCATGCCTATGTCCTGAATGGTACTACCTAGGTTTTCTTCTAGGGTTTTTATGGTATGAGGTCTAACATTTAAGTCTCTAATCCATCTTGAATTAATTTTCGTATAAGGAGTAAGGAAAGGATCCAGTTTCAGCTTTCTACTTATGGCTAGCCAATTTTCCCAGCACCATTTATTAAATAGGGAATCCTTTCCCCATTTCTTGTTTCTCTCAGGTTTGTCAAAGATCAGATGGCTGTAGATGTGTGGTATTATTTCTGAGGACTCTGTTCTGTTCCATTGGTCTATATCTCTGTTTTGGTACCAGTACCATGCTGTTTTGGTTACTGTAGCCTTGTAGTATAGTTTGAAGTCAGGTAGCATGATGCCTCCAGCTTTGTTGTTTTGACTTAGGATTGTCTTGGCAATGCGGGCTCTTTTTTGGTTCCATATGAACTTTAAAGCAGTTTTTTCCAATTCTGTGAAGAAGCTCATTGGTAGCTTGATGGGGATGGCATTGAATCTATAAATAACCTTGGGCAGTATGGCCATTTTCACGATATTGATTCTTCCTATCTATGAGCACGGTATGTTCTTCCATTTGTTTGTGTCCTCTTTTATTTCACTGAGCAGTGGTTTGTAGTTCTCCTTGAAGAGGTCCTTTACATCCCTTGTAAGTTGGATTCCTAGGTATTTTATTCTCTTTGAAGCAATTGTGAATGGAAGTTCATTCATGATTTGGCTCTCTGTCTGTTACTGGTGTATAAGAATGCTTGTGATTTTTGCACGTTAATTTTGTATCCTGAGACTTTGCTGAAGTTGCTTATCAGCTTAAGGAGATTTTGGGCTGAGACAATGGGGTTTTCTAAATATACAATCATGTCATCTGCAAACAGGGACAATTTGACTTCTTCTTTTCCTAACTGAATACCCTTGATTTCTTTCTCTTGCCTGATTGCCCTAGCCAGAACTTCCAACACTATGTTGAATAGGAGTGGTGAGAGAGGGCATCCCTGTCTTGTGCCCCGTCTGGTTTTGAACTCCTGGCCTCAAGCCATCCTCCCACCTCAGCCTCCCAAACTGTTGGGGTTATAGACATGACCCGCCACACCCAGTCAAAGCTCTGCTTTCTTTTTTTCTTTTTTTTGTGTTTGAGATGGAGTCTTGCTCTGTCACCCAGGCTGGAGTGCAGTCACGCAATCTCTGCTCACTGAAGCCTCTGCCTCCTGGGTTCTAGCGATTCTCATGCCAGGTGTTCAGGCCCCTCTTTCTTAAACCCTCCTCCAAACTGCCTAACAGGAGTCCAAGTTCTACAAGTTCTTTCGAACATGCCCCTACAGAGATGTCCTATGTGGTGTGTGTTACCCTTTTTACAACAAGCCAACAAACCCAATTTTGTTGAACTCTGGGTGTCTTTTGGTGGTCTTTGGCTGGAGGGCATCCATACTTCCCTTCCGTCATTCACAGCCCCACATCTTTCATGCCCCCAGGGATGTTGCCTTTTTAGGGGAATGCCTGTTCCCTCCTCCTTCACTTGACTACCTCCTCCTCCTCATCCTTCATGATGCATAGTAGTTGGCCGGGCATGGTGGTTCACGCCTGTAATCTCAGCCCTTTGGAAGGCTGAGGCATGTGAATCACTTGAGGCCAAGAGTTTGAGACCAGTCTGGCCAACATGGTGAAACCCCATCTCTACTAAACACACACACACACACACACACACACACACACACACACACACACACACAAAGTTGGGCATGGTGGCTCACTCCTGTAATCCCAGCTACTTGGGAGGCTGAGGTATGAGTATTACTTGAACCCTGGAGGTGGAGGTTGCAGTGAGCCAAGATTATGCCACTGCATTCCAGCCTGGGTGACAGATTAAGACTGTCTCAAAAAAAAAAAAAAAAAGCATAGTGGTAGCTACTGTCTTTTGAGGCTTTCTCATGCTCCAGGTACCGCACTTTGTGTTATTACTTATATTAAGATCTGTATGTTTACCCCCATTTTGCAGATTAAGAATTTGAGGCCAGAGTATTTAGGTAACTTACTCATGGCCACACAGATTTAAGATGGCATGTTTATAACCATTACACTGACACATCTCAAATGTTAGCAGACGTAAGAATCACCAGGCATCTCATTCAAAATGCTACATCCTGGGTTAACTTAACTTCAAATAATAAATGTAAAGAGTTTTTATTGTGCACTTTGGGAGGCCAAGGTGGGCAGATCATCAACAAAATGGACCAAAACTATACCTACCTTATAGGGTTACTAGGAATATGAGATATCTTCATACCTGTGAATCACAGAGAATGGCACCTGGGGATGGTAAACACAATGGAAGTGGTAGCTTGTCTCTGTGTTAACTGGGTCCTATCTTTAGAGATTTGGATTGAGCTGGTGTATTAGTTTCTTTTCTTTTCTTTTCTTTTTTTCTCTTCTCTTCTCCTTTCTCTCTCTCTCTCTTTCTTTCTTTCTTTCTTTTTTTTTGCGGCAGACTCTCACTTTGCCACTCAGGCTGGAGTGCAGTGGTGTGATCTTGGCTTACTGCAACCTCCACCACCTGAGTTGAAGCAATTCTCCAGCCTCAGCCTCCCGAATAGCTGGGATTACAGGCATGTGGCACCACATCTGGCTTGCTTTTGTATTTTTAGTAGAGATGGGGTTTCACCATGTTAGCCAGGCTGGTCTCGAGCTCCTGACCTCAGGTGATCCACCTGCCTCGGCCTCCCAAAGTGCTGTGATTACAGGCATGAACCACTGTGCCTGGTGTTGGTGTATTAATTTCTATTGCTTCAAAACAAATCACCACATAATTAGCAGTTTAACACAACACCCACTTATTGTGTCATAGTTTCTGTGGGTCAGGATTCCAGGTATAGCTTAGCTGGGTCCTCTACTCAGAGTCTCATAAGGCTGCAGTCAGGGCATTGGGAGGGCTATGTTCTCATCCGGAGGTCTGACTGGGGAATAACCAACTTTCAGACTCATTTAAGTTGTCGGCAGAATTTATTTGCTTGCAGCTGTATGTATGATGGAGAATCCTAGATTTTTACTGACCATATAAGGTAGAGGCCACTCTCAGGTCCTGGAAACATCCTGTAGTTCCATGCCATGTTGCCTTCTCCATAGACAGTTCACACCATAGCTGTTTGCTTTTTTGGGGCTGGCAAAAAAGTATCTCTACTATGCTAAGACTGAGTCTTATAAAATGAAAGGTAATCATCAAATATAAATGAAAGGTGGGATACCCTGTCACCTCTGTCATCTCCGATTGATTAGGAGCAAGTCTCAGGTTCTAATTACATTTAAGGGGAGGGGGCTATACCAAGGTGCAACACCAGGGGGCAGAGCTCATGGGGGACAGTTGAGGCTTCTGCCCACCATGGCAGGTCTGGGTGGGCCTGTTAATCTTTATGTTAATGCACTCCTCTCCCTGCCCAAGTGATTCAGATGTAGGTATAAGGTGAAGACCTATACAGGGGACAGTGTTATATAGTAGAAAGAATGTGAACTCTGCCTGGTCCAAAGCCTCTCACTTGGGACTTGGAGCAAGTTACTCACATTTTATTTTTTATTTTTTTTGTACTTACTATTTTTTTTGAGATGGAGTCTCACTCTTGTCACCCAGGCTGGAGTGCCGTGGTGTGATCTTGGCTCACTGCAACCTCCGCCTCCTGGGTTCAAGCGATTCTCCTGCCTCAGCTCCTGAGTAGCTGGGATTACGGGCACCCACCATTATGCCTGGCTAATTTCAGTATTTTTGGTACAGATGGCGTTTTACCATGTTGACCAGGCTGGTCTCAAACTCCTGACCTCAAGTGATTCGCCCGCCTTGGGCTCCCAAAGTGCTGGGATTACAGGCGTGAGTCACTGTGCCTGGCCAAGTTACTTAAATTTTATTTACTTACTATTATTTTAAAAAATTTTATGGATTGATTGATTGAAACAGGGTCTCACTCTGTTACCCAGACTGGAGGGCAGTGGTGTGATGATAGCTCACCACAGTCTCAAACTCCTGGGCTCAAAGGGATCCTCTTGCCTCATCCCCTTGAGGAGCTGGGGCTACAGGCATGTACCACTATGCCTGGCTATTTTTTTTTTTTTTTTTTTTTTTTTTTTTTTTTTTTTTTTTTTTTTGTAGAGACAAGGGTCTCACTGTGTTGCTCAGGCTGCTCTCAAACTCCCAGCTTCAAGTGATCCTCCCACCTTAGCTTCCCAAAGTGCTGTGATTACAGGCATGAACCACGACACCCAGCAAACTTCAACTTTAACAGTTCAGTGCCTCATAATAGATGTAGGAGTGATCACCTTCATTATCATAACTACGTCATAGGGCTGTTTTGAGGATTAAAGGAGATAATACCGGTAGACCATCTGGAACAGAGAAGGCAATAAACAAATGTAAAGTACCATTCTGTTGTATAAAACTTTCTCCAAGCTCAAATAGAAAGGCACCCTTCCCCCATTCTTCCCTGGCTAGATCTGGTGCTGGTCTTTGGGACTTCAGAAGCCCCTATCACAGTCCTTATCTGCTGATTATGTTTTCCCATTGGGCCGAGAGTTGGTTAAGGCAAGATGCTGCACCAGTTACGACAGGCTAGGTTTAGCTGCTGTAACAAATGACCCCCAAGGTTCCATGGCCTCTGACAGCAAATGTCTATTTCTTCCTCACGTTGCACATCTGTTATCGGTTGGCAGTGACTCTGCTCCGTGCCATCTTTACTCTGGGACCTGGCAGATGGGAGAACCTCTAAGTGGAATATTGCCAATCTCATGGCAGACGGGAGGAAAAAAAGACATAGTGAAAAATGTGTTGGCTCTTAAATCTGCTGGCAAGTGACACGTGTTAGTTACACCTGCCTAATAATGATCCAAAACAAGTCACATGGCCCTTGTTGAGTTCAACAAGGTGGAGATCTAAAATCTTCTTGCAAGGAGGTAATCCAGAATATTTGGCAAATGGCTTTAAAGTCAACCATGGAGACCTCATAAAATTCATTTTAGGATAAACAATGACAGTAACAACGCTGCTAAGAGTAGCAAAACGCCAGGTACTATTCTAAGTTTTTTACATAAATGAACCCATGTCATGTTATCATCATAACAAGCCTGTGAGGAAGGGGCTATTATGATGCCCATTTTGCAGATGGGCAAACTGAGGCACTGAGCAGTCAAGTCCCAGGTCCAAGACTGCACAGCTTAGGTGGAACCTGCAGGGCAGTGCAGCTATGATGAAAATGAAGTGGCGGACCTGGAAACAACCACAGTACAAAATTCTCAGATCCAGTTGTTTCCATCAGGCTCCTCCTTCCTCTGGCTGCTCCTCAGTGACCTTCTCCTTTGCCCAGGGCTCTGCAGAGCTCCTCCCCCTTCCTATCGCTTTTATCCAGCTCCGCAGCTGAAAAATCCTGTGTTCAGATCTGCTGAACACCATAAAAACATCAATTAAGTTGATTTAAAAATTCTCCTAGTCTCATTAACAACAAACTGTTTGTGCCAGTGCAGCCAGACAGGGCAAAGAATAAATAATATGAATATTAAAAGGTTTTTGGTGTCATTAATTATCAATAATAAATCATCACTACCCCCTACCCCTTCTCTGGCTTCCAGGGATGCTTTTTTCCTGGGCAGGATGAGTTATTACTAGAAGGCTGAGATGTGGCTTTCTTATTGTCTGTGGAGAAGGAATGCAGGCATTGTAGACCAGGGCCCCAGGAATCACGGCTCTTGTGGTCTTTAGTCTGACAATCTTTTTTTTTTTTTTTTGAGACAGATCTCACTCTGTCGCCCAGGCTGGAGTGCAGTGGCACAATCTCGGCGGCTCACTGCAACCTCCGCCTCCTGGGTTCAAGCAATTCTTCCACCTCAGCCTCCTGAGTAGCTGGGATTATAGGCACCCACTACCACGCCCGGCTAATTTTTGTATTTTTAGTAGAGACAGGGTTTTGCCATGTTGGCCAGGCTGCTCTCGAACTCCTGACCTCAAGTGATTAGCCTGCCTCGGCCTCCCAAAGTGCTGGGATTACAGGCATGAGCCACTGTGCCTGGCCTAGTCTGACAATTTAAGATCATTAGTGTCTTGCAGCAGTGTGAACTTCTGGTGTGGGTTACAACCCAGTCCAGCATCTGACTCAGGTCAGGCGCCCTGTCAATGTTTGGTGAATGAACAAACACATGAAAGTAAAGGCCTGGACTTACATTTGTACCTCACAGCCTGAATATGGCCTGAGTTCTGCTACTCCCTAGCTGTGTGACCCTAGATACGTCACTTAACTTCTCTGAGTGTCATTTACTTCTTCTGATAATAATAGTAGCTATTAGCCAGGCATGGTGGTGTGTGCCTGTGGTCCCAGTGGGAGGCTGAGGTAGGAGGATCACTTGGGCCTGAGGATGACGCTGCAGTGAGCCATGATTGCACCACTGCACTCCAGCCTGGGCAACACAGTGAGACCCTGTCCCCCCCAGAAAAAAAATCTTAACTACTTCACATGTTGTGAAGATGAAAAGAGATAATGCATGTTAGAGCTCAGGCATGTAATAAGTGCTCAGTGAATATTAGCCATCATCATCATTTTAATTATAATTGCAATTCTGTGGTAGAAGGACTTATGACTTCTCCATTTTATCTCCTCAAAGGAATATTCTGCAACCATTAAAAATGATTGCATTTTTTTAATAACAAGGAAAAATGTGTATAAGTTAAGAAAAAGTAAATTGCAGAATTTTTTTTCGAGACAGAGTTTCACTGTCACCCAGGCTGGAGTGCAGTGGTGCCATCTCCACTCACTGCAACGTCCACTTCCCAGGTTCAAGCAATTCTCCTGCCTCAGGCTCTCCAGTAGCCGGGATTACAGGTGCCTGCCACCACGCCTGGCTAATTTTTGTATTTTTAGTAGAGACACGGTTTCACCATGTTGGCCAGGCTAGTCTTGAACCCCTGACCTCAAGTGATCTGCCCCCATCAGCCTCCCAAAAGTGCTGGGATTACAGGCATGAGCCATGGCACCTGGTGTAGATTGTAGAATTTTATGTGCCTTCTGATTGCAGTAATTTTAAGGCAGTCAAAACTTGGAAGGAGATACATCAAAACATTATAGATGATTTTCTCCTAGGTGGTAGAGTTACTATGTTTTCTTTGGAATGTTTTCTGTAGCTTTAAATTTTTACAATAAACATGTTTTGTTTACTATAAAAAATTTTCCACATGCACAAAAGTGGAGATACTAGTATTATGAACATCCATAAACTTATCACTTAAATTTAATGATTGTTAACATTTTGCTATATTTGTGTCATCTTTTTTTCTTAACTTTTGGGTGAAATATTTTAAAATTACTAACATCAGATATTTTATCCTTAAATATTTCAGTATTTGTCTCTAAAAAAATTTTCCTACCTAACCACAGTATTATGATCACATCTGGCAAAATTAAGAATAATGTCTTAAATGTTATCTAATACATTGTTCATATTCAGATTTCCCCAATCATCCTTCAAAATGGTTGTGTGCGTGTGTTTGTGTGTGTGTTTTGAGACAGGGTCTGGCTCTGTTGTCCAGGCTGGAGTGCAGTGGTATGATCTCAGCTCACTGCAACCTCTGCTTCCCTGGTTCACGTGATCCTCCCAGCTCAGCCTCCTGAGTAGCTAGGACTACAGGCATGTGCCACCATGCCTGGCTATTTTTTGTAGTTTCTGTAGAAACTATGTTGTCCAGGTTGGTCTCAAACTCCTGAGCTCAAGCAATCTTCCCACCTTAGCTTCCTACAGTGCTGGGATGCCAGGCGTGAGCCCCTGCACATGGCCATGTTTTTATAAAGGGCTTGTTTGAACCAGGCTCTAACCAAGAACCACACACTACATTTAGTTGTTGTATCTTCTAAGTCTCTTTACATCTAGAACAACATACCTTCCCCCTTTTGTCCATCACATGGACTTGTTGAACTGACCATGCCAATTATTCCACAGATGTCCCTGCTTCTGCCTTTGCCTTTTTTTGTGGTTGCGTTGCTTGTATAATATGAAAACAAGCAATACAAATTTGCCCCTATCATTCCTAGCCACTCTCCTAGCCATATACACGATAATTGTAACTATACCTTCCACAAGCCGGGTGCTGTTCTAAGTGCTTTATTTTCATGATTTTATTTAACCATTTCAATAAATCCATGACACAGGGACTCTTTTTATCAAGGATGAAAATGAAATAGACAGGTGAAAATTTGCCAAGGCCATATAGCCAGGCAGACCAGCTCTCAAGCCAGCACACCTAACCACTGTGCCATATTGAAAGGGTAGAAAGAGAAGCTGCAAAGGAAGGAAGACAGTGAGGTCAACCCTGCCTTCCTTTGGAGATACTCAGTGAAGACTGAAGACCAGATTCTCTGTGGGGTCCAGGGAGTGTCCTGGAGGAGGTGATGAAGTGGTGGCACCAGTGATGGCATCTGTTCTGCCAGACTGTGGAACTGTTCTGGGCCCTCTCCAGGATTTCCTCCTGTTTCCTTTTCTTCCATTCTCAGCAGGTTGGAAAGGTCCCTAAGAAGCCTGTGCTTTTCCCTCACTGGGCTTGAGAGTCCCTGGGTCTGCTATTTATAGGCAAGGAGACATCAGAGCCAGAAAGCCGCCTCAAGGGAGGTGCCTGCATAGCTACCAGGGTGGGGGACACATGGGCCCTACCAATGATTATATTCTTGGGTCTTCATTGATGAACATTCTGGAAAAAACAAATATACAGTGTATTTTGGGAAAGACCACTGGAAGAGGCTAGGTGTGGTGGCTCATGCCGGTAATTCCAGGCCTTTAGGAGGTGGAGGCAGGAAGATGGCTTGAGCCTGGGAGTTTGAGGCCAGCCTGGGCAACATTGTAAGACCTCATCTTTACCAAAATCAGTCAATCAATCAATCAATCAATCAATCAATCATCAGCTGGGTATGGTGGTTTGTGTCTATAGTTGTAGCTACTTGGGAGGCTGAGTAGGAGGATCACTTAAAACCAGGAGTTTGAGGCTGCAGTGACCTATGATTGATTGTGTCACTGCACTCTAGGCTGTGTGACAGAGCAAGATGCTCCTGTCTCTTAAAAAAAAAAAAATAGAGAAAACACTGGAAGAGAAGTTAAAATAACCAGGTTCTTAGCTGGATTTGCCTCTGCCATGGTCAGGCTGTGACTTTGGCCAGGGCACCCAGCTTCCCTGAGCCAAAGGACCCTCTAAATTATGTTGGATTTAAGGCTGACAGCTGTTTCCATTGTGAGGTTGTTATAAGGATTATATGAAGATAAGAGTGGAAGTACTTTGCAAACTAATGAGAGAAATATAAAAGCTTCCCTTCAGGGTGTACTGCAGAAGTTGCAAATTCAGATGTGCAGACTGGCTAGGTAGGTAACACATGCTTCCCAGGAGAGCTGCTGTGGTCTAACATGGCCCCATCCCAAAGCCATGACTGACTGACCACGGAGTTGGCAACTGATCCACACTGGGCCAATGAATCCCCACCCTGGGGATTTTGGACTTAGGAAGGGAGGGCAGTCAGTCATTCTTCCCCGTGGGCTTAGGTCTAAACTGTGAAATAGGAAGCATTACTATGAATGTTCCCTGAGTGTGGAGGAAGACAGTTTGTGAGGGAGGGTGAATGCAGCAAGCAAGTGAAAGCAAAAGAGGGGGAGAGAGAAGTGAGACCCAGACTCCAGCTGTTCTTGGAGTCTAGCTGCATCCGTGGGATTTGACCATTCAACCACAGGTTTGGTTTCTCTGAGCCAACTATTTCTTATTTTTGGCTTAGCCTCTTTGGGATTTTTTTCTACCATTTATGTCTAGAAGAGTGTCTTATGTATTAGGCAATAGGACACTCTTAGCAGTCTAAAGAAGGGAAGAGCTGGAGTGAAATTAGCTGGGCATGGTGGCATGTGGCTGTAGTCCTAGCTTGAGCCCAGGAGTTTGAGGCTACAGTGAGCTATGATTGTGCCACTGCACTCCAGCCTGGGTGACAGAGTGATACCCTGTCTTAAAATAAAATAAAAATAAATAAACAAAATAAATAAAAATAAAGAGGCCCAGCAAGTTAGTGACTTAGGCAGCTTGAAGAGCACCTCCTAATCCTTCCATCTCAGTTTACAACTAAAGTTCAACATCATCATCTGCCTCGTCTCAGGTATCCAAGTGATATGGTTTGGCTGTGACCCCACCCAAATCTCATCTTGAATTGTAGCTCCCACAGTTGTGGGAGGGACCCAGTGGGAGGTAATTGAATCATGAGGCAGGTCTTTCCTGTGCTATTCTTGTGACAGTAGTAAGTCTCACGAGTTCTGATAGTTTTATAAAGGGTAGTTGCCCTGCACAAGTTCTCTTCTCTTGTCTGCTGCCACATGAGACGTGCCTTTCACCTTCCACTATGATTGTGAGGCCTCCCAGCCACATGGAACTGTGAGTCCATTAAAACTTTTTCTTTTGTAAATTGCCCAGTCTTGGGTATGTCTTTATCAGCAGTGCGAAAACAGACTAATACACCGAGTAAGTGAACTGGTGGCAAAACCAAAACAAGAATTCAGATCTCCTGACTTCCATCCCAGGGTCTTTTTCACCTCTATGATCTGCCTCTTTGCATATCTGGGCAGCATATAATCACATCGCATTAAAAAACAGTAACTTTTACTATTTATTGAGTACACATTAAGTTTCTTCCGACATAAGACAGTTGCATTACCTTAACAGCAACCCAGTAAAGAAGTTCTTATTGTTCTCATTTTGCACAGTGGAAAACTGAAGTTCAGAAAGGTTAAGCAACTTGCCTAAAGTCACACAGCTAGTAAGTCATAGAGTCAGGATCCAAAATCAAGTGGCCTGACTCTTGAGTCCTCGTGTTTAATTATGATGCTCTGCCCCATCTTTGCTTTCTGCTCTACCAAGAGTGACAGTGCCCATGCACTCTTTCAAGCCAGGACCTTGCTGAGTCTTTGACTGAGACGGAGAAATCCTAAGAGATCTGTCATTTCCTGCACTTCGTGGCTACTGGCATGGGAATATTGTTTTCAGCCTTGTGTTATTTACCCAAGAATTTGCAAGGCTGCACCTTGCTTAAGTAGCAAACACCTCTGCAAATATGGATGGGAAATTGGGTTTGCTTACCCAGGAGTGGAGAAGAATTCAAGTATTCTTGGAAAAGGTGTTGGTGCAAACATGCATGGGTGCCAAAGATGCTCAAAGTTGATTGGGTTTCACTTATTAACACAGTGGGGGAGGAAGGAATTCTTTTTCAAAACATTAGCTTTACTGAGGCATAATTGCATACAAAAATAACTACACATGTTTAGTGTATAGAATTTGATGAGTTCAGGTTTATGTACCATCACCACAATCAAGGTAATAAGAGTCCCATTCCTCTGATGGATGGGACTCTTTTTTTGTTTTGTTTTGTTTTTTAGAGATAGCGTTTCACTCTGTCACCCAGGCTGGAGTGCAGTGGTGCAATGACAGCTCATTGCAGTCTCTAACTCCTGGGCTCAAGTGATCCCCACCCTCCCCCCTTAGCCTCCTGAGTAGCTAGGACCACAGGCACGCACCACCACATTTGGCTAATTTTTTAATTTTATTTTTTGTAGAGTTGGCGGGGGCGAGGGATCTCACTGTTTACCAGGCTGGTTTTGAACTCCTGGGCTTAAGCAATCCCCCTGCTTTGGCCTCCCAAGCTGTTGGGATTATAGACATGAGCCACTGCTCTTGGTCAGAGAAGCAGACTTTTGAAGTCTCTCTGCAAACATGGCTTTTGTGCTTATAAACAGAAACTCTGCAATGTGAGGGGCAGAAATAGTTAACTAATGTTCATTCCACATCCACAAAGATCTGGCAAAGGGCAGTCTATTCCACACTGTAGACTTCTGATCGCCTGTGATGGAAGCACCTGGAGAGGCTTATTAAAAATGCAGACTATTGGTTATTTATTGCTGTGTAACACGTTGCTCCAAATCGTAGTAGCTTAAAACAACAGTAACTAGTTTCCCAGTGAATCTTCAACTCGGGGAGAGTTCATCAGGACTCTCTTTGCTGGGTCGGTTCAACTGGGGACTGGGGGATTCTCTTTTGAAATGACTCACTCACATTGCTGGCAGGTTGGTGTACTTGTTGGTTGGGATTTCTGCCAGGGCTGAGGGCTGCGGGCCTTGGTTCTTCTCTGTATAAGGCTTTCCAAAGGATGCTTGGGCTTCCTCACAGCATCGTGGCTGGGTTCCAAGAGAACAAGGTACAATTATATTGCACTTTTCGGATCTATATATCTGCTGTACTATATTGGTTGAGGGAGTAAAAAAGGCCCACCAAGTTTCAAGGGTTCATAAATTCATCCTCTTGATGGGGGAAGTGTCGAGATTCAGGAAGAGCATGTGGGATGGAAAGTATTATTGTGGCCAGCTTTGGAAAATACAATCTGCCGCTTAGCAAATTCCCATGACCCCACTGCAGAGCTGCAGGATCAGAATTTATGGAGGCAGGGCCAAGGAATCTGCATTTCGATCTCTTCCATATAATTTCTATTGATCACTGAACTTTGAGATTCCCTAAGTGAGGATTGACATGCAACCTCCATAAGAGAGTGCTAACTTAGCATTTGGTGTAGCTGACTGGAAGACAGGAAACAGGCTTTTGTCCTGGCTAGGCACCGGAATTCCTGTGTGACTTTGGGAAAGTAACTTACTATTTCAGGGTTCATTCTTCTTAGCTGTAATAATTATACACAGCTCAGGGGGTCATTCTCAGGACTAAATACTACAAAACCTAGAATATGCTTAGCCTAGTACATGTTGCTGAGTGAGTATTCAATGAATAATATCATATTCAAATGACATTATTATGAGTGCTAAAGTCTTTGTCAATTTAAAGTGCTCTTTTATTACAATTATCATAGCTACTGTTTGTTTACAGCTCTCTCAGTGCCAAGCCCATTATTACTTAGAATATGCAGGTATTACTAACCCCATTTCACAGAGAAGGAAATTGAGGTTCAAAAAGGTTGAATGACTTGCCCAAGGAATGGGGAGAACTTGGATTTGAACTGATTGTAATTTGGTTCCAAAACCCCTACCCCTACCATGTCACACTGCCCCTTGCTATGTGATAACAGAAGACTTTTTTTAAAAAAAAATTAAATATGTCTTATTGCCTCATCTTGAAAATGAGGTCTGTAACACCTTCCTTGCCAGAAGGTTGGTGTTGGGGTTTATTGTCCTTCTAATATCTTGTCTTCTGAGACAGTGCTGAGATCCATCCCGGTGGTTAAACCCCTGGCTGCTGGCCTCTATTGGTGTGGTGGGAATGCAGTTCTGGGAGCCAGAGAAGAGAGACACTTCCTACCTACCCCCTCCTCATTCAGTGGGGTCCCATCCACCTGCCAAAATCAATGTGGCCATCTTGCAAGGAGGCGGTAGCTTCCTTACAGCCTGACAGCTGTGACATTATGAGGTTCAGTGGGTTGAACTCCAGAAGCTTAAGCTCAAATCCCAACTCTACCACTTCGTACCAGTATGACCTTGGGTAGGTACTTAGGGAGCACTTTACCACTCTAGGCTTCTGTGTCCTCCACCGTAACAAGGGGATACCAACTCCGACCTTTGGGTTTGCTCCAAGGGTTCGATAAGCTTAAGTAGAATAGGCATCTAAGAAACGATCTGGTACACAGAAAGTTGGGTGTGTTTTGCTGTCATGGGGGGGTCCTCAGCCCCTTGCAGACCTGGATCTCTTTCCACTTGCAGAAGTGGATCAAGTGAGGCAGAGTGTAGCTCTAGGGGCTCAGCCCAAGGCCCTGCCATGACTGTGGGGGCTCATTCTTCTTTGCTTCCCATTGCAGTTGTTGCTTGAACTCTGCCCTGACACCTAGGGGCACACCAAGACACACACGAGCACACCCACTCACTACTCTCTACCATCTCAGCTTTTTACTCATTCTTTAAGCAGGAAGGTAATATATGTGCATGCCAAAAGCAAATCACGCCTCCCAGTGAGAAGGAATCGTCCCTCTTTCTCCTGTCTCTCTCCACTTTCTCTCAGTCACCTGTGTTCCCTCGCTGGTGGCAACCACGATTGCTAGTTCCTTGGGTACCCTTCCAGAGATCATCTATGCATAGATAAGCATATAGGTAATTTTCTTAAGCATATATTCCTTTTTGTTTTTTTAAGCAAAGATTGTATTTTGGAATGTTTTTAGATTTACAGAAAAGTTGCAGAGAGAGTACAGTGACTTTCTATAAACCCTTCGACTGGTTTTCCCTCATGTTAACATCTTACACAACACAGGTACATTTGTCAAAACTAAGAAACTAACATTGGTACATTGCTGTTGACAAAACTTCAGGCTTTATTAGGATTTACAGGGTTTTCCACTAATGTCCTTTTTCTGTTCCAAGGCTCAATTCAGAATCCCACATTGCATTTAGCATATATGCTTTGTCATTGATGGAAATCACACAATTCCCTCACCCTTTTGCAAAGAATAAAACAAAAACCAAAACCCCAAACGAGCACCACCACAAGCCCTATGAATTCCTCACCCAACCACAAAGGCTGTGAACATAATCATTTCTACCATATATTAAAAACTCAATATACACAAGATGTTTTATCTAATTTCATTCTCACAGCAACCCTGATTTTGCAGGCAAGGAAATTGAGGCCCAGGAGGGTAGAATGACATGCCCGCAGTCACCCAGCAAGAGAGATGCTGCAGAACTGAGGTCTCAGCCGGGTCTGTTGGCTCTCAGGTTTGGTCATTGAACTAGTCTTTCTTCTTCTCCCTGTACCCTGAATCCTTGGACAACTTTGCCTAATTAAGAGAAATATTTTTTATGCAGTTTGGATCTGACCACTGGACTTGGTGACAATTTATTTTGTGGCTTCCTACTACAAATGGAGTTCTTTTTTAGGAACAGTGACTCTCAGAGGGCAGAGCCAGGAATTTTAATTGGGTGAGAGGCAGCAGTGAGTAGCAGAGTGAGTACCAAGTGGCAAGTCAGAAAACATCTATTTAAATCGTAACCTGCTCTGTGACCTTGGGCATTCATATCAATGCTTATTAGTCATAATAATCACCTTTACTTATTGATTTCTTATTATGTATCAGGTGCTGTGCTAAGCAACTCTTGTGCATCACCTGATTTAATCTTCTCAGCAATTTTGCGGGAGAGGCACAAAGAATCCCTTATTTTGTTTCTTATTTATTTATATATATATTTTCATTATACTTTAAATTCTGGGATACATGTGCAGAACGTGAAGGTTTGTTACATAGATATGCATGTGCCATGGTGGTTTGCCACACCCATCAACCCGTAATCTACGTTAGGTATTTCTCCTAATGCTATCCCTCCCCCAGTCCCTCACTCCCCGACAGGCCCTGGTGTGTGATGTTTCCCTCCCTGTGTCCATGAGTCCCCCCATTTTATAGATGAGGAAACTGAGGCTTCAGGCATTGAGCACCATGCCCAAGGCCACACAGATAGGAAGAGGTGCATCAAAGATTTGAACCTGGGCGGAGGGGCTACAGAGCCTGTATTTTTGCTACTGCTATAATACCGATATAAGGAATAGGTAGTATTTATTTTCTACGTGGTGCACACGATTCCAATCACTGTATGCAATATATCGAGTCCCCACAATGACTCTATGGAGTCAATACTATCATCTCCATTTTTTTCAAATGAAGAAACTGCTTTCTCATTTGTTTAGTGAAGCAGTCATTTCCTTTCTGCTCCATGGTTGCTTTCTAAGAGCTGTCACTTTCAGAAAAAGGGTTAAGACAGGCAAGGACTCAGGTAATGTGGAGAGGGGGCTGACTTTTGACTAAGTCCATCCCTCTCCCCCTCAGAGAGAAGCCGTGGGAGCCACAGGAGCTTGGGGAGGTGGCTGGACTAGTGCCTCACCTGCGCCTTCTCTGGAGGCTGGAGGCACAGTCCGAGTTCCCTGGCACTGGCTGTGCCTGTTGTCCATCAGTCCCGGCTGGGCAGGCTGCCTCCTTGGCAGAGCAGGCTACAGCTCAAGGCTCCTGAGCACTGCGTGGCTCGGTGAACTGTGCAGGGAAGGGAGGCTGCCAATATGTCACTGGCCAGCACCCCCATGGGCACCATCTGGGACACACTGAGCTGGAGAGCTAGGCCTGACCAATGGCTGCCCCCTCCGCCCTGCAGACCACACCTTCCTGAACACACACCAGGAGCACTCAGCCCAGGAGAGGTATCTGAGCATCAGGGGACAGCAACATCTTAGTGGAACACTCAAGGGCCCTATAAGACAATAATAAGCATCCTAATAACTGACATTTATTAAACCCATGCTATGACTGGGCACTATGCTAAACGTTTTATATGTATTGCCTCATTCAATTGACCCCTTAGAAACCCCTAAATGGCAAGTGCTATTACTATCCCCACATTATAGATGAGGAAACTGGAGCACAGAGAGGCTGAGAGATCTACCCAGTATCATGCAGCCAGTAAGTTTCAGAGCTAAGGTTCAGATGCTATTTTTAAAAGTCTGGCTGTCTGTGATGAGTCCTGGATTCTAATCTTTGCTCCATCTCTAACTGATGAGTAATTCTATTTGGTCTCTTACTCTTTGTGGTTCTTGTTTCTTCTTCTGTGCCATGCAGAGATTGGACCATATTTTCAAAATGTGTTCATCAGAGTCCCAGAGTTCTGTGATGAGCTTTGGTGTGGGTGGGAGGGAGGCTAGGGGTGAAGCAGAAGTTAAGGAGCATCAGACTCCAATCTCTTACCCACCTTTTCACCTGAGATCAAAGCTTCACTTTTAGCTTCTTCCTATATTAGGGCAATGCAGGGGAGTTGGCTTATGAAAGGGACTCTGCTGATTGAGGCAAGCTTAAATGCAGGAATTGCTAATCTGACATTCTTGCATCCTAAGAGTGAAGAAAAACGAGCCTCAAAGATGTTAAGTGACCTGTCTAAAGAGGCCCAGCAGGCTGGGCACAGCGGCTCATGTCTGTGATTTCAATACTTTGGGAGGCTGAAGTGGGAGGATTGGCTAGAACCCAGGAATTCAAGACAAGCCTGGGCAACAAAGCGAGACCTCATCTCTATTAAAAATATTTTTAAAAGGCAATGGCTCATGCCTGTAATCCCAGCACTTTGGGAGGCTGAGGCAGGTGGATCGCTTGAGCCCATGAGTTTGAAACTAGCCTGGGCAACGTGGCAAAACCCCGTCTCTACAAAAAATACAAAAAATTAGCCCGGTACGGTGACATGTGCCTGTAGTCCCAGCTACTTGGGAGGCCGAGGTTGGGGAATCATTTGAGTCCAGGAGGTGGAGGTTGAGGTGAGCCAAGATCATGCCACTGTACTCCAGCCTGGGTGACAGAGTGAGACTGTCTCCAAAAAAAAAAAAAAAAAAAAAAAAAACTGGGCATGGTAGCATGCACCACCTGTAGTCTCAGCTACTTGGGAGGCTGAGGCAGTTGGATCAGCTGATCCCAGGAGTTTGAGGCTGCAGTGAGCTGTGATAATGCCACTGTATTCCAGCTTGGGAGACAATGCAAGATCCTGTCTCAAAAATAAATAAATAAACAAACAACTAAAATAAAATAAGAAAAATAAAGAGACCCAGCAGGTTAGTGACTTTGGCAGATAACATCGGATTGGTTCAAACTACAGGTTCTGGAGTCAGACAAAAATAGGTTCCAATCCTACCTCTGCTAATTACTAGTCACTGGGCAGAGTCAGCTCTTGACTGGTAGACCAAGCTTGTTTTACTACTGCTAAATGCTCTCAGTAAGATTGCTAATGCCCTGAGTCATTTTTCTGATGGAAAACTCAGTAACTGAGTTATCTTTCCTTTCCCTCTTCACCCCAATCCCAATTCCCCTCCCAAAGAGCACAGGGCACTCAAATATCTTTTGACCTGCCCACCTATGCTGCACATACCAGGGGTACCCAAGGACGATCACCTCTTGAGGAATAATTTGCTGTGACTTTCTACCTGGCAACCTCTACTGGAAGTCACATCCAGTGGAGAGGTCTGTGTTCATGAATAGGAAAAGGGCTGTGCTTGTGACAGGAAGGTATGAAAAAGAGACCATGTGTGACTCTTAGTCTCTTAGTAGCTATGTGACCTTCAGTGCCTTGAGCTTTGGAGTCCTCTTTTTTTTTTTTTTTTTTTTTTGAGATGGAGTTTCACTGTCACCCAGGCTGGAGTGCAGTGGCACGATCTCAGCTCACTGCAACCTCCATCTCCCATGTTCAAGTGATTCTCCTGCCTCAACCTCTTGAATAGGTGGGACTACAGGCACGTGCCACCATGCCTGGCTAATTTTTGTATTTTTAGTAGAGACGGGGTTTCACCATGTTGGCCAGGCTGGTCTCGAACTCCTGACCTCAAGTGATCTGCCTGCCTCTGACTCCCAAAGTG
Organism: Rhinopithecus roxellana; assembly: GCF_007565055.1. NCBI lineage: Eukaryota > Metazoa > Chordata > Mammalia > Primates > Cercopithecidae > Rhinopithecus > Rhinopithecus roxellana. The sequence continues at coordinate 77,620,657 of NC_044568.1, read as the reverse complement.
CTGGGATTACAGGTGTGAGCCACTGCGCCTAGCCAGAGTCCTCATTAGAGGAAAAAAAAAAAGCAGTGTTGGGGGTTGGTTTGATCATCCCCAAGGGCCTCCACAGTTTCAAGATGGCACGCCTCAAGGATCCCTGGTACCAGAAAATATGACCTCTCTCCTTAGCATCCAGACATTTCCCTGAGAAGCTTTTTTTCCATAGGCACAGACTCTGACACAGTCTTTATCTGTGGAGTGAATGATAAGACTTTTGGGCACTGCTGGCCTTGGGAAATTGGCCTGACATGCTCTGACTTTAGGGCCATCAAAGCACTGTCTTTAGGGACTGCTCTGACCAGTCACAGCTGAGTGAGAGAGCTTAAGATGGAGCCAGCTTCCCTATACAATTGTGAGTGAACCTATAAGAAAGACATTTCGTACAAGAGAGGCCTGGTCTCCTCCGGACATGGAAGCTACCCTCCAATGGTGAGTGTGAGAAGGGGCACCCACGGTGCTTCCTCTTGGGGTGTAGCAGTGTGGCCCGCCCAGGTATGTGGAAGAACTGCTCCTTGTTCTTTCTCTTAGAGAAGTCTTTATCAGTGTGTTAGCCAGGGTTCTCTAGAGGGACAGAACTAATAGGATATACGTATTTATAAAGGGGAGTTTATTTTATTTTCGTTTTTATTTTACTTTTTTGAGACAGAGTTTTGCTCTTGTTGCCTAGGCTGGAGTGCATTGGCACAATCTCAGCTCACTACAACCTCCGTCTCCTGGGTTCAAGTGATTTTCCTGCCACAGCCTCCCAAGTAGCTGGGTTTACAGGCATACGCCACTATGCCTGGCTAATTTTTTTGTATTTAATAGAGCCAGGGTTTCACCATGTTGGTCAGGCTGGTCTTGAACTCCTGACCTCAGGTGATGCACCCATCTCGGCTTCCCAAAGTGCTGGGATTACAGACATGAGCCACCGTGCCTGGCCTAAAGGGGAGTTTATTAAGGAATATTGACTCACATGATCACAAGGTGAGGTCTCACAATAGTCTGCAAGCTGAGAAGCAAGGAAGCCAGTCCAAGTCCCAAAGCAGAAGAACTTGCAGTCCGATGTTACAAGGCGGGAAGCATTCAGCCCCGGGAGAAAGATGGAGGCCAGAAAACTAAACCAGTTTAGTCTTTCCATGTTCTTCTGCCTGCTTTTATTCTGGCTGTGCTGGCAGCTGATTGGATGGTGCCTAACCAGATTGAGGGTGGGTCTGCCAGTCCACTGACTTGAATGTTAATCTCCTTTGGCAACACCCTCACACACACACACCCAGGAACAATACTTTGCATCCTTCAATCCAATCAAGTTGATACTCAGTATTAACCAACACAGTTGGTATAGCTGTTATGAAGGTTTTCTTGCTATCTGAAACTCTTTGAGCAGCAAAATTCTGCTCAGCATACTAAGCTGCATTGAGAATTAAGCTTTGCAGCATAGATGGAGTAAGGCTGTCGTGATCCTATACACGCTGTCATAGTCTCTGCATGTATGGTGAAGCTCCAGGTGCCTGACACACGACGTGCTCCACCCTGGTGCCTGTCCACTCCAGTGAAACTGCAGCTGCCTGTGCCTATGTTTAGAGGCACACTGTCCCTTCCAATGAAGGGCTGCCTTTTTTCTCTGTTCAAAAGAGGCCATATCTGTTTGATTTATCTTTCTATAAGTCTGATCATGAATAACTTAAAACCCTGAATACCAATAGTTTTCAAGAAAGACAAATCCAGTTTCAGGGTTGGCATCAATTTATGAGAACAGCAAGTGCAGAGGCATCATCAGAATCCCCTATGGATTTAAAACAAATGTCCGTGCCTGGCCCCATACCTGGAGATCCTAATGGAGTAGATCTAGAGTGGGCATAGGCGTCTGTGTTTTATTTTGTTTATTTTTTTTGAGACAAAGTCTCACTCTGTCACTCAGGCTGGAGTGCAGCAGTTGAACACCTGGGTTCTCTTCATGTTGCCCAGGCTGGTTTCAAACTCCTGGGCTCAAGTGATCCTCCTGCCTTCGCCTCCCAAAGTGCTGGGAGTACAGGCATGAGCCACTGTACCCAGCCACATCTGTATTTTTAAAAGTGCCATAGATACAACCCACATATCCATTGCAGGGGACTGGATACACAAAGTATGGCTTATCCATGCAATAGAGAGCTAACTGCTCAACAATAAAAAATAAAAAAAGCTGTTGATACATGCAGCAACACAGAGGAATCTTCTAGACATCAGGGCAAGTTAAAAAAGCCAGTCACCAAAGAATACATAGTGTAAAATTCCACTTACATGAAATTCAAAAAAGGGAAAAACTAACACATGGTATTAGAAATCAAAATTGTAGTTTATACTGAGTGGGGAGAGTGGGACTGACAACAAAGAGACACAAGAAAACTTCCTGGTGGCGATGAAAATACTCTGTACCTTGTTTTACATGATGGTCTGTGTGGATACACAGAATTTCAAGAGTAACAAACTGGCTGGGTGCAGTGGCTCACACCTGTAATTTCAGCCTTTGGGAGGCCAAGGCCAGACGATTTCTTAAGGACAAGAGTTTGAGACCAGCATGGACAACATAGCAACACCCAGTTGCTACAAAAAATAAAAAATTTACCAGATGTGGTGGCATATGCTAACACTACAAGTCCTAATTCCTTGGGAAGCTGAGGCAGAGGGATCACGTGAGCCTAGGAGCTCAAGTTCCCAGTGAGCTACGACCACACAACTGTACTCCAGCCTGCGCAACAGAGCAAGACCCTGTCAAAAACAAAATCAAAAATAAAAACCCAAACACCTAAAAACCTTCACAGATGAAACCCTTAAGAGATACGAATTTTATTATCTATAATTTATAGTTCATTTAAATAAAATGGCCTAACTTCCCCTTTAGACCCCAAGCCAGAGTCTTGCATGGGTGTCAAGGAGTGGCCTAATCAGTTCAGCCCAGCCATAGGCTCAGGAAACACTTTCCTGTTCCCTGCCTTATATTATACAATCCCCCATTTTAATTTACTTTCCAGGATTTCCCTCACCCTTTCTCTGTCTTTTGGATTAAACAACAACAACAACAACAACAACAACAACAACAACAACAAAACAAAATCCAGGAAACCCAACATAGAACAACCAGCTCAATAAGGAATCCATTTGTCTCCAGACACTGTGCCCCTCTCCTGTCTCCATTTCAGCAGCCACATCCACATTCCTGGAGGAAGTTCCCCTGCTTCCAGGCTACTTCAAGGCGCATGATGTTGATTGAGCATCTACTATGTGCCAGACCTTGCTTTACTAAGGCTGCCTCCTTTTCTTTTCAGAATAATCCTGAGAAGTAGATGTTTTTACTGCCCCCCAATTCCAGATTAGTGATCAACAAGGGGAGGTAATATAATGTCCAAAAGTGATGTTTTTACTTTGATCCAGCTTGCCATAGCAAAACATCATAAACAGCAGAAGTTTATTTCTCTCACTTCTTGAGGCCGGGAGGTCCAAGATGAAGTGGCATCAAACTCAATGTTTGGGGAGGGCCTGGTTCCTACTCATAGGCCGATGCCTTCTTGATTAAGTCTCACTTGGTGGAAGGACCTAGCTGATTCTCTGGCGTCTCTTTTATTTTTTATTTTTTAATTTTTGGAGACGGAGTCTCGCTCTGTCGCCCAGGCTGGAGCACAGTGGCCGGATCTCAGCTCACTGCAAGCTCCGCCTCCCGGGTTTACGCCATTCTCCAGCCTCAGCCTCCCGAGTAGCTGGGACTACAGGCGCCCGCCACCTCGCCCAGCTAGTTTTTTTTTTTTTTGTTTTTTTTTTTTTTTAGTAGAGACGGGGTTTCACTGTGTTAGCCAGGATGGTCTCGATCTCCTGACCTCGTGATCCGCCCGTCTCGGCCTCCCAAAGTGCTGGGATTACAGGCTTGAGCCACCGCGCCCGGCCGGCGTCTCTTTTATAAGAGCACAGATCCCATTTTACTCTCATGAAGCCATGAAGTCACCTCCTAAAGGCCCCAATACCATCTCCTTGAGAGTTAGGATTTTATCCTGTGAATTTGGGGATGGGAACACACACATTTAGACCGCAGCAGGTGACTTTAGGTTAAGAGGAGGAGGCGGGCTTAGAACAGTGATTACAAAACCTCTTAGAATTTAAGACCCCTTTCCTTCCAAGGCCTGAAAGGCAAACAGGCATTGGAGATACAGGTGAGTATAAAAGGGGCAGAGCTCCTCACTCGGCCATGCATTTCATGCCCAGTCGCTAGAATTTAAGTCAACCGAGCCCTCACACACCCAGGCCGTCCCATGTTCTCTGGCTCATCTCTTCTGGTAGCATAGAAATCGCAGCCTCAGGGAGACTTCTTTTTGGTGCAACTTAGAAGGAAGCAAGTGGGAAATGCAGAAGTCTTTGCTTTTAGGATTCTGGCTCCCTGAGATCAGAGGAGTGGGTTCCCGTACGGGGGTGGCGAGGCACAGGGAGAAGCATTGGAGCAGACTCTGTGCGTGTGTGTGTGTGTCGGCGCGCCTGTGCGTGGAGGGGGATAGCTGTACCCAGCGCGAGGCACTGGGGGAGGAGGAAGCGGTACAGAGATCTGAATAATTGATTCTTCAGCCGCACCAGACGCCCGGGAGCGGGCGGAGAGCGTGGTTCCAACACCACGGACAGCAGCGCGCGCCGCCGCAGGCGCCCCCGTCGCCAGCCAGCCACCTATCCTGGCCTTATTTGCCACCGTGCGCTCTCGGAACGGGTGGCCGCGCTCCGCGTCGCCGCCGAGGGACTGCGGGGTCTGTCTCGACCCACCTAGGAGAGAGGCTGCGCGCAGGAGACGCTTTCGCCCGCCGGAGCTCCAAGCCTCTTGGGCTTGCGCGGGGGCTACTGCGTCTCGCCGGCTGAGAACAAGTCCCTAAGTTGGTGTGGAGGGCGCCCCTGCCTTCCCCCTCCTCTTCCTCGGAGGCGACCGAAGCAGAAACACGCCCCGGGAACCCGGCTTTGCCAGTGCTGTGAACCAGGGTGTCCAGGCGCTCTCCGGACTCCCGGTGGGAAGTGGGGAGCCGAACGCCCTGCGCGGAGCTGGCCCCGCAGCGAAGGGCCCGGAGGGAGCTGCCTTTCCCCGCCCGCGCCTCTCTCGGCCGGGGACCGCGGGGATCCCCGGCCACACGCGCGCGCGCGCTCCCACACTCACTCACACACATTCGCCCTCAAACACACCAGCCCGGAGCTGGGCTGCGGAGAGGGTGCTCCTGCGCGCTCAGAGGACCGGGCAGTTGCCGTCCGGAGTGGGGCAGGAAGCAGAGCTAGGACTCTTGGAGGGGAGCTCCTAGGGCTTGGCCGGATCATGGGACCTGGTGAGCGCTAAGAATCGCGGCCGCAGCCATCAGCCCTGGAGATGACCAGGAGCGGCCACTGCTGAGAACTATGTGGAGAGAGGCTGCGGTGAGTGCTGGCGCGGGACGCCGGGCCTGGAAGGCCCCCTTGGGAAGGGGGAGATGGGAGGCCTGGAGAGGGAGGGAGCGGCAGGATCTCAAGAGGGTCGCTGCGTGGGAACGATCCACCTCCCTCGGGGAACCGGGACCGCGGGAGCCCGCGTCCTTCCCTCCCCCTCTCCTACTGCCGGCTCGTCGCAAACTCAGCCAGCGCCCCCCCACCCTCGTTACCTCCTCTTTCTCTCCCTACCCCCCTCGCTTAGCAGCTCCCGGTCGCACAACTCCCAGCAGCCGGCGCTGGGGAGGTGGTAGGGGGTGCGGGTGGAGGTCCCCAGTTAGCTTCTCGTGGGTTGCCAACCTGGGGCTCCCATTCTCCTGTGCACCCTGGAGTGGAGCTCCCGCTATCAGTCACAGGGGCTGAGGATCCGCACTGGGGGCGTCGTGGGCATGGGGCTTCAGCTTCCCCCCTCTTGTCTAGCCCCCCTGGGCGCATAGGGGGCTTGTGAGCACTGCAGACTGCAGCCTTCCCCTCAACCCTCCCTCCCCTCGCTGGTGGGCTGACCCTGCCTCTCCTTCTCTCCTCCGACCCGGTAGAGCCCTGCTGCAGAGCCTCCGGCTGGGATAGCCGCCCCCCGTGGGGGCGATGCGGACAGCGCGGGACAGCCAGGGGAGCGCGCGGGGGCCGCAGCATGCGGGAACCCGCTAAACCCGGTGGCTGCTGAGGCGGCCGAGATGATCGTGCGCGCAGCGCGCCCCACTGCATCCTCGACCTTCTCGGGCTACAGGTACGTCCCAGCGGGAGATCAGGGCTCCGTGGGCCGGGGAGGAGGGAGACTCGACCGGAGGGAGAGCGGGAGAGGTGATGATCAGGCTAGAGAGGGGAGAGGGAAAGCGGGAGGGAGCCCAGCGACGAGGCGCAGTAGGGACACCAGGGGGCGCTGCGGCTCCGCGCTCAGCAGCGCTCACCCAGGAACGCCGAGGCCGCTTGGAGTTCGCCTCAACTTCCCCCGGCTCCAGCAGCGCCCGGTCCGAGAGGCGCGCGTCAGGTCACGCGTGCACGACCGCGCTGGTATTTGCAGGTACGCGGGGCTGTGGACTTGCCGCTGTTCAGGCGTGTGCACCACCTGAGGACGTGTGAGGTACTCCGGCTGGCAGTGGGCACCGCTACAGCAGCCTGAGGAAGTGCGCAGAAAAGCGCGCGTGCCTATGAGCGTGTGCGGCCCACTGCCCACGTGCACCTAAGACTTGGCAACAGCGCCCGCAGTAGAAAGGCTAGGGAGGGGCTGTACAGTCCACGTCCGTCTGGGAGCTTCTTGGGAGCCTACCTTTCCCCCTACGCACGTTCTTTGCCAGCTCCCACGCGCTGGCCCGCGGGGGGACGCGCCTACTCTCCAGAATTCAGCATTGCACACGGCGCGCGTGAGAGAGGGTGTGTGTGAGAGAACATGTGTGTGTGCATGTGCTTGTGTGCACGCGCGAGCGTAGGGGGTGGGTCCTGGGCCTACTTGCAGTTGAGTGAAGGACTCTTCACGGTCTCTCGGCGCGAGGTGGGGCAAGCCCCAAGTTCCCCCAGGCACCGCGGAGCCTGGGCCCGCCAGGCAGCGTCCTCACTCTCAAGCACCTGGGGTGTACTCTGCCTGAGATGAGCCGGGTCTGTAGTTGGGGCTGGGCGTAGAGCAAAGTGTGTGGTGCACACGACGGTCTCGCAGGGGGCCGGGTCAGCCAACTAGCTCCACTCTCAGGCCTGGACGCTGGGTCTGCGCGCCGCCTCCGCACGTCCAGCCGGGTCGGTAGTTCGCTCCGCGCCAGCAGGGGGCGGGGTTGATAACTTGGGCCTCACTATCCCAGGTGGGAGGGGTTGGCTGGAGGGTTTATTCTGTGCACCTACGAGCTTGGTGGGGTAAAGAACGCGCTCGGTGCTTAGGGTCTGTGGCCCTTAGCGAACCTGGGGAATGCGGTGGGGGATATGAACAAAGTTGGGGATGAGGAAGCGCCTGGAGACAGGGGATTAGGAAGCTGGATGTGAGAATGGGCTGGGGGATGCAGAATTAGCTCGGATTGGAGTTGTAGATAGAGTTAGAGACGGACGGATCGAGGGACGTGGATGACGTCGGGGATTGGGAATGGAGTCCGTGATCCCAGCAGCCTATCCAGCTGCTGAGTTCCATCCCTGGCTCGTAGAGCAGGGGCCCCGTTGGTAATCCCTTCCTTCTGGTCGTCTTGCTCACCGCGGCCCTGCCTCTCACTCTTCACCTTGCAGGGACCGTCAGTGGCGACTATGGGCAGAGTGGGCTATTGGACCCTGCTGGTGCTGCCGGCCCTTCTGGTCTGGCGCGGTCCGGCGCCGAGCGCGGCGGTGGAGAAGGGTCCCCCCGCGCTGAATATTGCGGTGATGCTGGGTCACAGCCACGACGTGACAGAGCGCGAACTTCGAACCCTGTGGGGCCCCGAGCAGGCGGCGGGGCTGCCCCTGGACGTGAACGTGGTAGCTCTGCTGATGAACCGCACCGACCCCAAGAGCCTCATCACGCACGTGTGCGACCTCATGTCTGGGGCACGCATCCACGGCCTCGTGTTTGGGGACGACACGGACCAGGAGGCCGTGGCCCAGATGCTGGATTTTATCTCCTCCCAGACCTTCGTCCCCATCTTGGGCATTCACGGGGGCGCATCTATGATCATGGCTGACAAGGTAAGGCCGGGATCTGATGCCCTGCCAGGACCCGGGAAGCAACTAGCTGCACGGCAGCTGCTGCAGGTCCTCGGACACCCCTAGAATCTGTCTTGATGTGAAGTAGGGGTAGGGGTGGGAGGGTCGTGGCCACTGGCCCTGGTGAGAACCAGGTCTTGCCTCTCCAATCCAGAAATGAATGGAAATGCCTTTTGCCTTGTTTCTGAAAATGGTGTACACAGGAGCACTTTGGTGTGGGTGTTCCAGGAAGAGCTCAGAAAACTGAGAAGTAGGCTGTGGGGTGGTGGTGGCATGTTTGGAGATTTACAAGTACCGTGGGGCACAGAGGTGGGCCCAGGAGCACTGGAGACATATGGTTCCTATTTTCACAATGCCAGTTTTACCTGATTATTTTTTGGGAAAATGTCCATTTTATCCTTTTATGGTAAGTGACTAAAACTATTTCTAAAAATTTTTAAATGTGGGTAGGTTCTGGAAGAAAATGCAAAGTTTTTAGGTAAAGCACAAAAGGGCAGAAAAAATGTCATGCTTCCTCCGATTCCGCACTTAGAGGAACAGAGGTAGGGAGTTTGAGAACCCTGGGCCAGAGGAGCGGAGGAGATACCCCTTCCTCAAGGGGAGTGGGTGGGAGTGGAGATGATTAACTCCAAACCCAGGGCGTGGAGGGCCTGGCATTTTCCTTACATGTTCTCTGTCTGGGGCTCCAAGGCCCTCAGATGAAGGAGCTGGCTCCTGAACAGATGGGTCTTGGTACTAAAGTTGGAGAGTCTCAAAATGCACGAACGAGTGTAAAAAAATCTGCTGACTTCGAATGAGAGAGGGTCTTTTTTTTGTGGACAGCCTGGGGGCATTGGTTTGGAGAAGAAGGGAGAGAGATTGAAGATTTGAAGGAGATGTTAGGACAGCTCAGTTTGGGAATTATGCAGAAGTGGAGGGAAGGAAGAAGGCTGGAATGAAGAAGTAAAGTGAGGAATGAGAAAAAAGGGAAAGATTGGAGTTGTGTGTGTACTGTCCTCTAAGTCCTGAGAAAGGATTGGGAGTTCAGAAGGGGAGAGTAAGTGTACTTGTGTGCCATGGTCTCTAGCCCTGAGACCTTCTTGAAGAGTGTTCCTTAGATGGCAGGAGATATTCTAGTGGGGTGAGCAGACATTCACTGTAGCACTTACCTTTCGATGCTCTCAAAGCACTTTTATATTCATCACATCAGCTTTTGCTTCTGTTTCAGCAATTCCCATCAGCTCCTTTGGGAACCATATTAATTCTTTCGGGTCTCCCGGGCTACAGCACATTCAGCTGAAGCACACAATTGATGCAGTATCTTATTAAACATTCATTTTAAATGGTTTGCAGCCTAGCAGAATTCCTGTGTGTGGTTGAGCATTTTCCCAGTCACTTCTCAGTTTTGGGGGGCTCCTTTCTGGAAAGAAGATAGTAGGGACTAGCCATGCTCTGCCACCACTGACAGTTTCAGAACTGGAGAGGACCTTAGGGTTTCCTGGAGCATCCTGTAACTTTCAGATGAAGTGACTGAGCCATAGGGGAGTTAAGGGACTTTGCCAAGACCACATAGTGGGTGATGTAGCTAGGTAGCTGAATTTCTGGTCCCAAGCTGTGATCTTCCATTCCACTAAATCAAGCCCATACTTTAATGATGTCATCCATCTTCAGGAGGGACAAGGAATCAGTCTCATTTTGTGGGAGGGGCTGAGCATGGAGAGCTGTGATGAATCACAGCCTAGAGGGCTTTTGTATAGGAGGCGCCAATCTTCTAATGAAGGCATTGAGGAAGAACAGCCAGTTTCCAGCCAGGCCTTGGAGTGTGATTTTGGGATTTAAATATTACCACGGATCCCTTCTTCCTTCTTGAGTTTTTCTGAAGTAGCTATAGACAAGAAACAGTAACCATATTGAAAGTGAAATTTCTGGATCCATGAGGGTTTGGCACAACCCATTGGAGAAATCTGGGAAAAGCTGAATTGGAAAAGGTGGTATGAGATGGGGAGGTTCCAGGTAGGCTTTGGCTCTTACTTCTAAGTTTCAGCTGATAGGTGTGTGGCTCAGGCTCTCATGTGACACATTCATCCAACTGCAGGCAGAGAGAAGTAGGAAGAGTGTAGGGTCATGGATAGGAAACGCCTTGATAGGCAGGGACCCTGCCTGCTAGTGAATCTTGACCCAATGAATGAATGGCAGGCTCTGACCAGCTAGACCAGCAACTGTTCTTCCCTTGAAGGAGGCATTAGAAAGAAAGTTCTGAGAAGTCCAGGGAGTATGGGTGGAAACATTCTTCTCTCCTTTGTGATGAAACTGCCTTTTGGGGATGTGGACCAAAATGTGACCTCATTTAAGAGTAAGAAGAGAAAAGGAATCAGGAAAGGACAAGAGGAAGATGAGACAAGACATTTCCAGAGAAATCAAGAATAGAGGTTTAAGAGGAGTTGGAGACAGAAGAATGAAAGGGTTCATTAGTTCAAAAATGGGGGAGGGGATTTCATACTCCCTATTGTTGTTGGGACTTTCAGAGTTGGTCTTGGAGAGATTAGCCCCTCTCTGTGATTCTGGTGGAACTGTAGGGAGATAAGGCAAGGTGGCAGGGAAGCAAAGAGCTCAGTGGAGGTAACATCGGGGCACATGTCTAGTCCCTATGTGGAACGGTGATATTGAGAGGAGTTGGGTGATATTGAGAGGAGTTGGTTTAAAAGGTGGTATTTTGAGACACTGGGGATGTGTTTAGAAAGGAGATTGTCTGAGATGTGAACATCCCTTCCTTCCATTAGTAACATATGTAGATGGTTTGTGCTTCTGCCACCTGTTTCATTTAGAGCTGAACATTCAGTTTATTTGGCTCCAAAGAAACAGTCATGGTGCATTGCTTAAAACTCTGCCTAGCCTGGGTATGCCAATGGTATTATGACTACAGCCTCAACCACCCTAGATTGATAAGACCTCTGCCTCCTGATAAAATGATGTTGATTTGGTAAAGCCACCCAGAACACACTTTTGTTATTTCTACTTCTAAACTGGCAACATGATAGTGCCCCTGCCGATAAGAAAGGTAGTCAATTTGGTTATCAGTTAACATGAACACACACACATTTTTTTTTTTACCCTTCTCTCTGTCTACTTGACCCTTAAAGAAAACAACAAAACCTTATAACAATTGAAATGTCATGCAAATGTGGCAGATTTTTGTGGTGTTAATTTAATTTGCAACTGAGGTGTTAATGTTTTGCTTGCATTGTTGGGTGGTCTTGCAATATAACTAAATTAGAGGTGAAAATAAGGCTGGTTGAGGTGGTTCATGCCTGTAATCCTAGAACTTTGGGAGGCCAAGACAGGCAGATCACCTGAGGTCAGGAGGTCAAGACCAGCCTGACCAACATGCTGAAACCCCATCTCTACAAAAATACAAAAATTAGCCAGATGTAGTGGCAGGCCCCTGTAATCCCAGCTACTCAGGAGGCTGAGGCAGGGAGAATTGCTTGAACCTAGAAGGTGGAGGTTGCAGTGAGCCAAGATTGTGCCACTGCACTCCAGCCTGGGCGATAGAGTGAGACTTTGTTTCAAAAAAGAAAATTAATTAATTAATTAATTAATTAAAGGTGAAAGCAATGCACGATGTAGATAAAGTTCTAATCTTATCTTGGCTTGGCCATTTTGACCCTGTCTAAGTGAAATACACTCCAGCTGCAGTAATAGTCCCTAGTAAGCCCAGCATATGGGTTAGATCTTTACACTTCTACTCAGTGTCCTCAACCCCTCTCACCCCCCACCACTTCTCTCCTTATTCCTAATTGCTCCGTGCAGGAAAAGACGAGGCTCAGATTTTAGCTATATCCATCCATGCCAGTTATCACTTAGGTTTTGTTTTCTATGTTATTTCTATGCAAACCTCATCTGTCCTACTAGAGTGTAAGTCGTTTGAGGGCAGATTTTTTTTTAAAACTGTGTTTATCTGTGTATGTGTATTTGACATAACAAATGTTTCTCTCCTCCACAGGCATATACAAATAATGTCTTTTCATTGTAGAGCACTTAGGAAGTACACTAAAATTTAAAGAAGATAAAAATCTCTCTCCAAATCCTATCACCATGGGTAAACACTACTGACACTTTGGTGTATTTCCTTTTATCTATTTAGTCTCATGCTCAGGATTTTATAGTATATATGGTTTTTCTTATTGTGCTTTGCCCTCTGTGGACTTCCTTAGAGGCTTCAAGATTTTCTTTAATTCTGGAAATATCTGAACTGCTGTTCGTTTCCTTTCCATCATTATTTCTATTCTCTCTGTCTGAATATACATGCATATATATATAGTCACGCGTCGCTTCATAATGGGACACATTCTGAGAAATGCCTGGTTAGGTGATTTAATCGTGTGAACATCACAGAGTGCACTTACACAAACCGACATGGTATAGTCTGTTACACACCTCGGCTTTGTGCTATAGCCTGTTGCTCCTCGGCTATAAGCCCCTACAGCATACTCTGCTGTATGAATGCTATAGTAAATATTGTACGTAACTGTAATACAATGGTAAGTATTTGTGTATCTAAACATATCTAAGCATAGAAAAGGTACAGCAAAAACTTAGAATGCTGGTCTTATGGGACCAGTGTTGTGACATATATATATATATGTCGTTTCTCAATCAGTTCTCCATGTGTCTTAAGTTGTTTTTCTTTTTTCAGTTCTCTATACTGTGTTTGGGAAGGTTTCCTCAATTCTATACTCCAGTTAACTACATCATTTCATTTGTGTCTGTTCTATTTTATTTTAGAAAGAAACAGCATGGATGGTCTATTATTTTGACTATCAGTTGAGTTATGGATTTCAACAAGGATATACTTTATTTCCAAGATAATAATTGGTCCCTTTTTACACCTCCCTGTTTTTTTGTTTTATAAATAATGAAAAACTATTCTCACTTTGTGCATGTAACTCCCTCCCCTGTCCCTTCAAAGATTAAAAAATATGTATTATAAAGTTCTTCTCTGATTGCTCTAGCATCTTTGTTTCTTCAGTTGTGAATTCCTTCATTTGTAGAGGCAGTTGGGATGTTCACATGTTCTTTAATTTTTGTTTGTGAACTTATTTTCAAGGCAACTTTATGATTACTTATGCCCTACATCTGTGAGGGTGTGCGCTTTAAGCCAGAGCCCATGTCAACAGCTCAGCTTTGTACTCTCTTCCCATTCTACACTGCCTGTGGTGCAGGCTTGGGAGTCCGTCTCATGTAGGTGACTTCATTTTGCCTCCTTGACACAGATAGGGTCCTGCTTTTTGGCTGTGACTGTTGGTGGATGGTGCGGATGTTCCAGCGCCATCCACAGCTAGCTGCAGGATTCTAGGTCCACTTCTTCCCCTTTTTCCCTGGATGGGCATTGACACTTCTGTTCTCACGGCTCCTATTGGACCTACCCTCCATTGATTATGTGGCTTTGATTCCTACTTGAAACCCTAGAGTCCCATCTTTCAGTTCATTTATTTTTAGGGATTGCTCTCTATTTTTGATCTGTGATTCCCTTTTCTTATTTCCAAGCAATAGTATGTAAATTTAAAAATAACTAAAGATTTCTTTATAAATTCTATGTCTTAGGAGCAGAAAAGGAAGGTTACTGAATGTGTTCACTCGGCTTTTGACCCAGTTTTATCTCACAACCTGCTTTTATATATTTTTTAAGCTTGATTATGTATTCTTGGAATTTTCCTTCATCACTACATAGACTTCTCAAACTTGATTTTCAGTGGCTGCAGAGTGTTCAGTTCATACCACAATTATTTTAACCATTTCTCTCTTTTCCCACCATTAATAAGATTGATTTGTGCTCCATAGGGGCATCTCCTTTTCGTCACCTTGCACTTGTCCTGCCCTTTGCGTTTGTTACACGGTAAATGTTGATTGAATGAATCAAGCCATTGGCTCTGATGCCAGCTTGTTGGAGCTTCCGGATGAACATATCACAGTATGGTTCAGGGCATTCGTGCAGTGTTTGTTCCCTCAATGCTGACTGATTTCATAGGTGTTTGCCAATTTTTTTCTTTTCTCTAGTGGGCAGATAATTACTAGCCATCCTGAGGATTAATATAAATTGGGGGGTTACATACAAAAGGCCTGTAGAGAACTGCTGAGTAACAGCTCATCAGCAGGAGGTGAAAGCTGGTGCTCTTGTAACCTGGCAGCTCCACAGTTTGGATGCAAGTGACAGGCCTTCCCGTTAAACACTGAAAGCTCTCGAAAAGGGCAGACGCGCAGATCGGAATGTTGGTGGAGCCCACTCAGCTCCTGCTAAAGAGGCATCAGGTAGTTCCTGGGAGAGTGGGGAGACCTATCTTTAGTCTTTTCCATGAGGCATGTCAGATGCGATCATCAACACCTCCTCACATAAGTCATCAGAGACCAACAGGCATCCTCCCGGTAGCGTGACTCACACTCCAAATAGCCCTCAGGGGTTGCTGGTAATCGTTTGGGCCCTTAAGAGCTGTGGTCTGGTGGGTTTGGAGGGGTGTTTATCTTCTTTCTCATGGCCTCAGATGGAAAATGCTACTGTAGGCAAAGTGAGTGGGGAATGAGAGAGAAAGAGGGCTGTGCAGAAGAGAAACAGGAACTGAATCTCTGGTTTGTAATAGAGAGTTGGTAGCCTCTGATAAGACATCACATAAATGAGACATTATAAGGCTATTAATTGGTATCTTTTGTTTGTCCTGCATCCCCCACCCTTGATCTTTCAAATCCTAATTCTTTGCCAACGTTTTAAAGTTGCCAGCGTTTTAAAGTTTGCCAACGTTTTAAAGTTGCCAACGTTTTAAAGACATCCCATTGAAAAGAAAATCCAAACTTCATGCTGCTTTGAAACAGTCAGAAGGCCTGGCCACACTGGCCCTGATTCCCCCCATGGCAATAGTTGTCTGGAGATGAATCTCATCCCCCACCCCACCCGCCACGATCCCTGCCCTCCCACTGCCATCCTGGGACAAGACAGGTGCCCTTCCTTTCTTAAATTCCCAACAATCACTTCACTTCACTCATTTATGTTACATACACAGTGTCCTGAAGGCACTGGACTGTGAGGCCTATGATGTAGGTGAGGGAAGTATCTCTTCTAGGGGCTGCTCCTGGGTAAGACGGCAGATCTATGGCGTGTATGCAACCATGGATGCCATGTTCACTGCTGCCGTCATTAATCTCCTGTAACGCCTGGCCCTGTTGGGCCCACTGGCCTTCTCAACACAGTACTCCAGGCAGCCATGATGAATCAACCTGAGTTGGAAGATCCAAGAAAACCTTGGACAAAGAGTCTGAAGAATGAAATTCAATTTCCAAAAATACCTGTGTGACCTTAGAAAAAGCCCTTCACCTGTCTGAACCTCTGGTTCTCCTGCAAAATGAGGATTTGGGACAAAATTATCACCAAGATCTCTACCAGCTCTGAAAATTGTATGCCCCATCAAGGAAAGATTGGCAACAAACATACCAAAATATGAATAGCAGTTATCTTTGGGGTGGTAGACTCATGGCTGCTTTAATCTTTTAAAGAATGTCGTTAACAAGTGGTTAACATATTGTACTTTGAGTTAGATTGCCTGAATTTAAATTCAGGGATTCCACATCTTGCTGGCTGGGTGATCATGGGGAAGTTCTTAATTTCTTGAGCCTCAATGTCTTCATCTCTAAAATGGGAACAATAATAGCATCCACTTTATAGAGTTGTGAGATTTAAATGACAACATGGATATTAGTCCATGTCTCAGTGCCTACCTTAAAATAAATGCTTATTACAGGAATGCTATTGTTATTGTGTCCGCATTTTGTGGTTTTTATTTTTCTCCAGTGTACATGTACTTTTTAATAACCAGAAAGAGTGATTCAGGATGATATGGTTACATGAGGGTATACTCTGCAAGAAACTGGGAGTGAATCCCACAGAACTGTCAGAAGTGGAGGGTCTAACGTGAAATGATTTATATTTTCTCAATGGGGAAAACCAGAAGCTTCCTTTGCCTTTGTAGGACTTGCTGAGAGTTTTATCCTGGCAAACCAAACCTAAATGTGGTCGGCGTGAAAGCAATCGTAGGAGAAGACTATCTCATTGACCTTTGCACTAAATGACTCCACCAACTGGACCATATGTTTACATGGGGCTTAGGGATTTAGAGTGTGGACATATACAGTTTCTCATTTTATCTCTGCCAAGGATTAATAACTCAGTGATAGCCTGGGGAACCTGGCAGCTCCAAAGGTATTTGTTTAAAGAATCTCTATTTTCAGATGAGGAAATAAAGGATCTGGGAATTGCAGTAATTTGTGCATTGTTCAAAGCTGTAACTGGAACCTAGGGCTTTGGCTTCTTATTCTTTTGCTTTTATTTTATTGCCCTTTCAAGTTAATGACTATGAATCCATTTGGTTTAGGGAAGGGGTTCAGATTCAAGACAAATAACAGATTTTGATGTTCATATTGTGGTTGTCTTGGCTAAAAGGATTAAGATATTGGAAGATGGAATTAAAATTCAAAACTTCAGATTGAAGTGATGGAGCCACACTAAAGACTGCACTGGAGGTTCCCTCCATACCCTGCTCAGCTTTAATGAGGTTAATTGACAAAGAAAAATTCTATGTGTTAAAGGTGTACAACACAATTTTTTTTTTCTTAAAGAAAATAGGGTTTCACTCTGTTGCCCAGGCTAGAGTGCAGTAGCGTGATCATAGCTCACTGCAGCCTCAACCTCCTGGGCTTAGGTGATCCTCTCGTCTCAGCCTCCCAAGTAGCTGGAACATAGGTGCATGCCATGATATCCAGCTAATTTTAAATTTTTTGGTAGAGACAGGGGTCTTACCATGTTGCCTTGTCTGGTCTCAAACTCCTGGACTCAAGCACTCCTCTTCCCTTGGCCTCCCAAAGTGCTGGTATTACAGGCATGAGCCAAAATGATACTTTGATATACATGTAAATGTGAGATGATTGTCAGAATCAAACTAATTAACATATCCATTACCTCACATAGTTACCTTTATTGTGTGATGAGATTACTTAAGATGTACTATCTTAGCAAATTGCCAGTGTACAATACATTTTTGTATTGTCACCATAGTATCACCAGTCACCATGCTATACATTGGGTCTCTAGAACCTATTTACCTTATAACTGGATGTTGGTGCCTTTTGACCAACCTCTCTCAATAGTTTTAAGAAGAATTTTCACTATTGCAGAAAGGGGGATATGAGACTTTCCAACTCACTTAGTCACAATGTGGCTGCCTCGATTCCAGCTATCACATCCAACTCACTTGGGAAAGGTTTTTGCAAGGGTCATGAACTGGTGTACCGCACACTGAATCTGGCTCATAGATGCAATTTGTTTCACCAGTACAGCATTTTTAAATGCTGAAATTTTAATATCTTTAGACAGGCATGCATTTTCAAATTTGCTACAGCTGCCCCCACTCTGTTATCCAATATCTAGGGTGATTCATACATTTATGTTAATGATATGGTTTCTGTGAGTATTTGAGATCATGGTACTCAAATACAGACTTTATATTTGTTTGCTTGTTTGTTTTGTATTGACCAGAAGCTCAGCAGATCCTAAGTGGGGATATGTGGAGGCCACATATCTAGAAATACACATGGAGGCCACATATATTGTGGCCTTATAAAAAGTGGAGGCTACATTTATAGAAATATAATGTTTAAATCAAGGGAGGTGATAGCTCCATTATACCTCTTCTGTTGTTTGGAGTGCTTTCAGGTGCAAGTAACAGAGTATTTGACCAACAGTGACTTAAACCATTAAAGACATTCAGTCTTTTGCTTAATAAGGAGCCTCAGGTCTAGCTTAGTGACTTAATGTCCTATTGAGGACTCAGATCCTTCCCATTCTTCTACTTAGCCTTCCTCAGCTGCTGGTTTATCTGAGTCACAATATGGCTGCTTCTGTTCCAGCCATCACACCTTCACCTCCTGGCATTCAAAACAGGAAAAAAAGGGAGAGAAAACTAAGCCTTCTTCTAGGGCCTCTATCCTTTCATTGGAGTAGTCTTCCTCTTACATTCCAGTGGCCAGAACTGGGTCACATTCCCACCACTCAAACAACAATGATAGAGATCCCGGATTCCTCTCTGAGAATGGGTAATTGCCACTGAGCAAAATTGCTTCTGTTAGCGAGGGTGTGGGGTGATGCCTCAGTGATACAACTAGTGATGTCTCCAGCAACACTAACACCATTATATGTAGAATTGCACTTAGTTCTGAGGAGTAATATCTAAAGATGGATGTTGAAAAATTGCAATGCATGCAGAAAAAGGGCCTTTAGGATTGCATAGACTCTAAATGAAATATGTTAAGAGTTTCAGAAGAAGTATTTAGGGATGTTTAGCCTGGAGAAGGGAAATCTCAGAGGGGATATGGGAGAAGTGTTCAGATACCCCATGAGCTGTTACAAGGTAGAAAGTTAAGTTTTAATTTTGTTATTGTTGTTCTGGGGACAGACATGAGAGTGAAATAATAATTATTATTATTATCATTCTTATTACTTGAGACAGAGTTTTGCTCTTGTTGCCCAGGCTGGAATGCAATGGCATGATCTTACCTCACTGCAACCTCTGCCTCCTGGGTTCAAGTGATTCTCCTGCCTCAGCCTTCTGAGTAGCTGGGATTACAGGCACCTGCCACCACCATCAGCTAATTTTGTATTTTTAGTAGAGATGGGGGTTTCACCATATTGGCCAGGCTGGTCTTGAACTCCTGACCTCAGGTGATCCACCTGCTTCAGCCTCCCAAAATGCTGGATTACAGGCATGAGCCACTGCACCTGGCCAAGAGTGAAATTATAAGGAGTAAAGTTTCATCTTGATATGAGGAATAAGCTTCGGTAGTTAGCTCTCTAACAGAAGACTGTGAGGTGTCATGGAATAGGAAGAGTAAGACTGAGCTAACAGTGACTGTCTGTCCCTCAGGAATGGGGTAGAAAATTGGGCTTGCAAGGTTGGGTTGGGTCACCTCTGAGGCTCTTTCTTATTCAGACACTCTGTACCTCTCAAATCCTTGATTTAAAAAAAAAAAAAAAATCTCCAAGCCTTGGTGCTTTAGGCCAAGCATTTGGCTGAAAACCAACATCCTCACTTTTTCCAAATGTGTGAGTAATTCAGTATAAATTTGCCTGGTATGGAGGAGGAATTTATAATCCCTGCATCATCACCTCAAGTTCCCAAAGGACTTTACATTATCGTGAAGGTAGAGACATTTGAAAAGCAGAAAACCTATGTGTATATCAACTCACACACACATATATAAATATAAACATAAGTAGGTCAGCCGGCGTCATATTTACTAGTGAAAATGTTTTTGGCTAAGAAGCTCATCTACAGAAGACAATGTTTAGAAAAACTGCCAATGATCTCGAAATGGAGTATTTTTGCACTTGCATCAGGTTAATCATAATTACTTAATAAAGTATTTTCAGCTTGTTTTGCACATCTTCCTGTAGTAATATGTTTGTATTCTAAACAGCCAGCCAGTCTCCTCTCTGGTTTTTCAGTTGGCAAATTACTCTTTTTTGTCAATTGTATTCTCCTGCATTTGGAACATCTGCTTGTGGCAGAAAATGCTCTAGATACTATTCTGTTGTTTATTCACTTCTCCTATTCCTCCACATTCCCCCAAAAGAAAAATGAACCTGAAATTGCTTTCCAAATGCTTTCTCTTTCCGTTCAAATTTTGTAACTTTCCATGGGATGGCAATTGATATATTGTCTCCATTTTTTAAATTTTGAAATAGATGTTGATGTACAGAGTAAAAAATTCTAAATAATACAAGAGAGCATTCAGAGGAAGAGTATTTGCTCCATTAATTCACTGCAGATCTTTGGACTCAGGTTCCCTTCCATGGAGGTGGCTGTGCTACCCATTTCAGGAGGGAAAATGTTAATTGGAATGGCAGTTTATTTCTGTTTGTGATTTTTTTTTTTTTTTTTTTTTTTTGCTGAAGTTGGCATATCGAAATGATCTTCTCTTAAACTTTAATCCCTGACTTGAAACAGGTTGTTTCCATTGGTTCCTAATAGTGACTTTTTTGCCAAAACAAAAATAAACTCACTCTAAAATGTAAGTTGTGATTTCCAAAAATCACTGGCACCTTGAAGCTTGGCTCACAAACTCACTCAAGGAATTTAAGATAGTTTGGGGTGATCTGGGGGGAGCCAGGGACCACTTTAAAATCTAATGAAGACTATGGACCCTTCCAGGGGATTGAAGTTTAAGAGAAGATCCTTTCGATATGCCAACTTCAGCATAAACATGCAGTCAATATTATGTGCAATTTTGGGATCACAGACCCTCTGAAACCCATTCATAGACTTCCTTGGAATTAATTTATTGGTTTATTAATACAGTTGATTCTTGAACAACGCAGGAGTTAGGTGCATTAAGCCCCATGCAGTTTAAAATCCATGTATAACTTTTGACTCCCCATCAACTATAGCCCACTGATGACCAGAAGCTTTACCAATAACATAGACAGTCAATTAATACAAATTTTGTATGCTATACGTATTATATAGTAGCTTCTTAAGTACTATAAGTAAGCCATAGAAAAGAAAATCATAAGGAAGATCATGAGGAAGAAAATACGTTTGCTATTCAAATGGATATGGGTCATCATAAAGGTTTTCATCTTTGTCTTCATATTGAGGAGGTTGAGGAGGAGGAGGAAGAGGAAGGGTTGGTCTTGCTGCCTCGGGGGTTGGCAGAGGGAGAAGAAATTAGTATATAGGTAGATCCATGCAGTGTGTTGTTAATGGGTCAAATGTATGTTTATTCTTCATACATTTCTTGGCTTTGTCCTTGGGCCAAAATGCTTTGTGGATGCATCTGTGATCAATTTGTTTCAGGATCTAGCTGGGGAGACTCATAATGCAAGTCCAGTATGATTGTATTCATGGGACCACAGGAATGCAGAGGTGGGGCAGCCTCATCCACAGGTCTGAGGGTCGGGATCTGGGGTCCAACTGGAAAGCTGGTCTAGCAGAGGCTGGTGTCCTGGGTTCCTGCCCCTATAGGTCGTCATCCCCCATGGCTGAGGATGAGCTATAGAGGGAAGGCTGGCTCACGGAGGAGCAGGAGTGAGTTCACAATCTAAGCCTTCCTCTCCTCTTAACCTGTTCCTCAAGGCTGCCAGTCTTGAGTGATGTCTTGATAGCTTCCAAATTCTCCTCTGGATGGCATTTCTTACCATCAAACATTGAGCTTTTTGCAGATTTCTGTTTTGTTGTCACAAATGGCTGAATGTCTCCTGCTCTATCTTGTCTCTTCAAATTAGGAATACCTGCCCAGGAAGAGTGAGTGGCATTTGAAATCCGTATTTTCTTGCCAGTCTGCCGTCCTAGGGGTGAAAGGAAAAGACATATTTTCCAGGCGAATTGTTTTAATGCTAAGATATCTGTAGGGCTGAGGAAATGTAGTGTTAGCTGACTTGGGTGAATAGACTCAGAACCGTGTGAAGAAACTGTGGAGCTGTGGACAAAGGCAGGCTTGCTGTAGTTCTGGTGCTAGGGTGAGTGCATGGCTTCCACGAATGGGATTTTGAAAATGGCAGGCCTTGGGTGAAGACCTCAGCTTCATGGTCAAATTTGCGCTTTAAAAACAAATTTGCTATTGGTTTTGCCTTGGTTAATGGATACTAGTTTTTCCTCTTCTCTTCTCCTCTCTTCTTTTTCTCTTCTCTCCCCTCCCCTCCCTTTTCCTCTCCTCTCGTCTTCTGTCCTCTTCTCTCTCTCCTTCTCTCTCTGTCTCTCTCCTGTTTAGCAGCATTAAAAAATATTTTTATCATGGACCCACTGCTAGATCATTTTAAAGCAAATCCAATACATCATTGTACTCATCAGTAAATATATCAGTATATATATATATGTATATATATAAAAGATAAGAACTTTAAGAACTGTCAAAATAATCACAGCTAATATACAAGTAATCTAATGCTTATGTATTTTAGAGGATTTTGTGAGAATCAGGGCAGTATAAAGAAAATAAAAATTGGTTGGGCGCGGTGGCTCAAGCCTGTAATCCCAGCACTTTGGGAGGCCGAGACGGGCGGATCACGAGGTCAGGAGATTGAGACCCTCCTGGTTAACACGGTGAAACCCCGTCTCTACTAAAAAATACAGAAAACTAGCCGGGCGCGGTGGCGGGCGCCTGTAATCCCAGCTACTCGGGAGGCTGAGGCAGGAGAATGGCGGGAACCCGGGGGGCGGAGCTTGCAGTGAGCTGAGATCCGGCCACTGCACTCCAGCCTGGGCGACAGAGCGAGACTCCGTCTCAAAAAAAAAAAAAAAAAAAAGAAAAGAAAAGAAAAATCACCTTTACTGTCACCATCCACAACAACTGCTATTAACATTTTGGTTTATTTCCCTCTAGTCTGTTTTCCCATACCTTATTTACAAATATACACTATATAATTTTATAGATAGCTTGTAATTGCTTAACATTTTATCATGAAGCTTTGAAATTACTTGTAAATATTTTTATATTCTGTTTTCCATTCTGTGGATATATCATGATCTACTCGATAATTTAGATTTTCCCCATTTTTTGCTATGAAAACCAACACCTTGTTTAACATCTTTGTAATGAAATGTCTGCATCACAGGTTCTTGGCTTTTAATAGAATCCATTACTGAAATTAAAGAATTTTAAAATTGTCAATACAGAACCAATTAAGGTTCCGTTAATTGGTTCCCAGAAAGATTGAACCACTGAACACTTCCAATAACTCAGTCTTAAAGTATCTCCATCACTTAACTCTGGCTGGCTCTTGAAACAGAACTTTTTCTGATTGGCTAGACAAAGATATGATCTCATCGTTGTAATTTGTATCTCTTTTATGACACCTGCCATGGAATATATTTTAATTTAATCATCGCTTTTGTATTCCCTAGGTATTGCATATTTTAACTGCTTTAATATTTCCCATTGTGTAAATGGGAAACCTCAGAGAACGATGACTTCCAATATAAAGTACAGTGGAATAATTTGAATTTCTAAAAAATAATAAATATTTTGAAGCCTGGCAGGGAGTTCTATGATTATTCATTTTTCATCACCAGGCATTGCTCAACCGTTGTCTCTGTGTCAGTGTTGTTTCAAGAATTGCTTTAATATGTAAACTTTCCCAGCAGAAAATCATTTTATGGGACCCCACTGTTACGATTTGCCAGGAGTCTAGGTAGAGACTCACGTCCAAGTGGGCTGGAGTCATGTTCACGTCCCAGGCTTTGTGGGGAATGGTAGGGATGGGAAGCCCTCGTTTGTTCCTTTCTCTAAAAAAGCAGAGGCAGGGTGAGGATGTGCGGGGTCCATCCACAGACTCTGACCCAACGACAGATGAATAAAGTACACTGACGCACAGATATTCTGCTTTGCCAGTCCAGCTGAGTGTCCGTGCCACTTACAGACACTGAGGAAGGTTCTGTACGGAGTCAGTGGCCATGGCCTCGACTTGCCAGTGAAACTCACATTTATTCAGTAAAGATTAATTGACAAAGGTTGTGAGTAAACACAGCGGTGGGTAATTAATCTGGTCACCCCACCCCGGAGAGAGCCATCATGCACCTGAGAGTGATCAAAGGTTGGTCTTAAGACCACGTGAGTAAACAAGCTAGTTAGATAAACTACTCTGCCTTCCTTTGTACCCACTTTAAGCTATTTACTCAAGGTAAGGATTAGGTTGCCTTCAGTCATAACCTTATCCTGAGACTTTTGCAAAAACCTTCAGGCCTTCCAAGAAGGTTTTGGGTTATTCTCTATAACTAAAATTTTTCCCACCAGCCTGACTGAATCCCCACAAGGTTGTAACAGGAACTGCCTTGCGATAGGAAAGGGATATTGCCTGGGTGGCAGGGGGGGCAGTAAAATGAGTTTTAAACAAAAGTGGGAGAGATTTAGGTTTGATATTAACGGCTGTGAGGAATACTTAAAATATTTAACTGCTACAGCATGATCACAGCTGAATCATAATAGACACTCTAGAATCCTGGAGCACCTATTATGTGAGGTGTTAATCCTTTAGTGCCTAGTTATGGGGAGGTGGGGGTTTCCTGAGGGAGGGGCTGAGTGCCAGGGGGCACTTGGGGCTCCTGGAAGATGTGGCTATTCACAAGCAAAACAGAAGCATTTCAGTTTTTAAATAACCAGTTCTGCCGCACCAGTGCACACCAGCCAGGATATCAGCGAGATCTCACGTGTCATTTATGCCAGTGTGTATGCAGAAGTTTTCTCGGGGAACTGTCTAGAAAAGGATGCAGGATGGCTGTCTCCTCTGCCATACATTAGCCATGCCCTGAAAAAGGGAGGTTAGGCTGAGAGCATTTTAAAGATCTCTTTTCTAAAATATGGAAATAGAAATGTGCTTCCTTTTAACCTTCCACCTTCTGAGCCTGTTGCTTTGGCTTGTCTCTTATGGGTTAATTTTCTAGCTGTCTGTCATAAGCATGCCTTTCTTCCATGAAAAGCACAGGAGCTGAAGCCAGCTGTCCATTCCACCACCCACTCCCCACTCCCATGTTCCCTGTCTTCTAGGGCAAGAGATTCCCAAACAATTCCTATTTTCATTGGGGTTGAATGAAGAGGCCTGCTTTAGTCTCTGGTTTTGGGGTGTGATGTGCTCATTTGCAGAAGCATAAAAATAATCTTGTAACTCACCAAAAAATACTCCACAGCCTAAATTAACTTTGTTAAAGATCAACTTTCAAAAGAGAGCCTTGGATGTGCCTTCGTGGGATCATGTGCTTAGTTTACTTGTAGAGTCTGTGTCTTCCTTCCCTCCTCCGAAGTAGGAAATCCTCCATCCCTGTCCTGGTTCATAGAGGTTTTCAAATGGGCTTCAGGAGAAAGAAGCACATTTCTGGTTTCATCTGAGGGTAGGAGAACCCTGTGATATGCTGTTTATTGCTTGAGAATGCACTGAATTGTGTCTCCCTAAAAGTCCGGTGTTGGGTCCTAACCCCCAATATCTCCAAATGTGACACTTTGGAGCTGGAGTCTTTAAGAGTAATTATGGTAAAATGAGGGCATATGAGTAAGCCTTAATCCAACATGACTATAAGGTGTCCTTATAAGAGAAGATTAAGACACAACATAAACACACAAAGGGAAGACCATGTGAAGACACAGGGAGAGGATGGCCATCTGTAAGACACGGAGACAGTTTTCAGAGGAGCAATCCTGCTGCTCTCTTGTCTTGAACTTCTAGCTTTGAAACTGTGAACAAATTACATTTCTGTTGTTTAAACCACCTTTGCTGTAACAAAGACTGTGATCCTTTGTTACAGCAGCCTGGGAAAATGAATACAGAGGGGTTGGGAGGTAGTTGGAGCTTAATTCCAAGCCTTCTCCTCACTCCTCTTGTATAACTGAGCCTCAGGGAGTCATGATGCCTCAGCTCAGAACCCAGACCTCCACCTGCTCTAACACTGACTTTGTTCTTCTCTTGTGAGCTCCCTTTCTGGACACTAGGTTCTTGCTTTGAGGAACTGAGTCCCTGTCTTAGAATCCTTCCCAAAACCCTTCTAGGACTTCCAGGTTCAGTGCTTCTCAGGAATTTTTACTCAAGTAGCCCTAGGGGGTGTGGTAGACAGAATCATGCCCCCACCACCCCTCTTCCCCACCCAGAGACATCCACATTCTAATTCCTGGAACCCATGAATACTCACCTTATATGGCTAAAGGGACTGTGCAAATGTAATTACATTAAGGATCTTGAAATGGAGAGACTGTTTTGGATTAGCCTAGGTGAGTCCAATTTATAATCACTCCTTATAAAAGGCAGGCAGGGAGGTGAGAGTCAGATAAGGAGATGCGGCAACAGAAGCAGAGATTGGAGTGATGCACTTTGAAGATGGAGGAAGGGGCTGCAATCCAAGGAATGCCAGCATCCTCCAGAAGCTGGAGAAGGCAAGGAGATAGGTCCTCCTCTAGGGCCTCCGGAAGAAATGCAGCCCTGCCAATTGCTTGACCCACTTCAGACTTTGGACCTCTGGAGCCGTAAGAGAAAGAATCTGTGCTGCTTAGAGCCACTAAATTGGTGATAATTTGTTACAACAGCAGTAGGAAGCCAATACAGGGACAGCGTCTGATAAACACATGCTCTGCACATCAGGCTGTGCCCTTTGTGGCCTCTTCTCTGAGTTTTATCTTAAACATTCATGCAGATTTTGGTTCCTACCTCATAATGTAACTATGATAGTACTAACATGAAATAATTTAAAATGACTTACAAGATATGTGTGTCCATTTTTCTCTTTCAAATAGTCAAGTTGTATTAGTTCGTTCTCACACTGCTAATAAAGACATACCGAAGACTGGGTAATTTATAAAGGAAAAAGGTTTAAGTGACTCACAGTTCAGCATGGCTGGGAGGCCTCTGGAAATTTACAATCATGGCAGAAGGGGAAGCAAACACATCCTTCTTCACATGGCAGCAGCAAGGAGAAGTGTGAGCAAAAGGGGGGAAAGCCCCTAATAAGATCATCTTGTGTGAACTCACTCACTATCATGAGAATAGCATGGGAGTAACTGCTACCATGATTAAATTACCTCCCACCAGGTCCCTCCCACAACACATGAGGATTATGGGAACTACAATTCAAGATGAGATTTGAGTGGGGACACAGCCAAACCATATCACAAGTAAAAGTAATGCTCTAGGAAGTATTTGTGCTCTGCACGTGTGTTCTGCTGGGCTGTGTGTGCCTCTGTTTGAGAACCCTGGGGTGGTATGTACTTTGAACCCTAAAACCCCAAAACCTGGCTCCATGAAAGTGCCTCCACCAAATTCTTCCCAAGCAAAGTTTCCTCATCACTTTTGTGCCTGGAGGGGAGAAGAGACTCAAGAAATTCAGGATAGCTGGAGAATAAAGAAAGAGGAAGAGCGAATTAACAGTGAACTTTCTGTTAGATTGAGCATTTCTCCACAATATATTGAGATCAAGTTTTGTTTCTTAAACAAATCTTAACTTATACGGTCAGTTTGGGGTGGTGCAACGGGTTAGAAGAATTCATTAAAGCAACCAAAATCTCTGGCACCACTGAATGTGGGAAAGTCTCTGATGCCCTCCAAGCAGTTGTGTGAAAAAGATGGATTGTCAGCAATGCAGAGATGACATGAGAGATGCAGATGGGGCTTTGATCCTTCTTGTTACCAAAATCTTACTTAGAATGTGTTATCATGAGGTCCCCACTTCATGCAGCCATATCATGGTTCCTAAAGCCAGGTCTGGGGTGGAATTTAGAAGCTAGAAATGAACCTGCCCAAGTCTACATCCCATCCACGGTTCACATGCCCTTGGTGCACACCCACTTGTGCTGGGTGCTCCTGTTCTCTTGGTTTGGGGAGATCATATCCCACTTGTATTGATGACTTCATCATTCTATACTTCCAGCACTCAGAACATTGTTTTGGGGGAGAGTAGGTACTTAATAGATGTTCAGACAAAATAGTGGGTTAGGAGAAGGGGCTAGGTCCAGGATTGTATTAGTTTACTACAGCTGCTGTAACAAATTATCATCACAAACATGGTGGCTGAAAAAATGCACTTTTACTCTCTTACAGCCCTGGAGGGCAGAAGTCTGAAATCAGGTTCCGTGCACCAAAATCAAGGTGTCAGCAAAGCTGTGCCCCCTCTGGAGACTCTGGGGGAGAATCTGTTTCCTTTCCTTTACTAGCTTCCAGAACTGCATTCCTTGACTTGTAGCAAACTCTGAACTTCAGTTTCTCTTGCAAGTAAGAAAGTTGGGCTAAATGCTCTTCCAGCTTTAATATCTGGGCTTCTTTGGGTGAGTTCCACATAATGAGAACCATAGTTTGTATTGCAAAAATATGGAGGCTTGAGTTAGGCAGATCTGGGATGGAATCTGAGCTTTCATATTCTCTCTCACAAAGAATAATATATTTATCTATCATTTATCTATCTATAAAATCATATTTATTATCCATCTAAAACAATACTTTTATAGTATATCTTCTTCCTTCCTCTCTCCCTTCTGGACCTTACCTTTCCTCATCTGTAAAATGGGATTGGGCTAAGGTCCACTCCTTGATAGACTCCACTGCTTCTTGGAAGTCAGGAGTCACTCCAACCTGGTTGATGATGATCTGCCTTTTGCCTGCTTGGGGGACCTACACCTCTGTACAGGTGAGACAGGGCTTCCTCCAAGCATCACGTCAGCTCCTCTTCTCTAGATATAGTCCTTAGTAGTTGGAGCTTTGCAGATGCCTCCACAATCTACACTTGTAGCCTCAACCTCTTGCCCTGAGTTTCTGACCTGTTCCCCTAGGTGCTTGGTGGGTTTCTCTCCTTGACATGGCCATGGGTGCCTCAAACTGAACCTGCCCAGGCATGTCTACTTTGATTCATGCTTATTCTGCATTTCTTCTCTTTGTCAATGATATTCCTGTTGTTCAAGCCTTCCTTGCTTGGAAGGAAAATGAAGGACAGATGTGTGTTGAGCTCCCAGATGTGCAGGCAGAGTGTTGCAGGCAGGGATCCAAGGAGCACTTCCCTCATTGTAGAGAGGAGGAAAGTGAA
Source organism: Rhinopithecus roxellana (assembly GCF_007565055.1). Classification (NCBI taxonomy): domain Eukaryota; kingdom Metazoa; phylum Chordata; class Mammalia; order Primates; family Cercopithecidae; genus Rhinopithecus; species Rhinopithecus roxellana. The sequence continues at coordinate 77,591,969 of NC_044568.1, read as the reverse complement.
GCCCAGGGAATCACAGAAGCTTACTTTTGGTGACACTGCTGGTAGGCAGGTAACAGAGTTGGGCCCTGAACTCAGGTCTCCTGACTCCACAGCCTCTATTTTTTTGATCACAAGAATTTCTTAAGTTTCATTTCCTTCCATGCCACCTTCACGATATTTTGGCCACTTTGACTAATATTTTTATTGTGATATAATACACATAATATATAATCTGCCATTCTAAACATTTTAAAGTGAACAATTCAGTGGCATTTAGTACATTCACAATGTTGTGTGACCAGCACCTCCATCTAGGTCCAGAACATTATCACTCCAAAAGGAGACCAGCAACCATCAAGCAGTAATGATCCATTTCCCCACCCCTCCAGCTCCTGGAAACCATTAATCTGCTTTCTGTATCTGTGGATTTACTCATTCTAGATGGGATAGGATCATCTGTCATGTGACCTTTTGCATCTGGCATCTTTCACTTAGCATAATGTTTTCAAGGTCCATCCATGTCGTAGCACGAATCAGTACTTTATTCCTTTTTCATGGCTGAATAATATTCCATTGTATGGATATACTACATGTATCTATTCAACCATTGATAGGCATTTGTGCCCATTCCACCCGTTGGCTATTGTGAATAGTGCTGCTATACACATTTATGTACAAGTTTTTGTTTGAACACCTGTTTTCAATTCTTTTAGGTTTATACCCAAGAATGAAATTGCTGAGTCATATTGTAATACTATGCTTAACTTATTGAGGATAGATATCCCCCCCACTCTCACCACCAGAATACTTTTCTTTACATCTTAAAATAAAATGATGCCAGGTACAGTGGCTCACGTCTGTAATCCTAGCACTTTGGGAGGCTGAGACAGATGGATCTCTTGAGCCCAGGAGTCTGAGACTAGCCTGGGCAATGTGGTGGAATCCTGTCTCTACAAAAAAATGTGAAAATTAGCCAGGTGTGTTGGCACATGCCTGTGGTCTCAACTGCTTGAGAGGCTGAAGTAGGAGGATCACCTGAGCATGGGAAGTTGAGGCTGCAGTGGGCTGTGATTATGCCACTGTACTCCAGCCTTGGTGACAGAGTGAGACCCTGTCTCAAAAAAAAAAAAACAAGAAATATAGTTTAAAAGAGAATGGTATATCACTGCCAATAATGAAAACCAGTTTCACTTACGATAAGTAGAAGATAACAGCAAACTAACAATCAGATAAACAAAATCCTGCCACTAGGAAAAAAACTAAAAATAAAGATTACAGTAGTAATATTAAAATATAACAAACTACTGTTCCTGCCAAGTCTTACTTAGCATATGATATGGTTTGGCTCTGTGTCCCCATCCAAATCTCATCCCGAATTGCAATTGCCATGTGTTGAAGAAGGGAAGTGATTGGATCGTGGGGGCTATTTCCCCCATGCTGTTCTCGTGATAGTGCGGGAATTCTCATGAGATATGATGGTTTTATAAATGGTAATCTTTCCTGCATGCTCACACTCTTTCCTGTCTCCCTGTGAAGAAGGTATTTGCTTCTCCTTCATCTTCTTCCATGATTATTAGTTTTCTGAGGCCTCCCCAGCCATGTAGAACTGTGAGTCAATTAAACCTCTTCCTCTATAAATTACCAATCTCTGGTAGCATCTTTTTTAGCAGTGTGAGAATGGACTAATATAGCATATTATTGTCTCCTTTAAAAGATTAGCAAGTGTTAGAAAGGTGTTGAAGACCAATTAGCACCAAAGTGAGACTTCCTCACTGACTAATTAGAAGGATTGAAAGAAATCAGAGTTTTATACACATATTTTAATATTATTTTGTGTCTTATCTATATAAGACATAAAACAATCTCTGACACTATACCTGGCCCTCTGGTTTTGTCCATTCTTCCACTGCCCAACTCTTGGTGACCTCATTCCTCTCCATCTCTGGCACCTGGTCCTTATCACCTTCCACCTGAACTTTGATTCCAGGCTTCTAACTTTCCTGCTTATATGGGAAGCTTTCCTGCTCAAAAGGGAGCTTTGAACATGTTACTCTCCACTCTTAAAGCTTTGGTGATATCAACATTATATTCAGGGTAAATTCTAAACCCTTAGCCAGGCATCCAAGAATCACCTCAATCTGCCCCCCATCACCACCAGACTCTGTCTCCTACAGTGCACCCATCAGGTGAAGTAGATAATTTCTTCTTTCTTTCACGTGCCCATAGTTCTAGCTCTGTCGCTGAGTTCTTCCTCACACCTCCAGCTTCACTTTTGGAAAGCACAGCTGAAATCTATCTCTCAGGGTTCTTATTAGGATCAAATGAAATAAGGTGTATGATAACCCTGAAAACCGTAAGAAGAAATACAAGTGCGAAACATGTCATTGTTAGCCCTGCTTTGCCTTTAAGTCCTTTAAATTTTAAGTGTCAAGGTCTCTAAGGTGCGTTTTCCATTTCTTAGGCTTGAAGCAATCACCTTCTGCTGCCTCCTATGCACTCAGTCTTTTTTTATTCCAGAAGACAGACAGAATGGCCTCCCCACATGACTGTGAATTTATTCCTCTTCCATACCCTTGCTGTAGCCATTTTCATCTTCCTCCCCTCAGTGCCCAGTATACGTGGGTTGAAAGAGCAAATCTGTGCCTACTTGCAGGAGAAACCATCATGTTGTCAATCAGAAGTGGAGAAAACTGTAGCCACACTGCCTCTGTCAAACATACTTTCTTTCCTTATTTCTCTTCCCTCATTAGTTGCATCTTGGAATGTGCTTTCTCTAATAGGAAGTGACAGTTTAATCGTTTGGGTTTTTAAAATTTATATTCTGCTACACAGCTGACCACATGTGATGATCAGGCAGCCCAGCATTATGGCACGAGTCCATTCCACTTTCTCTGTGCATCAGAAGATTTGGGTGGAGCCATGAAATGGTTGACCTCGTGCACAGCAAGAGTGTTGAAAATCACTGTAGGGGACAGGAGCTCTTCTAGGGAGAAAGAAGTCAGGTATGTGTGCGGGTGCAGAGAGGGCAGAGAGGCAGTAAGACAGAGTGGGCTGACAGTTTGCCTGGACCCTGGGCTAGGTCATCCCTTTCATTGTCCAGTGTCCCTCCTATCACTTAAAATGGATTTCTGCATGATTATTTACTCTTGTCTGTTCTTTTGAAATCCTTTGAGCCTTTGAACTTGATATGGCTTGGCTGTGTCCCCACCCAAATCTCATCTTGAATTGTAGCTTCTATAATCCTCATGTGTTGTGGGAGGGACCTGGTGGGAGGTAATTTAATCATGGGAGCAGGTCTTTCCCGTACTGTTTTCGTGATAGTGAAAAAATCTCACAAGATCTGATGGTTTTGTAAATGGGAGTTCCCCTGCACATGCTGTCTTGCCTACTGCCATGTAAGATGTGACTTTGCTTCTCATTTGCCTTCTGCCGTGATTCCGAGGCCTCCTCAGCCATGTGGAACTGTGAGTCCATTAAACCTCTTTCCTTTATAAATTACCAGTCTCAGATATGTCTTTATTATCAGTGTGAGAATAGACTAATACAGAGCTCTTTCAGTGGAAAAGATAGTATCTTAAATCGTTATACCAAACATTATAATCATGGATGGTGTTGCAGTCACATTATCTGCCAGGAGAATTGACAGGGGCTGTGGAAGGGATGTCTGCTATTTAACTTGAACCATCACACAGATGTGAAATATGAGGCTCAGAGAGGCTCAGGGACTTGCTGAGGGACACACTGCTTCCTGAGTACCAGTCCCATAGGTCTCCTGGCCCATCAAATGTTGATTACTGGTGCTGATGAAAAGACCAACAAGGACATTCATTTTCTGTGATGGGGGATGGTAATAAAACTTCTCCCTGCAGACTCATCACTCGCACTGCATTGCCTTCAGATGTAAATGTAAACTCCTAGCTGCACAAATCCCTGATTTCTGACCCCTGCTGACCTTTTGAGCTTCAACTCAGTTCTCTCCTCATTTTACAATTTGCTCTAGACTTTCCCAAAGAGGGCTCTGAGGAATACGACCCTACAGAAAAGAGTTGAAGCCAAAATAAATTTAAGAGATGCTGTACATCATGGGATCCTCGGATATTTACAATGCATATTAGCCTCTTCAAAGCTCTCAGAAGTCCTGCACTACAGACATGGTTTAAACTTATTTCTTGCTGTTTGAACGAATGTTTCCCGAATCTATTTGATCACAAGACTCCCCTTTTGTGTTTTTATACAACACTTGTTCTTATTGGCTTGATAAAATATGACAAAAACCATTGCCCTGATTACTAAAATATAACAAAACCCCACATTGCTCTAAATGTGCCTCTTTTACATTTTCTGGCACTTGTCTGTGCTGCCATTTCTGTCTGTCTCATATCCTTCAAAACTTATCTCAGAAGCCATGCCCTTTGAGAAACCTTGGACTGCTGCCCCCCCACAGGCTTAGGTGCCATTCTTGTGCTTTTGTAGCTCCTGCATTCTGATAATTTATTTGTTGATTTAGCTTCCCAGCTGTCCTCATTGAGGATCAGAACAGTGTCTTATGTGTTCATTCATTCAGTGAGTCATTCCATAAACATGTACTGAGCCTCCTCTATGCAGGCACGCAGTTCAGGGCTCTGAGGATGCTGGGGGGAGCAATGTCCCTGCCCTTATCAAACTTATATTCAAGGGGATAGGGACAAAATGTAAACATGATAAATATATAATGTTAGATTGCATCAAGTGCCACAGGTAAAGCAGGGTAAAGAGACTGAGAGTGACAGGAGATGCCCTTTAAGATAGGTTTTCAGGAAAGCTGGATCAGCTAGGATGGGCGAGGCTATGCTGCACAAATAGCCCCTGTATCTTAGTGGCTTAGAACAATAAAGGCTTATTTCTCGTTCATGCAATGTGTCCACTGAGGGTTGGCTACAACTTCTGTGCCACATCACCTCACTTGTGGGCCCAGATGGAGCTTGGCTGGCTGTCATGGAGTAGGTGGGGAGGGGGATGTGGTGAGTCATACACTGGCTCTTAAGGGCTTCAGCTCACATTTGATTGCCACAACTGATTCAAGGGGCCAGGAAAGGGCTCTCCTGCCATGTGCCTGGAATGAGAGGAAAACTGGACTGTGGGATGGACGGCATTAATGAATGCACAGGAACCCTCTCTGATATGAGGACTTTTGCACAGAGACCTTAATGCAGAAAGCAGAGGAGACTTGTGAATATGCGGGAGGAGGGTGGAGGAAACAGTACTTGCAAAGACCCCAACACCCCTCCAGCGTTCAGCACGGGGTTTGACATGAAGTAGGTGACCAGGCAGTGTTTGTTGAATGAATATCTTGAATTCCAGGAGTTTCTGCATTAGTGAGATCTTTCCATCTCAGCTGTCTAAGTGGCAGGTCTAGATGAGGTGAGCGTTCATTTGTAAGAGTAGAATATTCTAACCAGCCCAAACAAAGATTGTTTGGTATCGGAGTCTCAATCTCAATTATAGGACTTAGAGTCAGTATACTGAACTTATCTCTGGCTACATAATTTATTTTGACTTGTCCTCTGACTATAGGCCAGGATCTTATGTTCTAGCACAAGAAACAAGGCAGAAATATGTAAAGTCACCCTAAGTATAGAGAGTTTAGAAAAATGTTTATAAAACACCTATAAAAATGAAAACTAGTTTTTCTCCTTGTGTATACCTGATGGGTTTATCATATTTGAAATGACTTGGTCACTGTCCGGATTCCCTGCTAAACTCCAACTGGGTAGGAGCACATGTCCTTCATAGAGTATCTCCAGCACCTAGATACTCCCTGGAAAGTGATGGATGGCCAATATATCTAGTACTTGTGGACTGGTTGGCAGAGGAAGGGAAAACTATGCAGCATTTTTCAGACTTTATTTTTAAGAGCAGTCTTAAGTTCACAGCAAAATTGAACAGAAGGTACAGAGATATCCCAAATACCCCCTGCCGCACACATGCATAGCTGTCCTTGTGAGCCACATCCCCCACCAGAATAGTACCAGCTTGTAACAACATCAATTGATACAATTGATAGGCCTACATGGACACACAATTATCGCCTAAAGTCCATAGTATACATTATAATTCACCCTTGGTGTTGTACATTCTATGGGTTTGAACAAATGTGTAATGACATGTATCCACCACTATACTGCCGTACAGAGTAATTTCATTAAAAAATAATCTGTGCTCTACCTATTTATTCTTCACTAAGTCCCTACCTCCTGGCAACCACTGATCTTTTCACTGTCTCCATAGTTTTGCCTTTTCCAGAATGTCATATAGTTGGAATCATACAGTGTGTAACCTTTTCAGATTGGCTTCTTTCACTAAGAAATATGCATTTAAGGTCCCTCAGTGTCTTTTCATGGCTTGATAGCACACTTCCTTTTTGCATTGAATAATATTCTATTGTCTGGATGTACCATCTTTTAGGGTCTGGCTATGGGGAGAGTTCTGACCTCAGCACTATTGCTTGTCAAGAAAGTGAAATAGGTTTAACTAGAGGAAGAGTGGGTTTATTAATAAAGGCAATGGTGAACTAAACATGAAACCAAGAAGGGTGATCAAGCTAGAGAACAATCAGCTGAGGCTCCTGGAGAATGAACCAGGTCAGAGTGAGTGATGGTGGGGGGAAAAACGGACTGGACTCGGTAGATGTGTAGGATTTCAATAGTGGAGCGGGGGGGAAGATTGGCACATGGGATCCATGGAGTTGAACCATCATTATGTCCATGTTAAATGCTAACTTTGGCAAAAATAAACAATTTCCATGAGCTTCTCCAGTCGGAGAAAACAGCATGAATAAAGACATGTAGGTGGCCAAGTACATGGTGCATATGGAGAGCCATATGCGGATCACTTTGGTTGGAGCATGAGGTGTTTGCATTTTAACCCTAACTCTTTTTAACTTTTATGCTAATTTTGAGCAAATGGAAATGGCACTAGCCACATTCTTGGATCTCCCAGGTATCTGGATTTTTGGGTTACAGTGCTTGATATTTTTGCTCAGTCCTAGGTCCTCCCTTGCTGAGACCACTATTGTACTGGCTTCCCTGGTGGCTGCTGCCAGGGGCAGGGTATCTGAGATAGTCTCACTCAGGCACACTGTGACTCCTTCTCAGGACGAAGGACAAGAGCAGCTTCTCTGTAGACATGATGCTAAGTCAGCAGAAGGTTCTGATTGTGCAGATTCAGCATTTCTCTTCCTGCTGGTTTGAATGAATGTCTCACCTGCAGCTGCCTTGGGAAAAGCTGCAGTGTCAGATGAGGAGGGTCGGAGGTCAGACAGAGGCTGGGCTGTTTTGGTGACTCGGAGATTCTTTTGTTTATAACAGGTTGATAATTCCATTTGGGGGGGCCTTTAATGCCTCAAACTCGGAGGCCTTGGTAGACACTCTAAGTTAATGGATTTCAAATTTCTTTGAAAAGCTGAAATTACTGGACAAACACAAGATGGTAGTGGTCATTATATTAATTATGATAAAAGTGATAGGAAACTTTAAATTTTCCAGCCTGATATGACTTGAAGGATGCAAAAGTTGAATCTGATGTTGGTCAAGCATTGATCTTGCAGAAAATGTCCTGTTTTCCTGTAGCAAAGAGATGTCCTAAAAATGGCCCTGTAACTTTTGAATTGAGCCCCTAGGGAACCTTGGAGTTTTAGGGTAATATGTTTGTACCTTGAAGGAACATTTGATTTTCATGCCCCGTTGTTTCCTATCGCTTCATGCTTCAATGCCTTGGTGCAAATTGTTACCTCTGTCTAGAATGCCCCTCCCCACCTAACTGGCAATGTCATGAACAGTTCTTCACTTGTAAGCACCAGACATATTCTCTGGCTAGCTGAAGTTGAAAAAGAAAAGAGAGGGGGAACTCACAAACTTGAGAGGCTGAGGGGACCAGGCAGGACTCTGAGGACATGCCACTCAAAATCAAAAAGGCTGTTGGACACAGCTTGCATCTTGCATCTCGGCTCTTGATCAAGCAAGTGCATTTAATAGACTCATCAAGATGGTGGACAGCAACAGTGAGGATTCCCCGAGGGTATTCGTGACAGTGGTGGTTGCTATGCAGCCAAAGAAATTAATACATGCCCGTTTCATCGTGTTCAGTCCCCAGCTCAACAGTCATCTCCTCGGGAAACTTTCTTTGTCTTCTTCTGGGTAGGGTTCATTCAACATGCATGACATTCAAAAGATATATTAGTATCTACCATGTGTCAGGCATGTTCAGGGCACCAGATGCAGCCATAAACAAGATGGACATGATCTCTATCATCAGGAAGTTTACCTTTCAGAGAAGCTAGATGATAAACAGAATGAAGAAGCACATAAGTTAATTTTAGGTAGTGTTAAGTACTAGATAGGGAAATAAAGCAGGGAGAGGTAGGAGACAGGGTGCTGTGGATGGATAAAGGTGGAGTATTTAAGAGAGGCTGAGCAGGAAAGGTGTCTCAGAGGAGGTGAGGAAGTGAGCCATGTGGAGTATAGGCAGCAGGTGACCGCAAGTGTCTAGACCCTGGGTGGGTAGGGGAGGGCGGGCTTGCCATGTCTGGGGAACAGTAAGAGGAGTAGGGTGGCTGCAGGAGAGTGATCAGATAGAAGTGGGAGGAAACAGGTTCTGAGAGGTAGAGAGAGGGCAGGTCTCCTGGGACTTGGCCGTGAAAAGACTTTAAAAACAAATAGATCTTAAAACAGACCAGGTTTTGTTTTTGTCCGGAAAATAGGAGATTCCAGGTCAAGAAGGTTTCTTCTGCTCTAACCCTTATGAAAAATAACCTGAAGCCCTTGTTTCCACCTTATAAAACCCACTGTTCTGCTATTTCCTAGTGGGATTTGAAACCAAATAGTGACAGTGATGCCAATGCCTAAAGTTTTGGTCAGTCTCTCACTTGAGAGGTTGATCAAAAGGGGGAATTGTTAAGTTTAGCCAAAAGCTGCCTTTTTACATACTTTAAAGGTTTCTGCATAAGTAGTGAACTGCAACCTAACTGGATGTGTAAACAGACTGTAACCCACTATTGTCCAAACAACTGAGTTTCAGCCAATCGAGGGTGGTCAAATGTTCAAACTGGGCTCAAGTAAGGCAAACAGCAAGCTGTAATGGATCCAGCTGTTTCTGCACCTCGCTTCCATTTTCTGTCTGTCGCTTTCCTTCTTCTGTCCATAAATCTTCTTTATGGTAGAAATGGAGCCTCTCCAAACCTGTTCTGGTTTGAGGTCTGCCCAATTCTTGAATCATTCTTTGTTCAATTAAATACTATTAAACTTTTTAAAGAAGGAGTTTGGGTTTTATTTCAACTGTGATGGAAAACCATTAGAGGGGTCTGAACAAAGGATTGACCTAACTTTATTTACGTTTTTAAAAAACATCACTCTGGATGCTACATGGATTGTAGGAGTTCTGGAGTGAGGAGGTGATAGGCAGCACCAGGGAGGCCAGTTAGGAGGATATTACAATAATCCAGGTGGAGACAGGACAGGATGGTTACTTGGGTGAGGAGGTGCTGGTGGAGGTGGTGAAAGTGAACAGTTTGGGGATGTGCTTAGAAAGTGGTCTACTCTGTACTTGCTGATGGATTTGATGTGAGGAGTAAGAGAAAGAAAAGAATGAGAGAGAAAGAATGACTCTTAGGGCTTTTACTTAATCAACTTCAAAATTTGAGGATAATTTTAGAGTTATAGAAAAGTTGCAAAAATAGTACAGAGAATTTTGGTATATGCTTCACCCAGGTTGCACCAGTGGGCAAAGTCCTAGAGTTCTTTCTTATATTTTTAAAATTTTTAATTATTATGCATACATAGTAGGTGTATATGTTTCTTAGGTATATGGGACATTTTGACACAGGCATGCAAATATGCAATAATCATATCAGGGTAAATGTGGTATCCATCACCTCAAGCATTTATCCTTTGTATGACAAACAATCCAATTATACTTTTTTATCACTTACTTAAAAATGTAATTTACTTACTTAAAAATGCACAATTAAGTTGTTGTTGACTACAGTCACCCTCTTGTGCATTCAAATACCGTATCTTATTTGTTCTTTCTATTTTTTGGACCCATTAACCATCCCCATTACCTGCCCCCACGCTCCCAATACCCTTTCCAGCCTCTGGTAACCATTGCACTGCTCTCTGTGTCTGTGAGTTCAACTGTTTTCATTTTTAGCTCCCACAAATGGCTGAGAACATGTAAAGTTTGTCTATCTATGTGTGGCTTTTTCCACTTAACGTAATGACTTCCAGTTCCATCCATGTTGTTCCAAATGACAGGATCTTATTCTTTTTATGGATCTTATTCTTTTTATGGCTGATTAGTACTCCATTGTATATATACACTACATTTTCTTTATTCATCTGTTGGTAGACTTAGGTTATTTCCAAATCTTGGGTGTTGTGAATAGTGCTGCAATAGACATAGGAGGGCAGATATCTCTTTGATACACTGATTTCCTTTCTTTTGGGTATATGCCTAGCGGTGGGATTGCTGGGCCACATGTTAGCTCTATTTTTAGTTAGTTTTAATATAGCATGGTTAACATGCTGGATGGAGTTGACATTTGTTGAGATGGGGAAGACAGAAGAGGGGGATATCTCTAGCTTTGCTTTGGCCGTGTGAGCAAGTCATTTCACATTCAGGTGGAAGTAGATATCAAACGGGTTGGCTAGATATGTGAATCTGGAGTTCAGGAGAGAACCTGGGTAGTGGGTGCAGCTGTCGACATTCAGATAGTATTTAAGGTCACAGAATGCTCCAGTCTTTGATATTTGGTAATTTTCATAATAAAAAATTCATTTAAAAATTAAGTCAGTTTAAGGAAATATGATTAAATAATAACTTAGGTCACACTTTTCTACAAATGACCCATAGAAAATGTTTTAGGCTTTGCAGGCCATAGGATCTGTTGCAAGGACTCAACTCTGCCATTTTAGCACAAAAGGAGCTCTAGATAATGTATCCATGAATGGGCATGGCTGGGTTATAATAAAACTCCATGTACAAAAACTGGGTGGTGGACTGGATTTGGCTCACGGGCTGTAGTTTGCCAATTCCTGGGCCCTACAATGTTGAGAGGTTGGGAAGATGAGGACAAACCATCAAGGAAGCTAAGAGGGAGCAACCAGTAGGGTAGCAGGAAAACCAGGGCAGTGTGAAACCCAGGAAGGCGAGTCCAGGAAAGGAATTCTCCATCATGTCTGATGCTGGTAGGACAAGGAATGAGAATTGTCCTGTAGATTTGACAACACAGAGGTTGCAGGAGACCTTTTGGTAGCACCGTGGTGACCACAGCTGACCAGGGATTGTAGAGGAAAGAATAGTACAGAAGTAGGCAGGGTGGTTATAGCCAACTCTAGATCATTTTTGCTATAAAAGGGAACAGAGAGAAATGGAGAATTGTCTACAGAGGGACTTGGGGGTCACATAAGGGTTTTCATTTCTGTTTTTAAGGTAGAACCTATGCTTGTATTTTGAGGTGATCCTCCTCATGCTTTTACTATGGTTGTACCCTGTATACACTTCTTTCTTTCTTTATTTTTTTGGAGACAGGGCCTCACTCTGTCACCCAGGCTGGAGAGCAGTGGTGCAGTCTCAGGTCACTGCAACCTCTGCCCTACCAGGCTCAAGAGATCCTCCCACCTCAGCCTCCTGAGTAGCTGGGACCACAGGTGTGCACCACCATGCCTGGTTAATTTTTGTTTCTTTTTTTGTGTGTTTTTAGTAGAGACGGTGTTTTACCATGTTGCACCAGGCTGGTCTCGAACTCCTGAGCTCAAACGATCTGCTTGTCTCAGCCTCCCAAGGTGCTGGGATTACAGTACACTTCTACAATTAATTCTTTCACATTATCATTTGTTTAAAATCTGTGTCTTCTGTTAGCAGGGTTTCTCAGTCTTTGGACGTGACGTTACGGGCTAGGCAATGATTTGCTGGGGGGAGGGCACCATTGCTGCTCGTTAAGCTACTAGAGTGTGTACTAGATTTACTCTTCTTGGTCTCCCTGGTCTTTAATACTATGCCTGGCGTACACAGGGGGTGCCATAAGTATTTTGTTGAGTGAGTTGGTGAATAGAGGGGTTCCTTTACAAAGTACTGTTTTGATCATCTGATAAGAAAGTCATATGGTACCTGGGTGGCCTGAGGTAAAAGCAAGACAGGTCTCCAGGGTTGAGTTTAGCATGCCTGATCTTTGCTGAGATTCAGGATTTCCAATTGCACTGGAGAGGATTGTGTAGTTATTAGCAAAAGGACGGCTACATTTAGCTGACATTTCTCATGCGGCTTCTGGTCTATCAAGGTCTCTTTCTTCATGCCTCCTCATCTGCTTGGGAATGTTGCTTATGTAGTTTCTACAAAAGCAAGTGGACACGAGGGATGGGGAAGCTCTTTATCTCAAGCATGATTATTAAATGTGGATTCTATTATTTAGGCAATGCTGTCTACAGACGCTCCAGGAGCCACCTCCCAACACCTGTCCTTCACCTCTTGCCAGAGACTCAAAGATGAGTGGACTTTCAGAGTTGGAACAATAATAATATTAGTGGCTGTCACTCTGAAATAGACATGGCAATTTGCACTCTGTGGGGGAGTCTTTAGTTCCTCACTGGATAAGCACAGTGGAAGGCCACCTGTATGTGAAGTGATCTCAGTGGGAGCTAAAGATGGTGAGGAATAGGCTAAGTACCTTCTTCCCCTTGTAGCACCCTCTGATGCAGACAAACATGACCTCTACCTTTAGGGGATTCTATAAAATGCTGTTGAATGGGTGGGGCATGGTGGCTCATGCTTGTAATCCCAGCACTGTGGGAGGCTGAGGTGGGTCAATCACTTGAGGTCAGGAGTTCGAGACCAGCCTGGCCAACATGGTAAAACTCCGTCTCTACTAAAAATACAAAGATTAGCCTGGTGTGGTGGGGCACATCTGTAATCCCAGCTACTCAGGAGGCTGAGGCAGGAGAATTGCTTGAACCCAGGAGGTGGAGGTTGTGGTGAGCCGAGACTGCACCACTGCACTCCAGTCTGGGTGACAGTGCGAGACTCCATCTCAAAAAGAAAAAAAAAAAGTGTTGTTGAATGAAAGGATGAGTGGATATGCATCCATGCTCCTATCTTCTCCCTGTCTTCCTATTATTTGTGTTTCTACCTGGCACCAAGGGTGTCCTGTAGCTGTCTCCAAGTAAGACTGAATTGATACGAACGTATTACTCTAAAGAGAGGAGACAGAGTCCCAACAATTGAAAGCTGTTCTTCTTTCAGTCTTTCCTGTATCACCTTCATGGATTTTGCCATATCAGGGTATCACCTACCTTAGGGATCTATAAACTATGGCCTGCCACCTGTCTTTGTAAATAAAGTATTATTAGAACAGAATTGCACCCACCTGTGGATATGCTTTCTATGGGTGCTTTCGTGTTACAACAGCAGAGTTAAGCAGTTGCTATGGCGACCATATGGCCCATAAAGCCTAAAACATTTACTATCTGGCCCTTTACAGAAAAGCATGCTGGCCCTTGATGTACATTATTATTTAATCAATTTTTCTTTAAATTGACTCAGTTTTAGAATAAACTTATTACTATGGAGATTAGCAAACAGGCAAGAATAGAGAGAATGTGTAATGAACACTCATGTACCTGCATTCAGCTTCAACTCATGGTCAATTTTTTTTTTTAAACGGCTCCATTAACATCTAAATAATATTAAAAACTGCATGTGTTTAATATACATAACTTGATGAATTTGGATGTATGTGTGCACCTGTGAAACCATAGCCACCATTGAGATAATAGATATATCTTTCACTTCAACAGTTTCCTTGTGTCTCTTTGTTTTGCTTTTGTTGTAGTGAGAACACCTGAGATGAGTTCTCTCTTAAGAAAATTTTAAGGGCACAATACAGTTTGTTAACTATAGACACTATGTTGTCCAGCAGATCTCCAGAACTTATTCATCCTGCATAACCAAAACTTTTATCGAACATCAACTCCCCATTTCCATGCACCCCCAACCCTTGGCAATACCATTCTATTCTCTGCTTCTATGAGTTTGACTATTTTAGATATCCTGTATAGGTGGAATCATGCAGTTTTTGTCCTCTGTTACGGTCTTATTTCACATAGCAGAATGGTCCAGTTTCATCCATGTTACTGCAAATAGCGGACTTTTTTTTTTTTTAGGTTGGACAATTTTCCATTGTATAAATATGTCACATTTTCCTTATTCATTCGTCTCTCTCTCTTTTAATTAATTCATTAATTAATTAATTTTTTTGAGACAGGGTCTTGCTCTGTCGCCCAGGCTAGAGTGTAGTGGCACGATCTCAGCTCACTGCAGCCTCCACCTCCGGGGTTCAAGCGGTTCTCCCACCTCAGCCTCCTGAGTTGGGGTGCGCCACCACAACTGGCTAATTTTAGCATTTATAGAGACCAGGTTTCACCATGTTGGCCAGGCTCCATTCATCTCTTGATGGACATTTGGGTTATTTCCGTATCTTGGCTGTTCTGAAATGCTGCAGTGAAACTTCTGTGAAGCGAAGGAAACAATCAATAGAATGAAAAGGTATCCTATGGAATGGGAGAAAGTATTTGCAAATTGTATATCTGATAAGGGGCTAATATCCAAAATATATAAGAAACTCCTATGACTCAGTAGCGAAAATTATTAAATGGACAATTAAAAAATGGACAAAGGACTTGAAATACATGATTCTTCAAAGAAGACATACAAATGGCCAACAGGTATTAAAAAGGTTCTCAACATCACTAATCATCTGGAAAATGCAACACAAAACCAGAATGAGTGATTGTGAAGTCATCTCACACCTGTTAGGATGGCTGTTATAAAAATGACCACATCTCACACCTGTTAGGATGGCTGTCATAAAAATGACCAAAGATAATAAGTGTTGGCAAGGATGTGGGGACATTGGAACCCTTGTACACTGTTGGTGCGAATGTAAAATAATGCAGCTGATATGAAAAACAGTGTGGTGGTTCCTCAAAAATTTTAAAAATTTGTATTATAGGTTGGTGCAGAAGTAATTGCGGTTTTTGCAATTAAGAGTAATTTCACCAACCTAATAGAACTATCATATGATCCAGCAATCCCACTTCTGGGTACATATCCAAAAGAATTGAAATCAGGATCTCAAAGAAATATCTGTACCCTCATGTTCACCCATGTTCATTATGGCATTATCCAAGATAGCCAAGTTGGGGACAATCTTATTTAAAAAAGAATTTTTTTTTTTTTTGAGATAGTCTCACTCTGTTGCCCAGGCTGGAATACAGTGGCATGATATTGGCTCACTGCAACCTACATCTCCTGAGCTCAAGCAGTCCTCCTTCCTCAGCCTCCCTAGTAGTTGGGGCTACAGGTGTGTGCCACCATGCCTGGCTCATTTTTGTGTGTTTTTTTTTTTTGTAGAGATGGGGTTTCACCATTTTGCCCAGGCTAGTCTCAAACTCCTGGGCTCAAGAGATCCACTTGCCTTGGTCTCCCAAAATGCTGAGATTGAAGGCATGAACCATCGCACCCCATCCAATCTTGTTTTCTTAATACTCCCTCTTCCCTAATACCTTACCAACCCCCTGATTATTTCAATGCAAATCTCAGAACTTGTATCATTTTAATTTAAAGTTTCAGTAAGTATATTAAAAGACAAGAACTCCTGTATTGACTGTAACTACCATTGTATTATTCCTCTTAATTAATAATTCCTTAATATCATCAACTATCCTTAAATAGCTCAAGGTTTTTAAACGTAAATACCTACTTAAGCTTCATTCCAAGCAATAATTTGCTTGAAATTATGGTTCACATATGCTATTTATATTTTTTAATATAGTAGAATGGCTCCTGAATTATTGAAAATGTAAGAGGAAAAGGTATCCCTGCACCATCTAAAATGATCTTGTACACCATCAGTATACCTCACACTGGAGTACACCACGTTAAGGAGGCCCTTAGCAGAAGGCGTTGTCCACTTTCCTCTTTGAATCCTGTGAAAGGTCTTATGGTGTCCTTGTTTTCACAACCCTGATAGAGTTAGTCAGTGCCTGGGGCAAACACGAGGGACATGCAAATCAACCATGAAGTCTGAAGGAACAACAACTTCATAGTCACCTTCACCAGCTCAACACAATTTACAGTACAATTAAGACCAACAAATCTAATTGGATAAACAGAAAATAGAATTAAGGTAATCTATCCTAAGTGTACCAAATTCCTATAATGAGTTGCTTTCAGCAGTTGTGGAAACATATAATTACCAAACAAATTACATGTTATTTTTATCTAAGAAGCTAATTAAGTGTTCTTTGTAAATTATTATGTGGTGGCACCAGGATCAGAGTTGTATTAAATATCTGATTGGAAAAGGGACGAGACCCGATAATTTTACATGGGAATGCGATTGAGAGAGATCATAGCAAGAGGGTCTGATTCAGAGGCAGGGACTTGAGAGAAGCTGGGTGGAAATGGGAGAGAGTTAGAGTGTCTTTGGTTGGTTTAAATTTGTTTGTGTTTTTAGAGACAGAGTCTTGCTCTGTTGCCCAGACTGGAATACAGTGGCATGATCTCAGCTCACTGCAGCCTTGAACTCCTGGGCTCAAGCGATCCTCCCTCCTCAGCCTCCTGAGTAGCGGAGACTATACCAGCACCACACACCACCATGCCTGGATAATTTTTAAATGTTTGGTAGAGACAGGGTCTTGCTGTGTTGCCCAGGCTGGTCTTGAACTCCTGGCCTTGTGTGATCCTCCTGCCTTGGCTTACCAAATTGTTGAGATTACAGGCATGAGCCACTGTGCTTGGCCACTTTGGTTGGTTTAACTTGAGCCTGAATGGTTGAGTTTAAGTCAGGACTCTGACATTTATGGAGCCTTATGTCTTTTTAATTTAATTTATCTGTTCTTTAAACTTATCCCTCTTCCTAAATGTAAGCTGCAAGACTCTGTATGCTGCAGCTAACCTTAACCTTGGTTTTTTTTTTGTAGCCCTTATATAACTTCCTTACTTTGCTCTCGTTTCCTCATTTCCTTGTGACTCAGTAAATCTTCCAATATCTTCTTGTGGGTTCGTGCTCTTTTGCACCCTGGAATGGTAAGAAATGGGCACTTTGGGATATTTCGTATAACTCAGAAAAGGTAGCCTGGAAGAATTTTGCAATGAAGCTTTGAGCTGGAATCAGCCTCAAGAAACATATCCGTGTCGAGTGTGATAGGAGAGGCAGAGCCTTCTCCTAAGTTGAGGCAGGTGAGGAGAGAGTGAAGTTGCTGCGTTTCCACCAGGTTAGACATAGTGCTGTGGTGGAAAGCACTCTCAACTGGAGTCGTAAGACCAGATTTATTGTCCCTGTCCTGCTGTTGGTGAGCAGTGTGACCTCTGGCAACGCATCACTCCCCTCTGAGCTCCGGTATCTCATTTGTAAAATGTGGAAAATAGCCCTTGGCCTATTTACCTCACAGAGGAGCTTTAAGGATGGCATGCCATAGTGTAAATGAACATCATCTGTAAAATCTCAATTTTTACAACAGAAAGATATGAAAAGCTCTGGCATTATGGTTGTTACTAACCAATGGCAGCTGTAGGAAGTCAGACAAGGTGGGTGATGTAACTGAAAATAGCGACAATCTTCCAGCCTGGCTAGATCCAGGTATCATTGGGATTCGGTCTCTCCTGCTTTTCCACTTGATTCTTCTCTGTATTCACTGTATTTATTTTTTATTTTATTTTATTTTATTTTTTATTTTTTAGATGGAGTCTTCCACTGTTGCGCAGGCTGGAGTATAGTGGCATAATGTCGGTTCACTGCAACCTCTGCCTCCAGGGCTCAAGCAATACTCTTGCCTCCAGCCTCCCAAGTAGCTGGGACTACAGGCACACACCACCACGCCTGACTATTTTTGCATTTTTATTAGAGATGGGGTTTCACCATATTTGCCATGTTGGTCTCAAACTCTTGACCTCATGATCCACCCACCTCAGCCTCCCAAAGTGCTGGGATTACAGGCGTGAGCCACTGCGCCTGCCTATTTTTTATTTTTTTGAGACAGTGTCTTGTTCTGTCTCCTAGGATGGAGTGCAGTGGCATGATCATGGAGTGCAGTGGCATGATCATGGCTCACTCCAGCCTCAACCTCCTGGGCTCAAGTGATCCTCCCACCTCAGCTTACTGAGTAGCTTGGACTACAGGCGCACACCACCATGCCTGGTTACTTATTTTTATTTTTGAAGAAATGGAGTCTCACTATGTTGTGCAGGCTGGTCTCAAACTCCTGGCCTAAGCAGTCCTCCTACCTTGGCCTCCCAAAGTTCTGGGATTACAGGCATGAGCCACCACACCCAGCCTCTATTGGTTTTATTCAGGGAATGTCTCCTCACCCGGACTCCCAGTGTGTCAAGACAGTCACTAGAAGAAGTGCTGCATCTTTATTCTATCAGTTAAGTGACTCAGGGGAAACGGAGTGCGCAGTCCACTTCCTGGTAGCGTCATCAGAACTCCCAGGGCGAACTCTGATTGGACTCCTCTTACTCATGTGCCCATAAATAAACCAATCACATTGTTCAGGATAGGAATACACTAATTGACCAGGCTGGTCATGTGCATATCCTGAGAGCTGGAGATGCTGAGGTTGCCCCACTTGAGCTACATGGAATGAAAAGTGGGGACAGTTTGTTCTCCAAAACTGCCAGAAGAAAGTGTTTTCTGGACCGGAGAAAACCAAAGATCTCATTCTCCCGTAGGCTACCTATTTGAATTACAATAGGAAAATTTACTAGATTGAGAGTCAGGGAAGACTTGGATTCTAGTCTTGACTGTGTCACTATCACTCCGACCCTGGACATGTCACTTCTCTTTTTGGGAACCCAGTTTCCAAATCTTTGAAAGAGATCTGGGCCTGAATTATTCTGAAGTTCCTCACCTTTTCTTCACCAGGGACTCTTCTTATCCTGTGGCTTTTTATCTTCATGGTATACTGTGTGTTTTGCCAGTGAAACAAAATACATTAAGTACTAATCGATTTTATTTAAAAAAATGAATTAACAGCATGCAGTCAATTGCCACTTAGAAATGCAGATCCACAGAACATAAGGTAACCAGTGGAACTACACTGAGTTATATATATTCCAGCCCAAAGCAAATAAACTTAATATTTCTTTAATCTTGCCTGGGTTGCCTGGGACGGCCTGATTACAGGGCAGAATTTGAATTATGCCAGGCCTTATGAAACATTCAGCATGGCTATAGAGTCCTATTTCTCATTTACTGCATCTCAGGTGCCTGTAATCCCAGCTATTCTGGAGGCTGAGGCATGAGAATCACTTGAACCTGGGAAGCGGAACTTGCAGTGAGCCAAGATTGTGCCACTGCGCTCCAGTCTGGGGGATAGAGCGAGACTCCCTTCAAAAAAAAAAAAAAAAGATTATTTATCTCATCTGTCTGGGTTCTGCACATATTTGAATTTGCTGCACCTGATACAGACCAAATCAGTGTTTCCGAAACCTCTCTGATATTAAAAATAACCTGTGGAGCTCTTTAAACTTACAGCCTCTTGGGTATTCCCCCCAGCCCCATTTTGATTCAGTGTTTTTGGGTAAGGTTGGATACGTGCCTTTTTAACAAGGTATCCCCAGGTGATTCTTATCTTAAAGAAAGTTTGGAAACGCTGGACTAAGTAACATCCAAGGCCTTACTACTCAAAGTGTGACCAGCCACATCTGTATCCCCTGGGGTGTCTTGTTTAAATTGCAGAGGCCAGGCCCTACCCAGACTGACAACTGGAATCTGCATTTTAACAATGGAAGCAGATTGGCTTTTGTTTTTAGTTGGCTTTTAATTTGATCTATTTTCTGTTTTCATTGTAATGAGGCTCTCAGCTGCCCCTCTTGTCCTAGGCCTCTTCAGAAGAGACATCTCCCTCTCCTCTCCCTGCCTCCCCACAGGGTATAATAAACACCTGTTGGGATTTGTGGGGGAAGCTCGCCCTGACCTCCCGTTACTGAGACACGAGATGCAAAAGTGTTCTGCATACAGCCTGTCAAAGCAGACTTGACCCCCAAGCTTCCACCCCTAGGTCTTGGGAAGAAGTGGCCTCAGCAGATTCCAGGCCTCCAGGGCTGTCTGTTTCATGCTCTCAATTTTGACTTGGCCTGATCCGTGCTGTCTCCATCAGGTATTCTCAGGCATTTCACACATGACTGGTCTTAGGCAACTGGGCCAAGGCTGTTCTGTTCTTTTTCAGTTTTCTTAATTGCAAGGCTTTTTGTTTCCCCACTGGAGAACTTCCATACCAAGAATTCTGAAATCTAGGTACTCAGGCCTTAGCGGATGATGTTCTCTCAGCACTTAATTCATTCATCATTCAGTAAACTATCCTCAAGTAATTCGATATTCAAAACATTCTGATAATGATGGCATAGTAATAATAATAGTTGGCATGTATTGAAATTTTATTATGTGCAAGAAGCTGTGCCAGGTACTTTAAATATCTCATTTAATCCTCACAGTAACTCTGGGATGCTGTTCTTACCCCCGTTTGACAGATGGAAAAGCTGAGGCTCATAGAAGGAAACAGAGTGCACAGTGTCTCTGATATGGTTTGGCTCTGTGTCCCCGCCCAAATCTCATCTCAAATTGTAATCCCCACGTGTCAGGGAGGGGTCTGGTGGAAGGTGATTGGATAATGGGGGAGGAAAATCCCCTAGGGATTTTCCCCTAGTGAGTGAGTTCTCGTGAGATCTGATGGTTTAAAAGTCCGTGTCCATTCCCCTGCTTGCTCCCAGTCCCGCTCCTTCCGCCGAGTGAGATGTTCCTTGCTTCCTCTTCTGCTCCCACCGTGATTTTAAGTTTCCTGAGGTCTCCTTCCCCAGCCATGTGGAGCGGTGAGTCAATTAAACCTCTCTTCCTTGTGAACGACCCAGCCTCGGATAGTTCTTTACAGCAGGGTGAAAATGGACTGATACAGTCTCACAGCTGAATAGTGATCGAATCTGGTTTCAAACCCAGCCCTCTCTGACTTCTGAGTCTTCAGTTTTAACCATGTCACACACTAATATGATTTAGGCTTGATGGAAGGAGCCCACTTTTCATGAAATATCTACAGAGCCTTTAATTTCTACTCATGCCATGAGGAAAGTGCCTTGCCCACCTGGGTGATGTCAGAACTAGGGTCTGGGAGTGGATTCATATGGTCATAGTCTTGTGGCCAGGGATTGGTAAAATCCAAATTTGGAATCTGGCTTCTGGCTATAAGCCCAAAGTTTTTTCTGTCATCCCAGACGGTGCAGCCCATTATCTCAAGGAGCTGGCTTCTCAGAGTCAGGGAGATCATGTTCAGTATCGAGAAGTTTGTGACAAGTACTATGTGGCACATCCCTGGCTCTGAGGATAAAGTCATGACTCTCGGGTGGGCTCATGATAATGCAGGCTTGTATTACTTCAGCACTTACTTTGTACTAAGCATGTAACACTCTCTCATTGAATGCTCTTAACCCTACAATTACCCCCATTTTACAGAGGAGGAAGCTATGGTGTCTCCCACAGAATAGGTGCACAGTGAGTTTTTATTGAAAAGAAAAAAAATGGCACATGAGTTGAATTAAGGAAATGTAGGCCAGGGCTGGGGCAAGAAGACAAATGGTGGCCATAGGGCTAGCTCATGGGAATAATCGAGTGCCTGAATAAGGAGTCTGAACTTCGTCCTCTGTTTTGTAAGTAGCTAAGGAAGGGAAATGAAGTTGTTCAGTGTGCAGGAAGGTCTGGAGGCAGGTGAAAGCATTAGGTCCTTGCAGACCTCCAGGTGTGGGTGATACAGCTCAAACTAAGATGGAGAAAATAGCAACACCTGTCAGCATGTGTAGTGGGCAAGAATGTGACTTTAGAGTCAGACCTCCTTACAATCCAGCCTCATCATTTAAGCAAGTTACTTTATCTTCTCTGAGCCTCACTTTTGTTCTCCTTTTACATGAGGGTGCTACCACCTACTTATTAGGGTTGTGTAGCATGTGCTGTTGGGGCTTTCCCATGTGCCCGCAGTCTTCGCCTCCATATATGGAAGCCTGATCACTATGAACCCCTCCGACTCCGTCTTTTCTGGCTTTGGAAGCAGGTTTAGCCCACCTGCAGGGGGAGCGAAGGTGCTGGAAGCAGCCACCTGTAGGGATTTGTGGATAAGCACTTCAGTCCTTTGTCTTGTAGGCAGGATAACTGTGATGTAGAGTAGATATTTTATGCTATATCCTAGATGTGTCTCTAGTGATCTTAAGGCCCAGTTGCCCTAAGCAGTCACTTAATTTAAAATCCACCATTTGTTTCCTTTTACTTCCCTGTCTCACTTCTCTTTCCTCTTACCAGTGTTTCCTGGGATCATTTCTCAAACCACTGGGAGCTCAAATTCTTTTTCAGGGCCTCAGATCATAATAATGATAAAACGAAACATTGTATATAAAGTGCTTAGCATAGTTGTGTGGCCCAAGGTTAGTTCCCCGATAAATGGTAGCTGCTCTCAGCAACATCATCATTATCATCCTTGTGAAGGTGGAATGAACTTATTCTTTCAAGACGTTTCCACTGATGGATAAATTCATCCAAAATATGAAGAAAAATGTGAAGGAAAAGGTCACCTAGAATATGCAGAGCAAAATATTGCAATGATTTCTTTTTTTAATGAGATAGTTTATTAATTATTAATCAGTATCTTTAACCTTTAGTCCTTGTCTAACACCATGGATAACAGGTCTACAATTGAGTATAATTAGCCAAATGCGTCTTGCGTCCTAAATTGGCTATCTGAGTTACACAGTTTGATTTTCTTGGAAGGAGGACCTGGTTTCATTAGAACCTGGTTGCAAATGAGTCTCCTCCTTGAAGTTCCTGTTGCTATTTGAGCTTGTGTTTGTAGGTGGAGATTTACTCTTGGATTTTAGTTGTTTTAGCCTTCATCTGTTGAAGAGGTGGGATGATGTGTGTGTGTGTGCCAGGGGAGGAGATAGAGAAATGCATGAGAGGCTGTCTTAGGGACGGAGCATGATGAATGCAACACCTGTCAGTTCTATGTGTCAACTTGGATGGGCTACAGTCTATAGTTACCTAGTCAAACTCGAATGTAGGTGTGTTGTGAAGGTGTTTTGTAGATGTGATTAAAGCTTATAATCAGTTGACTTTAAGGGAGATCATCTTACGTAATCTGGGTGGGCCTGATTCAATCAGAGGACTTAAGAGTAGAGCTGAGGCTTCTCTGAAGAATAAGTTCCACCCAAGGAGAGAAGGCTTAGCTCATGCCCAGAAGTTCCAGCCTGCTCCGTGGATATTGGACTTGCCTAGCCATTCCCCACAATCATGTAAGCCAATTCCTTGTCATGTGTTTCTTAATATAGGTCTCCTGCTCATCTCTTCCTTTAATTGAACCCTCAATAATACAGATTTTGGTGCCAGGAATAGGGTTCTGTTGTAACAAATACCTTAAAAAGTGGCAGTGGCCTTGGAATTGCATGTTGGGCAGAGGCTAGAAGAATTTGGAGACACATCAGAAAAAGACTAGACATCCTTCAACAGACTGTGAATGGAAATATGAATGCTAACAGCTCTGTTTCTGGGGACTCAGAAAAAAGTAAGAAACATGTTAGAGAAAGTGTATATCATTTTAGAGAATACCTAAATCATCATAAACAGACTTTTGTTAGAATTGTGGACGTTAAACACACTACCAGTGAGGGCTACCTAAGAAGGAAATGTTATTGAAAACTGGAGGAAAGGACATCCTTGTTATATAGTGGCAGAACGTTTATCTGAATTAAATGCTACAGTTGTGTGGAAATCTGAACTTGCAAGCAATGAACTTGGTAAAGTGTTGAAGGGGCAGCCTGGATTCTTCTTGATCCTTTTAGTAAAATGTGAGAGGAAAGAGATAGATTGAAGGAAGAACTGTTAAGCAAAAAGAAACCAAGATTTGATGACTTGGAAAATTCTCAGCCTATCTGGATTGCAAAAGATGCTAAAATTAGGAGATTTACTATCAGGAAAGCATGTCAGGAAAGGGTATGGCTGAACAGTTTTTTTTGCTAGTTCCTTGGAAAGATAAAAAGTCCCAGTATTCAGCCACACAGAAGGCTGTTGGAAGAGATTAGGTATGAGACTCATGTACCCCTTGGCCGTCTAACCAGAAGTGAAGAATAGATATTAGGATTATCCAGGAAAGGACTGTGAAGAACATCTTTTTGTCTGATGGAGTGAATCCTCATGACATACAGAGGAGACCCATGAGGTTTTTGAAATTTCCTACCAGCATAAACGCAGGCAATTTGGACCCAAGGGAACAGAAAAGATAAAATGAAAGAAGGCCCGTTACACTCCCCAAATTATTTTATTGTTATTACTATTTTACTTTAAGTTCTAGGGTATGTGTGCACAACGTGTAGGTTTGTTACATAGGTATACATGTCCCATGTTGGTTTGCTGCACCTATCAACTGGTCATTTACATTAGGTATTTCTCCTAATGCTATCCCTCCCCCAGCCCCCACCCCCCAACAGGCCCCAGTGTGTGATGTCCCCTGCCTTGTGTCCAGGTGTTCTCATTGTTCAGTTCTCACCTATGATATAATCCCCAAATTTTACAGGGAGGAAATGACTTAAAACTCTTAGGCTGCAAATACATGTTACCCTTCATGAGAAAGGACTGGTTGCTCAGAAGGTAGAGCCTCAAGCTCAAAGGACAGAGATGGGAGAGGATTATTTCTAGGCTCTGCAACCTAATGTTTACCTAACTGAATCTCTCCTATCCTTTTTTTTTTTTTTTTCTTTCTGGAAACAGTGTCTCACTCTGAAGGCCAGACTGGAGTATAGTGGTATGATCACTCCTCACTGCACCTTCAACTTCCTGGGCTCAAGTGATTCTCCCACCTCAGCCTCCTGAGTAGGTTGAACTACAGGCATGTGCCACGATACCCAGCTAACCTGTTTTTGTATTTTTTTTCTTTAGAGGTGGGGTTTCACAACATTGCCCAGGCTGTCTCCAATGTCTGGGCTTGAGCGTTCCACCCACCGTGGCCTCCCATAGTGTTAGGATTACAGGCATTAGCCACTGCATCTGGACTGCCTAACTGAATTCCAAAATTGTTTGGATGTGGTAACTTGTTTTTGCTTTTCATTGTTTCCTTTTTTGATCAAAAACGCCTATAACTGGCATCCCATGCCTGTTCCACAATTACATCTGGGGAGCAGATAATCCGTTTTCTAGTTTTACAGGTCCACAGTTGGAGAGAAACTTTGACCCAGGAGGGATCATGCTCAGATTCTTATAAGTACTTGATTTAGGTGATTGAGATAAGATTTTAGACATTTGAGCTGATGAGATTTATTTATTATTTATTATTTTTTTGAGACTGAGTCTCACTCTGTCAACCCAGACTGGAGTACAGTGGCATGATACCGGTTCACTGTAATCTCCACCTCCCGGGTTTAAGCTCTTCTTGTGCCTCAGCCTTCAGAGTAGCTGGGATTACAGGTGCACACCACAATGCCTGGCTGAGTTATGTATTTTTAGTAGAGACGGGTTTTACCATGTTGGCCAGGCTGGTCTTGAACTCCTGACTTCAGGTGATCCACCCGCCTTGGCCTCCCAAAATGTGAGGATTACAGGCGTGAGTCAGTGTGCCTGGTCTGATGAGATTTTGATGAAAAACTTGGATTTTGAATTGACACTGTCATGAGTTACTTTTGGGGGGATGGGGTGAATCTTCGGGGAGCAAGAGGGTGGCTTGGCAGGCAGAACTACGACCTCTGAAAGATGTTCACCTTCTAAACTCTGACACCTGTGGAAATGTTACGATTTATGGCGAAAGGGATTTTGAAGATGTGATTAAGTTATGGATCCATCTTGAGATGAGAGCCTTATCCAAAATTATCTGGTGGGTGCAATATAATCATGAGTGTACTTACAAGAGGTGGGCCTGGAAGAGTCAGAGAAGGAGATGTGACCATGGAAACAGAGTTAGAGCTATGTGGCCATGAGCTAAGGAATGTGGGCAGACTCTACAAACTGGAAAAGATAAGAAATGGATTCTCCTCTAAAGCCTTAAAAGGAAGCAGTAGGAAGCCCTGCTGGTCCATTTTAGATTTCTGACCTCCAGGACTTTAATTTTACATCACTCTAAGCCGCTAACTTTGTGGGAATTTGTTACAGCAGCAATGGGAAGCTTATAACCTGTTAAGTGCCAGGTCTTCTGCTACACTGCTTAAACATATTATCTTGCTTCTTTCTGTAGTCCTTCAGGACATAGGTATTAAAATCCCCACTTTGTGGTTGTAGAAACAGAGGCATTGAAAGTTCACATAGCTTGCCTAAAATGATACATCTAGTTAGTGCTGGCTATGGGATTTAGCCTCATGTCTGAATGATTCCAATGTCTATGGACTAGAGATCTTGCATGATAAATGTCAAGGGACACGAGAAGTAGGTAAGAAAGCCATCATGACAGCTCAATGTGTGGCTTTACATTAGATGTAGGATGATCTAGTGGTAAGTGGTATAGCACCCGTTTAGGTGCACTGGAGACATGTTGCATGGCCCCAGATCCAGCTTTGCCACCTGTTATTGTCTGAGTTGACTTTGGACAAGTTATTTCACCTCTGTTCTTTTCTTTTTTCTTTTTTTTTTTTCTGAGACAGTGTCTTGTTCTGCTCATTCTGTTGCCCAGGCTGGAGTGCAGTGGCATGATCTCAGCTCACTGCAATCTCTACCTCCCAGGTTTAAGTGATTCTCCTGCTTCAGCTTCCTGAGTAGCTAGGATTACAGGCATGCACCACCACACCCAGCTAATTTTTGTATTTTTAGTAGAGACGGGATTTCACTATTTTGGCCAGCCTGGCCTGAAATTCCTGACTTCAAGTGATCTGCCTGCCTCCAAGTGATCTGCCTGCCTCAGTCTCCCAAAGTACTGGGATTACAGGTGTGAGTCACCGCGCCCAGCCTATTTCACCTCTCTGAACCTCAGTTTCCTCAACTATAAATGGGGATTATAATAACACTTTTTTCTAGGGATATGGAGCTTAGAGGAGAATAATGGTGGTAAAATGCTTAGTGCAGTGCCTGACTCATCGTAATTGCTCTTAAGTAAAATAATAACAGTAGTAGTAATAATAACAATAATACGCTAATAATAATGGCAAATTATTCTTCCTGCTGTGCCACTCTAGGCAGAGTGATATTAGCAAAGAGAATGCAAGATCCATGGTGGGTCAGGGGCACAAGTGTGTTACAAGCAAAGAGAACAGCAGGTACTGAGGCCATTGCACATGACATGTTCTCCATACGAACTGCTGTTCCCCACCTCTTAAACTGGCTACTCCCATTCAAAAGCCATGTCTCCCAGGAAGTCTTCCCTGATCTTCTTGGCTGAAACAGACACACTTTCTCTGAGGGTGTATCATAGGAAGTACTTTCCTACTCTGGTCTTGTCAATGCGTTCGAGGCCTCTCTCATTAGCCTGGAAACTCCGAGAGCAGAGGTGCCCTCTGTCCCTCTTATTTATTGTTACACCCTGAGCATTAAAAAAAAATGGGGTAAGTAGTGAGAAGAGACTGGAGTGGCAGGCCTTGGCCATGCCGGGAGGGACCCTTTAGCCTCCAGCTTCCCGATGAATTTCCCCGAGTTGGTTTGCTTTTTCTTTGTAACTGAGAACAGCCCAGGGAAAGGCATGGACATGGGGGACCTGCAGATATGAGACTGGTTGCTTAGCATCTCTGTGGCCCCTCACTACTGCAGCCCACACTACATGCTGTTCTGGGCCTCATTAAAACCTGTTCTCCACTAGCCTCGGTGTTTAATATTTATCGATCATCCACAGCATGCAAGCTGGTCAATAAGTGTTTTCAGAAGCCTCACTCCACGCCATCTTGATCAGCCCCTGCCGCTATTTTCCATCATGCCAGCTCTTGAAATCTTGTAGATGTGCCTTGAATTTTTTTTTAAGTGCTTTTCTAACAAAAGTCCCGACTGCAGAGATGCAGAAGCTGAAGTTCCATTTCATTTGCCTCCTGAACCTTGAAAGCACTGGTTTTTATACTGCTGCCTCTGTCCCTCTTAGTCCTCAGTCCCCACACCTCTCAGGATAGCTGAGCCTGTGTTTGGCTCTAAGTTCCAGCTCCCTGGCAGCTATATCTGTGTTAATAGCATCTCCGTTAGCGTAATCCATTTGACTCCCCCAGCTGTTTACTTTCCTGGGGACGTGCTTGAGCTAGTCTGTTCCCGAACTTCCTTAATGAAGACATGACAGTGGGTGGCTGGAGACGGGAAGTTGCAGGAGAAGCAAGAAAGGGAGAGAGAGTCCCCTGGGTTATATCCCTGTTACTCAACATTGTTGAATTAGATCTCAACATTCCATCATGTGATGTTTGGATGCTGGGAGGGGAGTTAAATATAGAATTCCTCCTTTTGGCATTTCAGAAGGTTTATATAATGTCCTGTTCCTTTTGACAGTGGGGAGAAAGTGAATAGGATGGCTTGGAAGATGGGTCTGTGTCCGGAGCTCCGTTTAAGGTAAAGTCTACTCAGCAGCCTGACCCATCTGCCTACTCAGGGGATATTCAGTGAATCATGTTTGCAAAGGCGCAGATGCCCTTTTGAGCCCAAGGATCTGCTCAGCTCGAAAATTCTATTAATTCTAAGATTCTACAAGTAGCCTTCACAAGAGTGGGTGCTGAAAATAGATCAGCCATGTGGTATGCCCTGAATTTGCCTGGGTTACTGATTTGATTTTCCCCTCAGTGTTTCCCTGAACCTGGCCTGGAAATTCAGCTTGCTTTACCAGTTGAACCCTGCCCTGGAGTCCCAGGGACCAGTGTCCCAGGTCTGTCTCCATCATTTCCCAGCCATGTAACCTTGAATGAGTGTCTTGGCTTTTCTGAGTCTCATTATCTTTAGCATACCTCTCTCTCCTCCTTCCTTTCCTGTCTTAGTAAATGACCTCATTTTCCATTTAGCTGTTCAAACTACAAACCTACAAGTCACCTTTGATTTCTCTCTCCCTCTTACCTGCTATGTAGAAGCCATCAGCAAGTGCTTCTAGCTCTGCCTTTAGCACAGATCCGTGAAACATGCTTCTACCTTTACTGCAACTCCTTATGAAATCTGCATTCAGTGACAGCAGCATCTTCTAAACTGGTCTCTGCTTCCAACCTTGACATCCTACGATCAATGCATGACCTCACTGGTTGAGTGATTAAGAACAATGACAAAAACCCATATCTTGAATCGCATGCATCCTTATTAAAATCTTCCTCCAGCCTTCTATTTTACCTAGAATTAAAATCAATTTCTTGCTGTGGCCTAGAAGGAGTGCCATAATCTCCTGCTTATATCTCAGACCAAATCCTGCTGTCTTTTCCCTTGGTCCTTTTTCTTTATCTTCCTGGAACTTTCCTCACACTCACCTTTGCACTTTGCTTGGGAATTTCTTCCCCTGGACCTTTCTGTGGTTGTCGTCTTCTCACCATTCAAGTTTCATCTCAAACATGGCTGCCCGTCACAGGCTGTTCATGATCATCCAAGTTCAAGTAGCCTCCACTCCAGCCACTATCCCATTACTCAGCTTCATTTTCTCCTATAGCCTAGCTCTATCTAAATATTATTTGGTTAGTGTGTGTGTGTGTGTGTGTGTGTGTGTTTAATCAGACTCCTCCCGTTAAAGCGTGTGTCCTTTGAAAGCAGGCAGATTGGTCATTTCTGTATCTTAAGGGAGTCATCACCAGCCTGGGCAACCCAGAGAGACTTTGTCTCTACTAAAAACTAAAAAAAACTTCACCAGGTGTCATGGCTTACACCTGTAGTCCCAGCTACTTGGGATGCTGAGGTGGGAGGATCACTTGAGCCCAGAAATTTGAGGCTGCAGTGAGCTCTGATCGTACCACTGCATTCCAGTCTGGGCAACGGAGTCAGACCCTGTTTCAAAAAAGTCATGCACATAGTAGGTGCTTTAAGAAAGGTGATGCACATAGTAGGTGCTTAATAAATATCTGTTAAACAAATGGATAAAGATTGGTTATGGGGATGAAATAAGAGAGTGCCATACATGATCGTGTATACAGACACAGTCATGCACATATGTGCGTTGAAACTGCCATGGTAAGAAATGCTATTGTAAATAGCTGGGAGCCAGACTTCCCATGACTCTCCAGTTGCATCAGGCCTCCCTTGACTATATTATGCTCCTGAGAAACTTTTTCTGCCTTTTGTTGAATTAAAATACTTTAACTTCTCAGCTATCTCATGGATCTTTGCTTCTGTTTTGCATCTGTTTCTTAGCAGCCTAGCTTGGCACATGGTGCTTTTTAGAGACATTTAGCATGTAAAGATATTTATAAAGGAGGGATTCTCTTCTATTTTTGCCCAGTCATCTGTTGGAGAGAGGGGGAGCAGCAAGCAGGCACACATGATTCATGCTCTTGCCTGGAGGCTGCTGCCCACCTCTAGCTTGAAAGAGTGGGGTGGCAAGAGCCCTCTGCATTCCAAGGCTGGTTCCTGTGAATGGAGCATCTACAGTGGTGGTTTGGCCAATCCCAACATTCTGTAATGGCCTCCTCTTTATGGTTCATATTTCCTAGATAGGTTAATATTATAGTTCCTTCCATCAGAATGTCCTTAAGTGTGGAGCTGCAAAGTTGAGGGGCACAGTTCATAAAACCATTTCTGACATCACTTCCAAGATTGAGGGCTGCCAAGACCACCTTTATCTTTGATAATTCACTAGAAACTCACAAAACTCACTGAAAGCTGTTACACCCACAGCTATGGCTTGTTATAGCTGAAAGATACAGACTAAAATCAGCCAAAAGAGGGACACATAGGCAGAGTCATGAAAGGTCCAAATGTGAGCTGCCAGTGGTCCTCTTCCTATGGAATCATGGACAGTGCCGCCACCTCAGCAACAATGGATGAAAATAAGCATGGAACTTTGCCAGCCAGGGAAGCTCACTGAGCCTTGGCATGCAGAGTCTTTTTTGGGTTCTGCTTTTGAGTTCTCACATGGCTGACCTCGGCTTCCAGGTCCTCTGGAAGTTGAGCTCATGCTATGTGATTCTAAGCCCCCATTCTAAATCACACTGTTAGACTCTCTGGTGTACCCAAGTCCCCCACAAGCAAGAAAACACTCCTATCTAGGCATGACATTCCCAAGGCTTAGTAAGACACCAAGGGCAAAGACCAGACTTCTTTTTGGGCAAGGTTTAATTCTTTACTATGTAAGAGCTCAACTTGATACTCTTTGCATGGATGACTTATGTAGATAGCAATGGTGCTGGCCCTCTTCTTGCTTCTAGTACCTGAATTCATCCATCAGTTCCACAAATATTTATTGATTGTGAGCTAGGTGCCAGGCTCTGTGCTCATTGCTAGGGATACAGTGGTGAAGGACATAGTTCATGCTATAAAAAGGCTGGGGAGACAAACAGGCAATTATTCTTATACATAATTATACTATCATGATGCTAGAAATGATACTAAAGGCTCTTGCTGCACAAGAGTGGCTGGCACAGTTGCTGGTGAAGACCTCCCAGGGTGGTAGTAGTTAGGCTGAGATTGGAAAGATGATTAGAAGTTGGCCAACCAGGGTGGAGTATGGGGGTAGGGAGGTAGTGTTTAGGTGGATGAATATCACATGTGGAGGTTGAGTGATGAGAAAGTTCTTTAGGATGGTAAGGAGCACCACATTTTCTTGGACACCAGAGCTCACAGGTGATTCTTCTTGAACATACAACCAATAAACACCCAAAGACTTTCTCATCTTGTATTAAGGCAGGTGGATTTTTTTTTTTTTTTTAAAGACTGAATCTCGCTCTGTTGCCAGGCTGGAGTGCAGTGGCGCGATCTCCGCTCACTGCAATCTCTGCCTCCCAGGTTCAAGCCATTCTGCCAAGGCAGGTGGATTTTGAAATCAAGAAAATGGGGTTCATGAGAGAAATTCTTGGCACCTGTTGCTGTCAGGAAGGCTTTTAGACTAAAAAGAGTGGAGCTAATGAAAGCAGTTGGATGGGGCAAGAGTATGAATATTGGCTTTCAGTGGCTTAGGGCAGCTCCAACTCCCCCAGAAATGACTCTTTGTTTACGGTGGGCTCAGGACTTCAGAGTGTGACCCAGAAGGTCCTCAGACCTGGTAAAAAGCATAGACTGGTGCTGTAGGCCAAAATACAAGGTTTATAAAAGCAGAAGGATTTCTGAGACATTTTGGACATGTGAGCAGGTGACTCATAGACATTCTAGAAACCATATTTCAAAGACAGTATTTTTGGCAGAATCAGATGGTTGCTTGGTGGTCCTTTCAGGGAGTTCCAGAAACAATATAAAGAAAATTAATAGAAACTAACAAATGGTAGGGAAAAAAGTTGGTGATACTTGCCAAAGGGTTACTATCTTTAATTCACAAAGATGACTTACAAATTAAGAAAAAGACAAAACACCCTAAAAGAAAAATGGAAGTGGAAAAATTAACATGTGATTAGAGAATAAAAATTCAATGGCTAATAAATGCCCAAGAAAATATTAAGCCCTGCCAATACCACAAAATATTTGAAATAAGACAGTGAAACTGACTGGGCACTGGCTTTTGCCTATAATCCCGTGCTTTGGGAGGCAGTGGCAGGAGAATTGCTTGAGGCCAGGAGTTTGAGACCAGTCTGGGCAATATAGCGAGACCCCCCCCTCTCTAGAAAAAATAATTTTAAAAAATGAGCCGGGCATGCTGGTGCATGCCTGTAGTCTGTTGCTTGGAAGCCTGAGGCAGGATCACTTGAGCCTAGGAATTTGAGGCTGCAGTGAGCTCTGATTGTGCCACGGAATTCCAGCCTGGGCAACAGAGCGAGATCCTATCTCTGGTTAAAAAAAAAAAAAAAAAAAAAAGAAAACAAAATCCATCAACTAGCACAAAAATGTTGTTGATGAGACTTTGCATTCTTATAATTGAGAAAAGCAAAATGAAAATTCAGTAAGCAAAACAGTGCAGTTGGAAGGAGCGCTAAGCCTCCCTACTTCATTTTGGTGAAGGCAGGGAGTCAGGAAGGAGTCTGGGGCTCCTCCTGTCTGTGTCCTCATTTTGTCTCCCCTCCCCACTGGTCCCGTTTTCCTGCAGGTGTGAGTGTGTCAGACCTCCTTCTGTTCTGAGTGGGAGGGAACTTGCTGTACTCTACAGAGCTGAGTTTGGGGAAAGACTGGCCCTTAAGCATCCTCCCACCCAGCCTTTACCCCCAGCTCTCTCTCCTTGTAGGACGCCTGATTTTCTTGGCAGAGGAGGAAGCTACCCTCCCTCTCCTTTCCCAGGGCTCTGTGGTAGGCAAGGCAGCCTCTTCCTCTGGGTCATCCAGCCTCCTGTAGGCCTGGGGCTTAGCAAAACAGGCAGGGAGAGGGAGACTCGGGACAGTCTTTTTTTTTTTTTTTTAACTCTCACCGTGAACAGTGTGAGGATGATGCCTTAGCTCCGTTGCTTTGCTCTCAGCCTTCACACTTGCTGGAGGAGAATCTCTGCTGAACCCTGTCATGTCTTGGATTTGTGTAATTGAGGGAGGCCTCCCGGGCAATTTAAGTAGGGATTTACTTATTCCTTGGGAGTGCTGAGCTCGTAGTGGAGAAATGGTCTACTCAGTAGTGTATTTACTCGACTTATCCTAACAAGAGCCTTTCCACTTGGGGTTGCTCTGTCCAACATCCCTTGGGACTTCCAGGGAAAGCCAAATATTCTTTGCTGCCCCTGCTTCTTTGACAATAAATGTAAAAAGTTTGAAAAAGTCCCATACTGGGGTTGTGTCCCCAGGGTCAAAGACCTCGAATCTCTCGTAAGAAGTAGAAGGCATCAAGAGGTCAAGTTCTGACTCCATAGTCTCAGGACACTGGGGGACTTGATTGCTGCCGTGTGCAATTGATGGTTTTGTAAGACAGATGTATTTAAAACCGTTTCATGGCATCTTGTAGCCTTTGGAATAAAATTCAACATCCTCACCACGGCCTGTGAAGAGACCCTGCATGATTTGGGCACTATGTGCTTTTTTGGGGCTTTGTTTGCTGTCATTTTCCTCCTTGTTCTTTCCAACCCCCGGGGTCTGTACTCATGTTTCCCTGTGCCTGGAAGGCTCTTCCCACTATTCTGCACTGGTTGATGACGACGACTTCAAAACTCGGCTTAAGGGTCATTTCTTTTGAGAGGGCTTCCTGACAGTCCTGCTAACCTTTTCCATAAGAGCCCTCATGTCATTAGCTGTACCATACCTTTAACTTGTATGTGTTCATTTTCATGGTTTTGTCTCTTCCATGAAATGGGTGCTCCGTGGGCGTGGGGCCTCTACTCTCTCGTACAACACCTGACACATGGGCCAACTTAAAAATACGAATGAATGAATGAATGGATAGCTCTCTAGGAATCAATTATGACTGTATCTTTCCCTGCCATCTCTCAGCTCTGTCTCACCTGGACCACCTGGAGAAACCTCTTGAATCCCATAATTTCAGTGCCCTTGTCTGTATCTGAGGCTATGGAAAAGCTCTCCACCCAAGCTCCAAGGAATCCTGCCCTTTTCCGCTCGTCCCAGATAAGCAAAGAGTTTTCAAGGCTAAGTTGCCAGTTACGTTGGCTTCCTCTGTTTGCTCTTGGGAGGATAGGATTTTGATTACAAGCGTAACAGCCTCCAATATTATTGAGCATCTACTGCACACAGGGCAGGTACTTTGCCTACATGATCCCTGATCTTCATAGTATCCCTACATGGTAGGTTTTATTATCCCCATGTTGCAAGTAAGCAAACAAAGGATTTCAGAGGTCAGTTTGCATCCTGGGCCACCTGACCCCAAGACTGGTGCTCTTTGTCCCCTATACATTGTGGTCTAGGTTTTGGAACACACACCGGCAAGCACACGGCCCTTCTCAAACTGTGACAATATGGTGCACTGAAAGACCTTGCTTTTTTAACAATCTAAGCTGATGGGCTGAGTTGTGAGGGTTATAAACTTGCAATTTCGTTTCATCTGGGGACTATTCTGGGTTTCTTCTGTCTGGAAAGAAGGTGGGCACAAAGGCTCTGTGAGGGATCATTACACCAGGGCAGAAACAGCTCACCTCTTGAGTGCTCATGTGCCATACACTGTGCCAAATGATTTATACATATAGCTTTATGTAACCCACAGAGCAGCTCTATTTGTATTATTATTTTGAACACTATTCTGCAAATGAGGAAACTGAGGCACACAGTAAGAAAGGGCAAACAGTGGAGGCTGGATGCAAACCCAAGTAGTCTGACTACATAGTTTGAAAGCTCAGCCACCAGGTACCTACCAACCAGCTAAATAGATCCTCACCATTCAAAGTGTGGTCCATGCACCAGCAGCTTTGACATCTTCTGAGAGCCTGAATGCAGAATCTCAGGTCCCTGCCAGACTGACTGAGTTAGAATCTGCCTCTTAATAAGATCCCTCGCTGATTCATGTGCATGTTAACGTTTGAGAAGCACTGCCCCAGAAATTCTACAAATATAAAGTAAGTGCCATTTTCCTGAAGTCAAAAGTGGGAGATTTAGGGCATCAGTGTTCTTAGAAACAACGTGCAACTTCAGTATCTTGCAGACTATGGCGTCGACGAGGAGCTGCTCCTTTGCTTGAAGGAATTAGTGATGACAAATTAATTTAGTATTTTCAACAAAAATAAAAGCAAGTTGAGCTTGCATAGTTGATCCAAGGCTTTAAAAAAAAGAGGCCGCTTCAGCCTGCAGGATGTTGTTGACAGAGTATTACATCTAAGCAAGCAGGGAGCCCTGAGCCAGGGTTGCTGAAGTGGCCCTGTTGAAGGTGAAGGTTTGGCAAACAGAATCTAGGGATTGAAAAAGTAACTCCTTCATTAAATCTGCCTGGAATTTACACATCTGCAAATGTGAGAGGATAAAAAGGACTTTTGATCCAAGAGAGATTGGCCCCATCTCCCTGTGCTGGGAAAATCTTTGATTTCCTTCTTTGATGTGAAGCATTGCCACTGCTGGCTATATATTTGCTCGTAGTCACTGGACAATTTATTCAGCTCTAGTTCTTTATTAGGTCCTCATGGCTGCTTTCTTAGACACAGGAATCCTTAAAAACAAGGAGAATTTTATATTTTTTAAATCTTTTCCAGCCTATAAATGCCCCAGGGACCTGGAGATGTACATGTGGACTTTATCAACGATGTGTGTCATTCTGTTTGAGTCAAAATAGTGAATGGTTGCATGGATGATAATTGATAATGTATATTCCAGAGTCATCTCATTTTTGGGGAAGGAATATGCTGATCGTGCGTCAATTTCCCTCAGGTTGGCTCTCCAGCAGGGGGCCCGAGAAAGTCCTGCACCCTTTTCTTTTTTTTTTTTTTTTTTTTTTTGAGACGGAGTCTTGCTCTGTGGCCCGGGCTGGAGTGCAGTGGCCGGATCTCAGCTCACTGCAAGCTCCGCCTCCCGGGTTTACGCCATTACGCCATTCTCCTGCCTCAGCCTCCGGAGTAGCTGGGACTACAGGCGCCCGCCACCTCGCCCGGCTAGATTTTTGTATTTTTTAGTAGAGACGGGGTTTCACCGTGTTAGCCAGGATGGTCTTGATCTCCTGACCTCGTGATCCGCCCGTCTCGGCCTCCCAAAGTGCTGGGATTACAGGCTTGAGCCACCGCGCCCGGCCAGTCCTGCACCCTTTTCATATTTCTTTGCTACTTCCTCTCATCTTGCCAAGTTACATTTAGCAGGATATTCATCTAATTCCTTTTTAAAAATTTTAATGCTCCCCATTTTTTGGGGGGAGACAAAAAGAGCCTTTTAGGAAATAAGCATCAGGAACTAACTAATCAAAGCAGAAACTTTCTGGGAGGAATCTGACAGCCGCATGTCTCTAATGACCTTCAAAAAGATCACATGCTCCAGGCAATTACAGGATTTGGGAGAAAATAGCTCATTCTGAATAGCCGAACCTGCTGCAATGTTCATAACTTTGCAGCCGTGCCCCTACCTCCCCGCCTTTGTAACTTCCTTACCCAGGAGTCTCCTGAAAGATTTCACTTGGGTTAAAACTCCTCCAGCTTTAACAAACTGCAAAGGGGACAGCTGATGCTAAAAAAGGGGATCTTGTGCACAGTGCCAGGTTTCTCCTGTAGCCAGAGTTTTTTTGGCTCTGGCTACAGAAGGTGCATAATGCATTCTGACTCATGGCCAAATATTATCAGGGGACTTTGCTCCTCAAGCTCTTGAATATGGGTGCAGCTGGAAAAATAACCTATTTGTCAATAGGTTACCAGTTTCACAGCTGGTATTGCCCAGAAGGGCACTGAATAAAATTCAGTGGGATCCATGCTGCTTGGTGCTTAAAGTTGATCTGACGTGAAGCCTTTGTGAAAAGAGTATTCAGGAACCCAGAAGCAATCTTTTCCTTTATTTTAATTAGACCATGCTTCTCTCTTGTTTGCAGGGCTTTATGAGATTTTATGCAGACTTTTAATGTTTTTGCCTGTCAGTATTTCCATTATTTGAAATCTTTCATATTAAGTAAAATTAGCCAAGGCCAGTGCTATATCAAAGTATCAAAAGTTTTAGCATTTGCTCACCCTCGTTTCCCAGGGAGAACAGATTTCTTACATGATTGCCTGTATGCTTTGCTATGAGTCATAGTTTAGAGAAACCCCCCACGTTCCTGTGCAATGAAAGAAGCAGCATAATGATCTCAACTCAGGCAGAATGGCCTGGAAACGCACGATATGTGGCTGCACCCAGTCGTTGCCTTTGCTTTGCTTGTGTTGGAGATCTCTTGCATTGGTATTGTGAAAATAGATGATGAGCTTGTGCCTTTGTGACCTTGTTTCTTGAGACCTGCCTGATTTCCATGGTCACAAGAACACAGAGAAAGATGCGTGGGCCCTCGGGGGCTCTGCCTGACACTGTTGTGAGTGATTCCAGAGGAGAAAGCTATGGGGTAATCTTTGGATGTCATTCTGAAAAGCCCCAACTTCTTCCCCATAACAGCTTCTAAGCTTAAGGACCAAGAGTTATCCTCTAAAAAGGTGTCTGCAAACAAGGTAGGTGACTTTCCCCCAGTGTGTCCAGGGGTGTGAGCCAATACATGGGGCAAAATGATTAGGGCACCTCCTGGGTCTTGGAAGTGGTTTCCTTCTTGTAGCTCAATGTAACTCTGCCTGTGGTCGATGTCACTCAGAGTCAGGGGTAGGAGTGTGTGTGAGACAGCATAGTAGAGATGCCAATCTTTGTGGTTGCCCCACCCTTCTTGCTGTGGATTGCTGCTTTGACCAAGAATGTTGGACTGATTATATACAGTCCTCAGTCTGACATTTGACCTCTGTGGCTGGGTTTGAAAGGATAAGCTTGAATGTGGGCTTTTGAATTAGAAATAGAATAGGATTTTTCAGTTAGCATTGTAGATACAGGGGCTGAAAAGATACCATGATGAGCTGAAGCTGGGGAGGATCAGGGGACACCTGTGGGAGGAGGACTATGTGGGGAAGACTAGAGGGGAGTGGAAATAGGGTACCATGGGGTGGGGGAGTAGGGAGAGAATATGAAAGCTTCTGGTGGCAATCTGTATGTGTCCTTACAATAAACAGTTTCTCTTGAACTAACAGGAGTGGGTCTCTTTCCTTGACCATGCGGAAGACCTAATAGAAGAAAGGAGACAAAGAGATCACAGGTGTCTTCCAGAGAGAAGATCTGTTTTCCTGTGTGTTTTAATGTGGAATCTCTTTCTGGTCTGCTTACCCACGCTTTGTCCCCTGCATCCACCCCCCTTGTATATTTTTTCCTTAGTGAAAAAAAAAAAAAGTAGAGATCATTTTAATACAGAGGTAAAATTCCAAGGCCTCCCCAGAAAACTGTTTAGTAAATGAGGAAGCTAAGAAAAAGGGCCACTGGCTTTAAAGCCCAGTAGGGTTAAATAGGAGGAGGAGAACCGAGAAAGTTATAAAATGATTAATTGGTCAAGTTGGGGTGGGAACCTTAGGTTATATCAAGCTCTTTTAACCTTGGCACTATGGACATTTTGAGCAGGAGAATTCTTTGCTGTGGGAGGGGCTTTTTTGTGCATTGTAAGACATATGGCAACATCCCTGGACTCGGTCCACTAAATGCCAGTAGCAGTCCATAGTTGTGACAACAACAAATGTCTCCAGCCATAGTCAAACATTCCCTGGTGGTAAAAATCTCCCCCAGTTGAATGTAAATTTGTTCAGCCATTGTGGAAAGCAGTGTGATCATTCCTAAAAGAACTTAAAACAGAATTACCAATCAACCCAGCATCTCATTATGGAATATATACCCAAAGTAATATAAATAATTATATAAAGACATATGCATACATATGTTCATTGAAGCATTATTCACAATAGCAAATACATGGAATCCACCTATATGCCCATCAATGGTAGACTGGATTCAGAAAATCTAGTGTATATACAGCATGGAATACTACACAGCCATAAAAAGAATGAACTCAAGTACTTTTCAGCGACATGGATAGAGCCAGAGGCCATTATCCTTAGCAAACTAACACAGGAACAGAAAACCAAATACTACCTGTTCTCACTTATAAGTGGGAGCTAAACAGTGAGAACACAGGGACACAGGGAGGGGAACAACAGAAAAATAGTTCTAATTGAGGGCGGAGGGTGGGAGGAGGGAGAAGATAAAAAACTACCTGTCGGGTACTATGCATATTACCTGGGTGACAAAATAATCTGTACACCAAATCCTTGTGACATAGTTTACCTATAACCTGCATATGTAACCCTGAAACCTAAAATGAAAAAATAATCTTTCCCAGTTGAGAACTACGGGGTTGGACAAAAAGCCGCCTTCCTTCCTTTCTTGAATGAGGCTTTTGTTTGTTTGAATCTACTGATTACGAAGTGCTGTGGAGGCTACAGGGATGACTAAAGCACAGTCTCTTACCTGTATGAATTAACAGGTTCCTGGAAAATATTAAGCATGAAAACAACTGATCAAATAAAGCTGAAAAATACCTTCTTGGTGTTGAGGAACAGCAAAGATATCCACCTGTGTCATGGGTAAAGCTCATTCAAATTCAAAGTGTAATGAGGATCTAACCTGAGGTTCCCACCCACCTTGATCAATTATTTTATAACTTTCTCCATCTTCCTCTTCCTACTGAACTCTACTGGGTTTTAAAGCCATTGGGCCTTTTTTTTCTTAGCTTTGTAATTCAAAGGATAATGGTAGATGCTGTAATAA
Source organism: Rhinopithecus roxellana (assembly GCF_007565055.1). Taxonomy (NCBI): domain Eukaryota; kingdom Metazoa; phylum Chordata; class Mammalia; order Primates; family Cercopithecidae; genus Rhinopithecus; species Rhinopithecus roxellana. Next base: position 77,551,736 of record NC_044568.1, on the reverse strand, counting down.
ATAAGCCCTCAAGTATCAGTGGTATAACATAGTAGAAGTTTGCTTCCTGCTTATGTAATCATGTTCCTGGTTGGTCAACAGCTTTCCTATGGCCATGCAGTGATTCACGGACCCAGATTTCTGCCATATTGTGGCTCTTCCAATCCCACTAGATCTCCCTGTCTTTTCTTTCTGATCAGCAGGAAAAAAAGGAGAAAATATGCCCCTTTCTTAAGAGTCCTGGCCTTAATGAGACTTTATGCTGATCTTCCATTAGAAAGGACAATTGGACCACTGACAATTTCCGATCAAGTAGAATAAATCAATATTGAATGGCTTATCTTGGCTCAAATTCTGTGACAGTCTCTGGTTATGAAAATTTACCATCAGGATCCTGTTCATGTAGGACACTTTCTTCAGTAGCAGGGAGAGTTTTGCAGAATTCTCTTTCTGCACAGTTTAAGGTGGAGCTGGGAAAAGAACCCAAGTTTTTAGATACAGCAGTCTGTTTGCTACTTGCATCTTTTCTTCTACTCCATACCAGGACTGGAAGACATAGATTGTGCCTAATTTCTGTATCCTAAGTACATACCAGAGGATTGGGCATGTAAAATATTTTCAGAAGGGATGAATGGATGAGAAATATTGTTCACAGGCTTAGAAGTGTACACTCAAGGAAGATTTTACTTGTTAACCTGAAAATTGCAACACAGGTGCTTGTAGAGCTGTACCCACAGCAATACATTGATGTCGCAAGTATCAGGGCAGGAGAAACTACAGTTGCTGCATGGGGTGGGGTGGGGATGATGGTAGTTTCCTTTATTAGCCAGAGATATAAGTGACAGAAGTCTAAATGAGAACCTCAAGCCAAATAGGGACATTTGTTTGATCAGGTAACTAAAAAGTTCAGGGTATCTGGCTTCTAGCAGGGCTGAATACAGATATATAACAATGTCATCAGGAACCTCTTCCTGTACCTGAGCTCCACTTTCCTCTGTCAGACTCAGTCTTTGGCAGATTCTCCTTAGCCACAACAGATGTTTATCCTTCAGTTTGGCCACCTCAGAAGGAAGAGAGGCTCCAGAGAATGCCCCAAGATTATCACTGGCTGGTCCAGTGCCATGTGCTCATCTCTGCACGCATCGCCATGGTCTCCCTCTCATTGTTCAGGTCACTTGTGCAGCATTAGCACAAGGGGTGCCCAGTCCACAGGGATAAAGAGGCAAGCAGGGATAATTCTTCAGTAAAAAACTAGAATGGATGCTGGATGAGGAAAGATATTCTGTGTCCACTATATTTCCATTCTCCTTATGGAGTGGACCTGTGCATTTTTTATCTTAATACTCATTTACATTCTTCTGGTAATTGTATGTAATCTCTGTTAAGCCCTCTTCCCCAGCTGTAGCCTGTGAGCTTTTTGTAGAGATTACTCCTGGTGCAGAGGTATAGCATATGGTTCAGTCCTGGACCACTGGGGTCATTATATGCTCCTGGTCCCTGTGAACAGTTTGGGGATGGTTATCTGGTCCAGGAAGACCCAGTGAGGTGAAATGAGACTTTAGCTCAAACTTGAGTAAGAGAGATTGTTTTAAAAATTAACTTTTTATTATGATGATTTTCCAAAATGCATGAAAATAGAGGTAACTCTAATCATAAGCAGACATAACTCTCCTATACTCACCATCCAGCTTCAGCATTTATCAAGTCAAGGACAATCTTACTTCATTTTATAACCACCCACAGTAGATTATTTTGGAGCAAATTCCCAACATCCTATCATTTCATGTCTATACTTTTCAGTATGTTTCTCTAAAGATAAGAGCTCTTGGGGGAAAAGACTTAGTATTTTCTATTAAAAGTGAATCTGAAAAGATGTAGGGAATAAAATCACTGCTACCATCTTGCTTCCACTTGGAGCCAACAATTGGAGCCAACAACTGGAGCCAACTGTGTGGCAGCAGAACAGCAAGAAGGAGGAACACGAAATCCAGATGACAGATTTTGGGTCCTGAATTCACCTGTGCATGGAGTAAGCTTAACTACTTTTTTTTTTTCAGTCACGTGAACTGGAATATTCCCTGTAGCTATGTTGTTGATGCCCCGCTCATATCCTCTTGGCCCACCCTGTGGGTCACCTGAAGCTTAGATGGACAGTTCCCAACACAGTGATGGCTTCTCACCTCAAGCACAGGCATCTCTCTGCCTAAGAACGTTCTCTGGCCATAAGATTGTGCTTGGCTCCTGCAATGGCAAACCTGAAGTGGCAGGGGATAAATAAATGCCCCCCAGAACTGTCTTTAACAATGAGGGATATAAGTTGGCATACCCTGGCTTCTTTGCTGCTCAGGGAGACAGCAGTGAGTACTGAGGTGTGTCCTACACTGTTACTGGAGGGCCCCGTTGGGCTTGAATCCCCATTGTCCCCAACAGGAACCTTCCCATGAATTTCCCTGCCGCTGGCTTCTTTTCCTTTCCTGTCTTATTTTTCTACTTCCTCACCATACTTCTGTGATGACCTCCCAACTAAACCATGTCCCCCCAGTTTCTTGCTTTAGGGTCTGCTCTAAAGTAAAACCTAACTGAAGTCATTCCCCTTTCCTTCGTTTTGTGTAAGCTTCCATGGTTCTATTTCTTTAAAAAAATTTTTATTTTAAGTTACGGGATACATGTACAGAATGTGCAGGTTTGTTACCTAGGTAAACATTTGCTATGGTAGTTTGCTGCACCTGTCAACCCATCATCTAGGTATTAAGCCCCACATGCATTAGCTGTTTATCTTGATGTTCTCCCTTTCCCACCCCCAACAGGCCCTGGTGTGTGTTGTTCCCCTCCCTGTGTCCGTGGGTTCTCATTGTTCAGCTCTCACTTATGAGTGAGAACATGTGGTTTTTGGTTTTCTGTTACTATGTTGGTTTGCTGAGGATGATGGCTTCCAGCTTCATCCATGTCCCTGCAAAGGACATGATCTCTTTCCTTTTTATGGCTGCATAGTATTCCATAATGTATGTGTACCACATTTTCTTTATCCAGTCTATCATTGATGGGCATTTGGGTTGATTTCATGTCTTTGTTATTGTGGATAGTGCTGCAATAAACATACATGTGCATGTATCTTTATGACAGAATGGTTTATATTCCTTTAAGCATATACCCTGTAATGGGATTGCTGGGTCAAATGGTATTTCTCGTTCTAGATCCTACAGGAATCACTACACTGTCTTCCACAATGGTTGAACTAATTTACATTCCCATCAACAGTGTAAAAGTGTTCATGGTTCTATTTCTGGTAATTCTTTTTTTTTTTTTTTTAAGTCCTGTGTAATTATGCTCCATATTTCCATCCCCAGTATTTGCTTGAGAAATGAAATAATGAATACTTCTGGGAAATGGCGACCCACGCCACCATACCCCATTCACACAAAATGTTTTCAGCCTGAGAATCCAGTTACAGAAGCCAAGTTGGGTATCAGGAATATCTGATTTGCACTAAATTTCACCTGCAGGATTATAAAATTCAGGTGCTGTTGCCTTGGGCACAACTGCTCCGCTCCGATAAGTAGAGTGGGTGCCCCAGCAGCCTGACCTGTTGGTTCAGATAATGATTTATGGGGGGGTGCAGGCCCCAGGGTGTGCACATGGAAGGATGCTCTGCTTATCCCCCTCCAGGTAGGTTTCTGGCATCTAAGACAAGGGAGGAGTGGGGACAACAAGGAGAGCTGCTGTCTCTTCCTGTTCAAGCATCTCTCCGACTACCTACAAATGAAAACATACAAGCACTATGTCGATAGTAAAGCAAGTAACTTTAAAGAAGGCCCCCAGAAACACTTCACTAATTGGAGACCAGTTCTCCAGCATTTTGAAACCATAAGGAAATTACAAAGTAAGCTGGAAAAAAAAAAAAAAAACTTAGATCACGCAAAAGAGTGGTAAACAAAGTCCATGCACTCTACTCAAAGGAGAGCCCTCTTAAGACTCTCTCTCCGGGCTAGTTTACTTTTACTTTATACACAATTGCTACAGAATGTTGAAAGCAGCACATTTTAAGCAGGGAAGGAACACACACAGCAAGGACTGCAAACCCCCCAAAATTAAATGAACCCAGACAATAATTTTAAACAAGTGAAAGAGGCCAGTCGATGGATCAATGCCATGGGGGAGCGTGGGTGTAGTGTTGATAGTTCTTCCATGTTTTCAGGAAGAAACTGAAAATTGGAATTTTAAGTGAAATAGCCTTAGTTTTACATAGAAAATATCTAAACAAAAAATTTTAAACAGCATGCACACCTGGCACATCGGGGGCGTGACTTTGCCCCATTAAATGAAGCATAAATTCTCTATTTTGCCAGTGTTCCTACTTGGCTCATGTAGGACACTTTAATTTGTGATTCTTTAGTTATTAGATCACTAGACTTTTGAGCACAGGCTTTGGGCTTTGTTTGCCTTCTTGGGAAATACTGTCAGAGAAATCAATGGGTTCATAACCTTTTGCAGAAGTCATTCTTATTTTGGTTGAGTGGGCAGTGTTCTTAGCTACCCAAAACAAACTAGCTATTCACATCCTGGGATCGATGGGACTGGTGCCTGGGGGTTTCTGGGGACACAGAGGATACATCTTCCTCCTCCCTCTCTTGTGTTTACACAATCTGCTTTCAAAGGTTACGATTCCTCTGTGGGTGACTGGCCTACAGCATCTGCCTTGTTTGCTTGATTTGGTTCATCTCATCCAAGCTGGCACCTTCGAGTCTGGGGTCTTTTTGGCTTTGCCCACACGTAATCTCTTGGGTGGATCAAAACCTCTTCAACTCTCTCTGTCTCCAAGCAGGTTCCCCTGTGGGGCTTTTCTAAGAGTGTTTAGCATTGGCATTGCTGCAGAGCACAGTCCCATTGTGTGGTTTTATGAAGGATTTGTTTTATTTTTTAATTTATTTTTTATTTTTGTGTCTTTAGAGGTAGAGTCTTGCTCTGTTGCCCAGGCTGGAGTGCAGTGGCATGATCATAGCTCACTGCAGCATCGAACTCTGGCTCAGACAATTTTTCCTGACTCAGCCTTCAGAGTAGCTGGGACTACAGACACACACCACCATGCCCGGCTAATTAAATCTTTTTTTTCTTTCTTCCTATTTTTTTTTTTTAAACGAGGGTTTATGTTATCCAGGTTGGTCTTGAACTCTTTGCCCCAGCCTTCTGAGTAGCTGGGATTACATGCGTGAGCCACTATGCCCAACTAAGGTTAAAAATCTGTTTTTTTTTTTGAGATGGAGTCTTGCTCTGTCACCCAGGCTGGAGTGCAGTGGCACAATCTCGTCTCACTGTAGGCTCCACCTCCCAGGTTCACGCCATTCTCCTGCCTCAGCCTCCCCAGCAGCTGGGACAACAGGCGCATGCCGCCACGCCTGACTAATTTTTTTGTATTTTTAGTAGAGATGGGGTTTCACTGTATTAGCCAGGATGGTCTTGATCTCCTGACCTTGTGATATGCCCGCCTCTGCCTCCCAAAGTGCTGGGATTACAGGCGTGAGCCACCGTGCAGGGCTAAGGCTAAAAATCTTAAGATACCCTTCAAGATTCTACTCCTCAAGGTCATGAAATAGTCTTTTACATAAAAAGCTAATTTACCATAAAAGTGTATAGCTAGGTATAAAACATATATTTAAATCATTAATTAATAACTCCAAGAAATGCAAGAAACAAAAACATTGAGTTTTTCTGTTTTATTTTTGCTTATCAAATAAGAAAACTGTAAGAGAAGAATAACATACAGAAAACAGTTAACTCTACCTATACTGCCAATGGGTATATATTAGTACAACCTTTCCAAAAATAATACGGCAATATATACTCAAAACCTTTTATTGTGCGGAGCTTTTGACCTAGGAATCTATGTCTACATTTAATGAAGTTAATTCAAGGAAAATAATTATGAGTGGACCCCTAAAATTATGCAAAGGGGTTTCATCAGTGTTAGTAGCAATAGAGGCCAACTGGGAACAACTTAAATGTCAAGAAACTACTGAATGATCAAATGTATTATGGTACACCATTGTACAATGAAGTATTATACAACCATTATAGATCATGTTGTAGAAGAATTTTTAATGAATCTGGAAAGGAGTCACTATATTTTTGTTTTTTTTTGTTTGTTTGTTTGTTTTTTTTTTTTTTTTGAGACGGAGTCTCGCTCTCTCACCCAGACTGGAGTGCAGTGGCCGGATCTCAGCTCACTGCAAGCTCCGCCTCCCGGGTTTACGCCATTCTCCTGCCTCAGCCTCCAGAGTAGCTGGGACTACAGGCGCCCGCCACCTCACCCGGCTAGTTTTTTGTATTTTTAGTAGAGACGGGGTTTCACCATGTTAGCCAGGATGGTCTCGATCTCCTGACCTCGTGATCCGCCCGTCTCGGCCTCCCAAAGTGCTGGGATTACAGGCTTGAGCCACCGCGCCCGGCCGTCACTATATTTTTGTGACCTTTCTTTATTATGAAAAATTTCCCCCAAAATAAAAAAACCCATAAATTGGAAAAAAAAAATAGTCTTTTAAATTTGTTAAAAAGTAATGCTGAGTGTATATTATTTTCATCTGGTCCCAAGAGTGTTATATGGTAATTGTTTTAAAATACAGAATAAAATTAAAATTATCAATAACGCTGTCACACATATTAATAATGGCATTTTCCCCTTTATTTCCTTCTATGTATATATATGTGTGTGTGCATTGATGTGCATGTGTATGTATGTGTATGTATAGAAGTACATAAGATATAAATATATTCACACATATTTGTAATTGCACACAATTTATACATGCAGTAGTATATAAACTGCATGTTTCACTTGCTATCAAAATCTCTGGAAGCATAATTTTTATTTATTCCGATTATTTAATACACAGTGATGCAACTGTGATCCCAAAATGTGCTAAGTTAAAGCTTTCAACTGCAGTTGAGAAGAGGGCAGGAACGGTATAGAGGGACAGTCGCGAGTCAGGAATGACGGGCAGGTGGCCATGACCAGGGCAACCTCCTTCCCAGGGCCAGGGTTAGGGGAATGGCCTGAGGAGCAGGACCCAAGGCTAGCCCAGGGCCGGGGAAGGGGCAGAGACCTCCCCTTGGCCTAGGTCAGGAGCTCAGAAGTACCACATGGATGAGAGGGCAGCAGCCTGGGAAGGGCCAGAGGCAGGGAGGCCATTTCCTGAGGGGCTGGGGGCAGGGAGGTGCCCTGCAGGAGAAGCCAGGAGGGGCCTCCTATCACTAGGGTGGGGGCCATGCTGGAGTATGCTGCAGCAAGAAAGACCTGAGGCAGGTGCAGGGTCTGATAGCCCAGCTGGCTGGGCTGGGGGGCGCTTCCAGACAACCTGGCCCTGGGAGCAGTCCTGACTCTGCAGGGGATGCCCAGCGAGGGGCCGCAGAGCCCTCAGGACCTCTCTTCTCTCCTTGGAAAGGAGCTGGGGAACTCATAGTGCAAATCTGTGGACCACTCAGTTATGGAGAGAGGCTGTGCCTGAAGGTGGACACTGGGTTGTGCCCCCTCCCCCACCTCAGCCTCCACTGCTGTCCTCAGTACAGCTGCTTCTGGTAAGAGTGCAGGCCAAGGACGCCACACCTCCATGTGGGCTGACATGGTCCACTTCTAAAACTTGAGCTCTCCTAAGTACATCATGGGCCGAAGGACAGACAGGCTGCGGGCCCCGATATCCTGGCAGCTGTGCTGGATGCCTGCTATGAGTAGGGCACGAACTTCTGAATGGACCCTTTGTCCTGGATGGAGCCCAAGACACCCTGCACGATCTTTACCTTAACTTCCTCGCTGCAGTATCGTTTCTGGCTGCTGCTGCTCTTCTCCATGGCATCCAGCAAGCTCATGCCCCGGTACTTCTTGAGCTGTACCCCACCTGAGAAGTACTCACTAGGGGCCTCCATGGTGGCAGCCATCAGGGAGCCCATCATCACTGGAGGCTCCAAGGGCCAGGGCCTTGACCACGTGCCCCACGGTCTGGATGCCACATCGGCTATGATGGACACACCAAAGTGCTGGGCATACTCAGCCACCTTATACACAGCAGTGTCATGGGGCTGACTGCAGGCCATCACTTCCTGGGTGATGCAGATGGAGCCACAGCCCATGCCCACGTGCAGTCGCTCCACACCAGCATCAATCAGATTCTTGGCCTGGGCTGCTGTCACCACATTCCTCCCAATCATCTGGAGGTGGGGGTACTTCTGTTTGATGTAATGCACCATGGTGATTTGATACACCGAGTTCCCTTGGGAGGAGTCCAAGACTATGACGTTGACGCCTACCCAGGTGAGCAGGACCGGGCAGTATTTGTCATCCTCATGGGTGCTCACAGCTGCCCAGTGCAGCAGCTGCTTGTGGGAATCCTTGGAGATCAGAGGGTAGTCTCGGTTCTTCAGGTTGGTGTGGGCGATGATGGCCACTAGTTCATGGCAATCATTGACTATAGGCAGCTTCCCTTTCTTGCTACGCTGAAGGATCTCATTTGCCTCTTTCAATGTCACACCTGCTGGAGCCACCATGGGCTTGATCCTTGGCTTTATCACCTCACTGAGGAGGGTGGTGTGGTCCTCCTCAGCAAGAAAGTCGATGTCTTGGGAGGTGACAATGCCCACCAACTTGCTGCCCATGGTGCCCATCTCAGTGATGGGAATGCCAGAGAAGCTATGCCGGATCTTGGCCTCCAGCTCATCACCCACAGTGTGCGAGGGGCTCAGCACCGCGGGGTCCGTGATGAAGCCCTGTTCAAACTTCTTGACCTTGTGTACCTCGTTGGCCTGGAACCCTGGGATACAACTGTGGTGAATGAAACCAGTACCTCCCATCACAGCCATTGCTATGGCCCTGTCGGCCTCTGTCTCAGTGACCATGGGGGGAGATCAACGGTGTCTTCAGCGTGATCTTCTGGGTCAGGGCTGAGGTCAGGTCTACCTCATCAGCTATGAAGTCTATGAACCCTGGGAGAATCAGGAAGTCGTTGTGGGTGAGGCCATAGGTGCTGATGAAGAACTGCTGTGTGGTGAGCCGGTCCTCAGGCACGTAGCTGGTGCCACAGCTGGTCAGGTAGTCCGCCATGCTGCTGCGAGACCCTGCGACTCGACATAAACCCCCGCGCGGCCGCCTGCCGCTGCCGCCTTCGCTGCTGCTGCTGACGCTGTGGGCCAGGGGACTGTAATCATATTTTTAATGCCCATGTAAGGTCAAATCATAATGATGCTTATTTAACCACTTAGTTTTGGGTGCCTTGGTCACTTTCATGGAAACTTTTACTAATATAAATAACACTGTGATAAACATCTCTGTGCATAAACCTTTATATTTACTGTTATTTTCTCAGCAGAGATTCCTTTTAGAAATGGAATTGAACCAATCCCTTGAAAGCCTCCAAACTGTCTCATTTCAATCAGTTCTTTTAAGAGCTGAAGAAAGAGTATGCTTAGCTCCACTAAATTGGTCAAGCTGATAAACTAGTTTTTTCTTGATTTTTTTTTTCTCTGAAGGAATTAGGTTAAGAAAAGTTAGTTTAACACATACATCCCTGAATAGCAGAAACTTAATCCACTACAGATGTACTTCTTACTCATCTGAAGTCGAACGCGGATGTTTGCATTCAGAGGGTGGCCCTCTGACAAGGGACGATTCAGGGGCTCACCTCCTTTCATCTTTTGGCTCTGCCACCTTCAACATGTGGCTTCTAAGGCAACTGAGTTCATCTGCATTGAACCGTAAAAGGAGTGGAGCCTGGGAGGTTTTTTATGGACTAAATATTCCTAGGAAGAAAAGGGAGTAAGATTTATGATCACTTATCCAGATCCTGCTACACAATTTCTCCTTATCTCATACTTGTAGTCCGTCAGCAAATCCTGTTGTTTTTATCTTCGAAATATCCCTTGACTCACCCACCTTTCTCCCTTTCCCATGCACTCCCCCAGTCCTGGCTGGTGCCATCACTCCCCTGGATCACTGCAATAGCTTCCTCACTGATATTTCTCTTCCACTTTGCCCTTGCTTCTCCATATTCTGTTAATAAATCTTTATTAAAACAAACAGTCCCATGACATTCCCCAGGTAAAAACCATGTAATAACGTCCATTAGAATTTGTTAAAAAATCCAAACTATTTACCAATCCAAACTATGAAGTCCTGTGTGATCTAGCCTTGTCTATTTTCCAATGTCATCCATTACTACGTTCCCCTAACTTGTTAAATGCTATTCCAGATGGTCTCCATTCACCTTTTCAAATTTGCCAAGCTCTTTTTTACCCTGTAACCTCTGAGTGTGCCACTCCCTTTGCCCAAAACTTTCTTTTTGTTCTTCACTTGACAGATTTCAGTTTTTATTTAAAATTGTTTTTATTTAAAAAGTTATTTTTATTTTTTGTGGCTACATAGTAGGTGTATATATGGCGTACATGAGGTATTTTAATACAGGCATGTAATGTGAAATAATGACATCATGGAGAATGAGGTCTCCATCCCCTTGAGCATTTATCCTTTGTATTACAAACAATCCAATTATATATTTTTGTTATTTAAAAATGTACACTTAATTCATTATTGACTATAGTCACCCTGTTGTGCTATTAAATAGTAGGTCTTATTCATTCTTCCTTTTTTTTTGTAGTCTGTTTATTTCTTGTTCTTTGGATTTCAGCTTACCTTTATGGTGTGAACCCACTTGGTTGTAATGCATTGCCTTTTGATATATTTTTCTATTTGATCTCATATTTTGTGGGGGCACTTTTGCATGTATGTTTGCGAGGAAAGTTGGTCTAGAGTTTTATTATAATGGCTTGCTCCAGTTTTGGAATCAGGGTAATACTATCATCCTAACATGAGTTGGGAAGTATTCCCTCCTGAACACTAGTTTCTGAAATAATTTGTGTAGGACTCTTTTTTTTTTTTTTTTTCTTAAATGTTTGATAGAGTGCAGCAAAGAAGACATCTGGGCCTGAAGTTTACTTTGTGGGAGGGTTTTAAACTATGGGTTCATTTTCTTTAATTGATATAGGGTTGTTGAAGGTTTCTTTTTTTCTTTTTTTTTTTTTTGAAAAAGCTTTGGTAATTTGTATCTTTCCAGGAATTTGTCCATTTCATCTGGGTTGTCAAATTTATAGGCATAAAGGTTTTTTGATCCTTTTAATATCTGAAAGGTCTGTAGTAATGTACCAGACTTTATTTCTGATAGTCTCTTTTTCTTCTTGATCAGTCTACCTAGATTTATCATTTTTATTTTACTTTTTAAAAGACAATCAGCTTTGGGTTTCATTAGTTTTCTGTTATTTCTTAATTAGCTTCTCAACCTGAATGTCTCCTCTGAAAGGATGTTTCCCGACAGTTCTACTTCAGGTGGCTTCCCCTTTCTCTTGCCTTCTCCTTTGATTGTTTTCTACCTCAGGTCTATGTGTAATTATTTTTATTATGTGTTATGTGCTTTTTTGCTTCTATGTTACTTTCAGATATTGGAGAATAGTAATAAGTCTGCCCAACATGGTAATGTGCCTGGTGCATTTCCAAGAACATATATGGTGGTTTTCAAGTATGCTAGCAGAGCAGTATCTATAGTGGTTAGGAGACTAGGGTCTAGAGTTGGCTCATCTCAGCTTGAATCCTGGCTACACCATACACTAAATGTGACCCTGAACATGTGTGACCGTGAACACAAATTCTGATCCCTTCTAAGATGAGGGCTGTGCAGCATGGCAGCTGTGATCAGGAGGCCTGGGATTTTAGTTCTGGCTCTGTTACCTGTCAGCTGTGTGATTCTTGAGGCAATTACTTCTCTGAGACCCAGTGATATGGTTCGGCTGTGTCCCCACTCAAATCTCATCTTGAATTGTAACTCCCACAACTCCCCCATGTTGTGGGAGGGACCCAGTGGGAGGTAATTGAATCATGGGGGTGGGTCTTTCTTATGCTGTTCTCACAATAGTGAATAAGTCTCATGAGATCCAATGGTTTCAAAAAGAGGAATTCCCCTGCGCAAACTCTCCCTCTTTGCCTGCTGCCATCCATGTAAGATGTGACTTGCTCCTCCTTGCTTTCCACCATGATTGTGAGGCCTTCCCAGCCATGTGGAACTGTAAGTCCATTCAACCTCTTTTTCTTCCCAGTTTCAGTTATATCTTTATCAGCAGCATGCAAAGGGACTAATACACCCAATTTTCTCTTCTTTAAAATGATCTGATGCAAGGAGTACGTAATCATGGGATTACTGGGAGGAATTGGATAAGACAGACATGAGTAGGATCTAGCCTAGGGTTGGCCTGTTGCATATGAGGCATTCCCTCAAACTCTCCTTTCCCAGAACTTCAGCTCTCCTCACCAGAGGGTAAGCATCACTGTAGCAGACACTTTGCATGTTTTGTGCACCTCTGTACCCCCACTGCCTTGATCAGTGTGGTCAGACAGGCACTGAAAAATGCCTGTGAAATGGATTCTTTTTGTTGCTTATTAAATCTGCAACCATGAGTTCAGTGTCCTGAAGCTCAGCAGGGCAACAGTGGCTTCCACAATCTGGCCCTTGCTTGTCTCAGGTGAGCTGCTCCTTTTCCTTTCAGGAATCTTCTAAACTGCTGGGATTCCCAGGAGGAGGCCAGGACCTTTAGGGATCTTGCAAACCCCAGCAGAATATCAGTTTCCTTCACAGAAGTGTGTCTACCTTCCTTCAACCCTGGTTTGCAAATTCCAGACATGACACTGTGCTATTTGCTAACTTGGCCTGGCAAGAGCACAGGTGTTTATTCAAAGGCTGCAGGACTCCATGATAGAGAGTAGCAACAGAACCCACAGGATTCTGTAAGTACTCCTCATGCAACTACCTGCAGTGGATTTAAAGTCAGCTCAGGGCAGTTTCAATACCAGAGTTGGAGGAAAGAGGCTGTGTGTACATTGTCCTCTGCAGATTGCTGCTGTTGTTTATGCCTTGTGGTTTCCTTTGGTGGAGACAAATCCACCCTGCTTTTCCCATCCATCTTCCTACACAAATATATCTTGTTATCTAGTGCTGAAACAGGGCATGGAAACAGGGACCGGCTCTAGTGCTGAGATCTTCTTCTTAGCTCTTCGAAATACAGAAAGAACTTCCCTGTGTATGATTAGGACTGAACTACACGTGCTTGGTTCAACATTCCTTCAGTCAATAGGAAATCCAGTCATCATCCCTAGCCCTCCATTCCATTCTTTGTCTCACTTCTTGGTATCCCTTAGGGGTAAAGATTTCTGAATTCAAAGCCAGCTGAGCTGGGTTCAAATTTCCACATGTCCATTTATGAGATGAACATCATGTCTTCTGTCTGATTCATTTGTCTTAGTTTCTGCCTCTGCAAATGGAGATAACGGCAACGTCTACTCTGGCATGTTCTCGGGAGGCTGAAATAACACCCCAGCCTTGCTGCTCATTGCACAACCTAGCTTTCCTACCTTGCTTTTCTCCCTTCATGAAGCCCCCCCATGTCATGCTCTACCTGTTGCCTTTCTGTTCATAAGAGTATTTTGAATTCCTGCCTTATTCTCCTTCTCTAGAAGTGAAGGAGCTGACTTCCCGAAAGTCCATGGAATGCCATTTTACTTCGTTAGAAAAAAAATCACATTTCCTCATGTGCCTTCTCATCTATCCATTCAACGGACGTCATCGGAGCACCTTCTGGGGGTCAGACCACTTCCAGCTACTAGGGATTCAGAGACAAACTAGTGGCCGGGCGCAGTGGCTCAAGCCTGTGATCCCAGCACTTTGGGAGGCTGAGACGGGCGGATTACTTGGTCAGGAGATCGAGACCATCCTGGCTACCACGGTGAAACCCCATCTCTACTAAAAAATACAAAAAACTAGCCAGGCAAGGTGGCAGGCGCCTGTAGTCCCAGCTACTCGGGAGGCTGAGGCAGGAGAATGGCGTAAACCCGGGAGGCGGAGCTTGCAGTGAGCTGAGATCCGGCCACTGCACTCCAGCCTGGGCGACAAAGTGAGACTCCGTCTTAAAAAAAAAAAAAAGACAAACTAGTCATGCTCCCTGTCTTCAAGGGACTTAGAATCATCCCCAGAGGAGGATGCTGTGAACAACATCAAGTGTGATGCTGTGGCCAGCTTGGTTGTACTAGGGTGGTGGGACTTGGGAGCTTTTTCTTATTTTTATTTATTTATTTTAAATTTTTTTAATTAAAAAGATTTTAAATAGAGACAATGTCTCGCTGTATTGTCCAGGTTGGTCTCGAATTCCTGGTCTCAAGCAGCCCTCCCTCCTCAGTATCCCAAAGTGCTAGGATTACAGATGTGAGCCACTGTGCCAGGCCACTTTTTCTTATGTTTAATTTAAAAAAGAATTTGAACAGGATTAAAAAGAAAGTAAAAAAAAAAATCCCCAAACAAAAAAAAACACCTCTTTCATGAATTTCTTTTCTAAGAATGGTCATCATAGTGGGTATTTCAGATGGGGGAGTATGCATGCCTCATTTTATCCAAGTTTCTCACAGTGCTTGGGAGTAAGTCTTTTTTCACACACAGTTCCATACATGAATGGTGGCTGTGCAAAAAACTTCTTTTAACATGGCTGGCTATACTGTACATATGTCTGTACACATGTATGCATGTGTGTGCATATGCATATGTGCATAAGCATACATACCTTTGCATCTATATATATATATATATGCATATATTTTATTTTGCTTTATTTAGAATTATTATTTTTGGAGATAGAGTCTTGCTTTGTCACCTAGGCTGGAGTGCAGTGGCACGATCTTAGCTCCCTGCAACCTCTGCCTCCTGGGTTTAAGCCAGTCTCCTGTCTCAGCCTCCTGAGTAGCTGGGATTACACGTGCGCGCCACCAAGCCCAGCTAATTTTCCTGTTTTCAGCAGAGATGGGGTTTCCCCATGTTGGCCAGGCTGATCTCAAACTCCTAACCTCAGGAGATCTGCCCACCTCAACTCAGCCTCCTAAAGTGCTGGAATTACAGGTATGAGCCACCATGCCCAGCCTTATTTAGAATTTCATAGGGAATTCTTATGTTATTAAAACTAAGGCTTATAAGGGCTGCCAAATGGTCTGCCATATGGCTGGTCTCAAATGCATTTAAACACCCCCTCCCCCATTGATTTTTTTTTTACATGGTTTTCTTATATTGGAAGGTTAGTATCTCTGTTAAACATTGGGCCAGCTGATTCTACCGCCCAGGAGACCCAGGCAACACCTCAAAAGTCCACAGCTCTCTTGACCCTGATGTGACTGTTCTATTTCCTAGCTCATTTTTCTGTATCTGCAGAAAGACACAGTGCAAACTGTTAACTTTGGAGGTTTTTGTCAGCTTCATTAAAGGGCAAGGATTTTCCTCTCTGGGGGACTGGCTTCGTGTTTCAATGGTCGTGGTCAGCATTGCTGGGTGAGGATCCTTAGGCTTTTTGTCAGGGGTTCAGGGCCTTCTGGCTTCTCCAGGCTTCTTTCTCTAGAGAAGACTCGGGATGAACTCTGAATTCTTCTAGACCACAGCTACCAACTCGGCTCCAGACCCAGAGTGGCACTGCTTTAATCTTGGCAAAGAAGACTACAGACTTTTTTGTGTAACTAATTAAAAGTTTGCTCCAGGCTTCTTTCATTTTATGCCTCTGCTGTGCTCTTATAACGTTTAGCACCTCCCCTGTTGTCATATCATTTATCATATTGTGGAGTTTCAGATATTTCATTTTGGTTTTCCTGTCAATCTTCCTCCTAGACTCTGCACTCACAAGGGATGTAGAAACCTGACCTGTTTCTCCTCATACCCCTGCCGTCGCCGTCGACTGCAGCCCCTGCACACGGTGGGGTCTACAATGTTGATGGGAGCCAAGGGATTCTTTTAGTGATTTTTAAGGCTGGATATTTATTTATTTTTAGGTATGTTTTGCACTTTTTCTCTAGGGAATCAGGACTCAGTATGGAAACTTGGCATTGTCATGTGGGCATGCTGGAGAATCCAATAATTGGAAAAAATAAAAATGCACATGGAGAACACCATTCCTTCCTATAGCCGGGTAAAATTGTGCTCATACAAGCTTCCCACTTGCAAGAGTGCTTTTAATCTAATCAGATGGAAAGCCAGAGGCAGAGGGGAATGAATGTAACTTACATATTGACTATTTTTTTTTTTTTTTTTTTTTGCGACGGAGTCTGGCTGTGTCGCCCAGGCTGGAGTGCAGTGGCCGGATCTCAGCTCACTGCAAGCTCCACCTCCTGGGTTTACGCCATTCTCCTGCCTCAGCCTCCGGAGTAGCTGGGACTACAGGCACCCGCCACCTCGCCCGGCTAGTTTTTTGTATTTTTTAGTAGAGACGGGGTTTCACCATGTTAGCCAGGATGGTCTTGATCTCCTGACCTCGTGATCTGCCACCTCGGCCTCCCAAAGTGGTGGGACATATTGATTATTAAGTCATTTATTCTAGTAGTATTTGTTGGGCTCTTACGATACTCCTTCCTCAAAGTGGCCCTCCTCTAGGGCATGGTACCACCATCCTCCCAGACGCCCAGGCTAGACTTCCTGCTACTGCCATCTTCCTCACACCCCTCACCTTGTGACTACACCTCCTACATAGTATTCATATCCTTCCACTTTTCTCTTTTCTCTACTGGCCCAAGTCCCTCTAATCTCTTACCTGGACAGGTTCAATAACAGATGAACAGATAACAGAATGAATACATCGAACAGTTTCTTCAAACTGGTTTGTGTTAAGAGAAATAGCATTTATATTTTTATTTAGTCCTAGAGAAAAAATAATAACCGTTTGCATCTGCCTACTCTCATTTTCACAGTCCCTTCACAAATATTGTATCTTTGGCTATGGTCATGTGTAGGTTCTGTATTTTAAGAAGAACATTGATAAACTAGGCTTGTTAAACGGAACATGACTAAGGGAGGTACAGGCGCTGGAAGTGGTTCCCGAATAACGTCAACGAAAGGATAAATGTTTGCATTTCTGAGAGTGGAGAGAAATAGGGAAGTGAGAGGGGTGAGTAGATAGTTATACTCAATTATTTGAAGGGCTTCCATCTTGAACACAGAGCAGATACATTCCATGGTGCTCTGGAATCTAAGGGAAGAAGTAGAGGCCGTAGAGACAGAATCTGCCTCCAAAAAGTATGTGGAAGAGCTATGAGCTGGCAAATTAAGTCTAGAGTTCCGTCATTAGAGGTAGTCAGCAGAGTAAACATGTTGGGGGCGGGGATTCTGGCATACATATGGACTCTCTTGTTTTGTAGATTCTGTGTGGTTATTAGGACTTCTGGCGATATTCTCATCTGTAGATGGGTATTGCTTCAGCTGCCTAAACCCGTATCTCCCTGTACCCTCAAAACATTCAAGAGCCATGGCCATAAAACTTCAAGAAGATGAAATATTTTGAGGATTAGTAATACCGTTGATGGTTAGAGTTATATGTGGCTGTGATTCTTCTTGTATCTATTCTGGTCTCATTTAAGATGTCTGTCTTTGGACAAGTTTACATTTTCCCATCTTCACTTTCTTTGTCCTTAAAAAAAAGTTGTAGTTTGCTCTGCAAAATGTCTGCAAATTGCTTCCCAACTTGTGCGAGGAGAGCCCTTCCCCCATCCCCAAGTGTGTTGTTTGTTTCAGTGATGGTGATTCAGAGGCTGTGATATATCGGCTTACCTGGTTTGGGTGTCACCTTTCTCACAACTAGATGTATGTCTTTGGACAAGTTTACATTTTCCCATCTTCACTTTCTTTGTTTAAAAAAGAAGTTGCTGTTGCTGCTGATAGTATCTACTCCACATAGTTGAGAGTGAGTCTCCTATTAGAGAAAATAAAAGAAATTGCTCTATTAGCATCTTCCCAGCTAGTCTTTGAGCTTCTTGATGTCAAGGATCATTCATTCTTTTCTTCCCAGTGCCTACCATAGGGGATGGCACAGAGTAGACAATAGATGCTTGTTAAATGATGCAGCAACTGAGGCATCCACTCCATGTCTGTGAGTGGGGTACATCTCTCAGATTAAGAGTGCCCCAGTGCAAGAGTGATCTAGAACAGTGGAGGAAGGGAGGATAAATGTAGTCTTTGATTCTCAAGATTCTGGAGAGACCTAAGTTTGAATCCTAGCTCTACCTCTTGCTAGCTCTGTGGTCTTAGACAAGTTGCTTAACCTCTGTGAGCCCATGTTAGTCTTGTGTTGCTATAAAGAAACACCCAAGGAAGCCTGTCATGGTGGCGCATGCCTGTAATCCCAGCTACTTGGGGGGCTGAGGCACAAGAATTGCTTGAACCCAGGAGGTGGAGGTTGCAGTGAGCAGAGATCATACCACTGCACTCCCGCCTGGGCAATGGAGTGAGACTCTGTCTCAAGAAGAAGAAGAGGGGTGAAGAAAAAGGAAATACCCGGGCCAGGCGCGGTGGCTCAAGCCTGTAATCCCAGTACTTTGGGAGGCCGAGATGGGTGGATCACGAGGTCAGGAGATCGAGACCATCCTGGCTAACACGGTGAAACCCCGTCTCTACTAAAAAATACAAAAAAAAAAAAAAAAAAAAAAAAACTAGCTGGGAGAGGTGGCGGGCACCTGTAGTCCCAGCTACTCAGGAGGCTGAGGCAGGAGAAAGGTGTGAACCCAGGAGGCAGAGCTTGCAGTGAGCTGAGATCGGGCCACTGCACTCCAGCCTGGGCAACAGAGTGAGACTCCGTCTCAAAAAAAAAAAAAAAAAAGAAATACCCAAAGGTAGGTAATTTGTAAAGAAGAGAGATTTAATTGGCTTATGGTTCTGCAGGCTATACAGGAAGCATGGTGTTGGCTTCAGCTTGGCTTGTGGTGAGGCCTCAGGAGGCTTTCAATCATGGTGGAAGGTGAAGGGGAGCAGCATATCACATGGCGAGAGACAGAGCAAGGGAGAAGGGGATCAGTGCCACACTCTTTTAAACAACCAAATCTCATGTGAACTAAGAGTGAGAGCTCACTCATTACCAAGGGGATGGTGCTAGGCCATTCATGAGGACTCTGCCTCCATGATCTAATCACCTCCCACCGGGCCCCACCTCCGACACTGGAGGTCCCATTTCAACATGAGATTTGGAGGGAACAAACATCCAAACCATATCAGAACCTTTGTGTCCTCATTGAAATAATTGGTGAAAATATCACCAATGTCTAGGAGTTCCTGAGATGATTAGGTGAGCTGATTCTGTAAAATATACTGCTCACAATCTACAAACATACTCATTGCTCCATAAATACTAACTGCTATTACTGTCATCTTTAGGATTTCCACCATGTTGTCAGCTTTTCCTGTCACCCTTACCTCCACAAAAGTGGCTTGATGTTCTACAAATTGAGACTAACCTAAAGTTTGAATAGATTATCCCAAACCTGCCAAAATATCCTTCAAATTATAGCCATAACCGTTCCCTCCTAGAGTGGGGCTATCTCTCCAATGGAAGACCTGAAGGTTGTGTGAGGGATGCTTTTTCTCGTCTCCCTCTACTTTTAGCCTGAGATCTATAACAATTTCCAAGGGGGGGATGGTAAAGTAGACTGACAGCCCAAGTCTTCCTTGCAGGGAGATTAGGCTCTTGTCCCAGGTTTATAACTGGTATCCCAAATAATGGATTGAGAGGTGTTGGCCAGAGGGGAGAAGAACTGGCAACATCACTGCCGTAAATGACCCCTGGGATTCTGGCCAAAAACGGGGAGCAATCTTTCTTGAAGCCCCGACATCTGCTGTTGCTCAGAAAGCTTCCTGGCAGTTTGAGCCAACTTATTAGACTGTTCTCTTACAGTGCTCAGAGGTTTTAATCCTTTGGGACAAGAGATAGCTCTGAGTTACTTAACTTTGCAAAGCATTGGCCAGCACGTCTGTCATGGATTAACTCAAGTGGTTAGGGAGCCTGGCTGACTGCCACCATCTGGGCCATTCAAGTCAGTTTTCTCCACAAATATTTATTTACACTTATTGGGTGCTAATCATCCTGGTGGGAGAACTAATTTGTTATAAAGTGAATCCAGCAGGGAGGGACTATGCCTTCAAATAACATAAAGCTGCACAGATGGAATGAACAGTATGGACAAACAACCATTTTAAAAGATGTGAACTGAAAAGCATCTTACAAGAGTTACAAAGATCATCACTGTAATCATGGCTATCATTTATTGAATCATCAGGATGTGCCAGTTGCTTTCCACATACCATCTCATTTCACTGGGAGGTGAGTGGGCTTTTTACTCCCATTTTACAGACGAGGAAATGGAGG
This sequence comes from Rhinopithecus roxellana, assembly GCF_007565055.1. Classification (NCBI taxonomy): domain Eukaryota; kingdom Metazoa; phylum Chordata; class Mammalia; order Primates; family Cercopithecidae; genus Rhinopithecus; species Rhinopithecus roxellana. The sequence continues at coordinate 77,531,528 of NC_044568.1, read as the reverse complement.
TGCAGATAGAAGTAACTTGACCAACATTAGTCGTTGAAGTGCATCTCCCCATTTCCATCACCAGCTCTGTGATCCAACACTTGACATCTCTTGCCAGGACAACCAAACGTCTTCGAATTACTCTCCTTCCCACAAGCATCTTTGCTTTTTGCTCAAACTCCATCCTCTCTACCAAAGCCAGTGGGATCTTTCAAAATGCAAACTCAATCATGTTGTTTCCCTGCTGAAAACGGTTTCATGGCTTCCCATTGCTATGGGGATAGGAATAAAATTTTCCTCTGTGGCCTTCAAAGCACTTCATGACTGACCTCTTCTACCTCTGGAGCCCCAGTTGTCACCTGCTCTTTGCAAAAGTGATATTGACCTTCTTGCAGTTTCCCTCATGTCCCCCTTCACCTGTCTGACATGGGCCCTTTGCACCTGCTGTTCATTCTGCTGATACTTGTTGACTAGTAAATTCTTCTCATGTACTTAAATAGCACTCGCTACAATTTGTGATGTTGCATTTACTTTTGTGATTATTTGACTAACTCCTGCCTCCCTGAACTCCCTCAGTGAAGCTCCATAAGAATGGAGAATTATCCGTCTTCACTGTTGTATCCCCAGCACTCAGTACAGTGCCTCTTGCAACCTCGGGAACTTCATGGAATGAGTAGGTGTTTCAGTACTGGTATTTGAAATAACAAACATTCTGAGTTCAATACCATGTTGAAAAAGAGTTCTTTCTATTTGGGAGTGAGGGAGGGTCCTGAAGGTATCTTCTAGGAAGTAGCATTTGAATCTCTCCTTTGAAGTGAGTTACTTTTATTCTGTTTCTGACTCCAGTAAACAAGCCAGCAAACCAAACCCTTAGAGATGGCAAAACTACGTTAGCAGAGCAGGTGCAGATCTCTTCTGACCTGTCCTACTCTCGGAGGACAGCAGCTCCAGATAGTATCATCCTTGTGAAAAACCAACAACTTCCACAATTTCTTTGAGCCAGGGGAACACTGGTTAGCTGAGGAGGGGGGTGCAAGGGAGGGAGACGGGACAGCATCCTCTTTCCTTTTCTCAGTTAATTATTTTTCCCAGTGCTGAATCTAGGCACTCCAGAGACAGGGCCATGAATTCTGGGCTCTAGTGATTTGCATTTAATTACTAAGAATTTTTTTTTTCTCTTTTAAAATTGTAATGCTGCTTGCAGCATTAAAAGGAGTTCCTTCTGGAATGAAAACACCAAGCTTTTGAGTAAGTATCTTTTATGCTGAACATGGGGAGTCATTCAAAATAGGGAGTTGATTTTCATAATGGTTTTGCAATTACTCATAATGATGTCCTTTGTAAGTCTTGAAGGTCAAGGAAAAAAATCATAGGTCAGATGCACAAGGTATGGGGAATGTTAGAAATTTCTTTGCTTTGATCTAAATTCCTCTAAGATGGGTGGTTTTTTGGAGCATTTTCTAAATTATTTTGAACAACTATTTGGAGAACACAAACTGAAATAACCCAAATCAATACTAGTTTTATTTGTTTATTTTTCCTTTTTAAAATTTTCCATAGGTTTTTTTTTTTTTTTTTTTTTTTGGTGGTGGGGGGGACAGTTGTATTTGGTTACATGAGTAAGTTCTTTAGTGGTGATTTCTGAGATCTTGGTGCACCCATTACCCTAGCAGTATACATTGAATCCAATTTGTAGTCTTTTATTCCTCACCATCCTTTCCCCCGAGTCTCCAGTGTCCATTGTGTCATTCTTATGCCTTTGCATTCTCATAGCTTAGCTCCCACTTATAAGTGAGAATATAGAATGTTTGGTTTTCCATTCCAGAGTTACTTCACTTAGAAAAATAGTCTTCAGTTCCATTCAGGTTGCTGCAGATGCCATTAATTCATTCCTTTTTATGGCTGAGTTTCATTCCATCATGTATGTATGTATGTATATATGCATATTTATGTATGTATGTATATATACACATTTTCTTTAGCCACTCATCAATTAATGGGCATGTGGGCTGGTTCCATATTTTTGCAATTGTGAATTGTGCTGCTATAAACATGTGTGTGCAAATGTCTTTTTGGTAGAATGACTTCTTTTCCTCTGGGTAGATACCCAGTAGTGGGATTGCTGGGTCAAATGGTAGCTCTACTTTTAGGTATTTAAGGAATCCTCACACTGTTTTCCATAGTGGTTGTACTACACCCACCAGCAGTGTAGAAGTGTTCCTTTTCACCACATCCATGCTAACATCTATTTTTTTAATTTTTTGATTATAGCCATTCTTGCAGGAATAAAGTGGTATTGCGTTGTGGTTTTGATTTGCATTTCCCTGATCATTAGTGATGTTGAGCATTCGTTCATATGTTTTTTGGCCATTTGTATGTCTTCTTTTGAGAACTGTCTGTTCATGCCCTTATCCCACTTTTGTTTGGGCTTGCTAATTTGTTTTCCAATTGTTTTTTTTTTTCCCTTGATAATTTGTTTGAGTTCCTTGTAGGTTCTAGATATTAGTCCTTTATTGGATGTATGGTTGTGAAGATTTTCTCACACTCTGTGGGTTGTGTGTTTAGTCTGCTGACTGTTCTTTTGACTGTACAGAAGCTCTTTAGCTTCATTAAGTCCTGTCCATTTATCTTTGTTTTTGTTGCATTTGCTTTGGGTTCTTGGTCATGAAATCTTTGCCTAAGCCAATGTCTAGAAGGGATTTTCCCATGTTCTAGAATTTTTACAGTTTTAGGTCTTAGTTTTAAGTCCTTGGTCCATCTTGAGTTGATTTTTGCTTAAGGTGAGAGACGAGGATCCACTTTCATTCTCCTACATGTTAGATGAAGGGTGTTAAGAAAGAAGGTACAGAAGGGTTGGATGCAGTTTAGGGATCTGCTCACATTTATCAGCCATCCCTGTCTCTAACACTGCCCACCTCTGGCTCACCAGGATCTAGGATATGCCAATAGCTGCAGATTTAGTTAGGATCCCTTTCCAGTCCCTGGGTTTCAGGAAGGCTTAGGGACCAGGAAGAAGATCAAAAGTGGGCTCTGCCAGCACCTCTAATGGAACTGGTGATCCAGTCTCGCCGGAGACTCCATTCCTTTCCTGTTGCTTCATAGATTAGATCATGGTAGGATGCAGTTTCCAAGATACCAAAATGATATATGTGGGGTGAAGATTTCGCAGGGAAGAAGCCCAGGTCCTCATTCTCTGTTTTCCAACTTCAAACATCTCTACGATTATTTGTTTAGTGTGTGCTTTAAACCACTTGCATTTTAATTTAACCACATTTATTTTAAAAAAGGAACTTGGCATCAGAGTCAGAAATGGAAAACCAGTATCACTTCCCACAAATAGAAAGTAAGTTGCAAAAATACATACGACGAAGACCAAACAGCTCGGAGACTGCTGCCTAAGGCTCAGAGACTGCTGCCTAAGGCTCAGAGCCTGAGGCCTGATCTTGCTGTTAAAAAGGGAGATTAGCGAGTGTTTTAGGGTGTTTGGGGCTTTTTCCCTGACGTTTTCAGAAGACTTTTGAAAGGGAGCAACTTTCGCACCATGTGACTTGATGTTATTTAATTCTATCTTCTTGTACCACCTAAAAATTGTCACAGCTAACACCGTGGTACAGCCTCACACCTGGAAAAGGGATCTGGTCTTTTTCAGTAAATTGTTAATTTCGCATTGGTTCTTTGTCTCCTGGGCAGGCTCAGACAATGTGGCTTGAGAGCAATGTAGAGGACAGGTTAGTTTCAAGGAATTAGTGTTTGTAGCAGCACTATGTATGGGGGACCGACCAGTAGGGGAAGTACAAAGAGAATGGGGTACGTGGCACAGGTAGGGAGGAGGGCAGGGAAATGAGACCACTAGCAAGAAAAAACTGATAATTAGAACAGTGGAGTAAAATCTACACTTTCACTGTTGTGTCTGGACTTTGCCCCTTGGAAGACATTTGGGAAAGGGAATGTGGGGCTGGAAGTCTATGCTGACTGGCCAAGATAGTACATTGTGTGTGTGTGTGTTTTACCACAGTTTAAAAAAATTAAAAGGGAAAAGAAGAACACTTAGTTACCTGAGAAGCAACACACACCATGGTTCTCACACTTTAGTGAACATCAAAACCCCCAAAAGGCCTGTTTAAAGCACAGATTGCTGGTGAACCACCAAAGTGTCAGATTCAGTAGGTGTGGGTGAGGCCCAAGAATCTGCATTTGTTACAAGTCTCTGGGTGCTCAGGTGCTGCTGCTGGTTGGCAACTGCTCTAAACCATTTACTTTGCTACCCACAGATCCAGAGAATGTCAGAATGTCACTATCCTCTGAGCCCTGTAGAGGCTGTCAACCTAGGAGGCACATTATAATCAACCAAGGAGTCTAAAAAACAAATATAGAAACAAAAACATGGATGCCTGGGCCCTAAACCCCCAGTGAATCTGATTTTATTAGTCTGGGGTGGGGCTTGGGCTTATATGTTTTTTAAACTGTGTATGCATTTAGATATATTTTCTTTTTTTTAACTTTTTATTTCAGGGGTACATGTGCAGATTTGTTACATAGGTAAACTTGTGTCATAAGTAGATATATTTTCAAGCTTACAGAAAAGTTGAAAGAATAGTAGAAAGAACTCTTATATTCTCTTTATCCAGATTCACCAGTTGTTTGCATTTTGCCCTATTTCTTTCACACATTGTTTTTTTGTAGAAATGTCACTGAAGTGACATTGTGTTCTTCTTGGTGCATTCTATCAAGAGATGATGTCAGTTGGTCTTGATATTGGTGATATTAATTTTGACTACATGGTTAAGGTAGTATCTGCAGTCTCGACTGTAAAGTTGCTATTTCCTGTTTGTAGTTAACAAGTAACGTGTAGGGAGTTCTGATGCTTTCTGCTTAGACACTGGACTAGGAAGATGGGAGACCTGGGTTTCACTGTAGTTCCTATATTTGTAGGGAGATACATTGAGACTGTGTAAATATCCTATTCCTTATCATGTTTTTACTCACCAGCTTTAGCATCCATTGATGTTTTCTAACTCCATCATTCCTTCTCTTTACTAGTGTTCTGCTATAAGGAAGAACATTTATTTTTACTTTTATGCTTTATATTAGCATGGGCTCAAGATTCTTAATTTTTCAATGGGTTATAATCCATTACTGTCATTATTTATATTTATGCTTAAATTGTCTCAGATTTTGTCGGTCAGCACTTCAACCTGGCTCTTGTATTCTTTTGACACGTTCTTGTCTTAGTGATCTCTGCCTGCTATGACAAAATATCATAGACTGGGTGTCTTAACCAACAAAAATTTATTTTTTGTGGTTCTAAAAGCTGGAAGTCTAAGATCAGGGAGCTGGCATGGTTGGGTTTGGGTAAGGGCTCTCTCACTGGTTTGTAGATAGCTGTCTTCTCTTTGTGTGCTCATATGGCCTTTTCTCAGTGCATGCTGGTGGAGAGAGAGAAAGAGAAATCTCTCTCTTCCTCTACTTATAGGTTCACCAATCCTATCAAATTGGGGTCCTACTCTTATGACCTCATTTAACCTTAGTTACCTCCTAAAAGCCCTATTGCCAAATATAGTCTATATATATATATATATATATATATATATATATATTTTTTTTTTTTTTAAGTGCACATTCCCGTACTTCCTGAAACAATAAGGTGCTCTAGGTTCATTTTATACTTTGCCTGCTTCAACCCTAGAATCAGCAATCAGTCATTTCTCCAAGGGTCTGGATTCCTCTTTTAAAAAATGCTTTCTGGGCCAGGCACAGTGGCTCATGCCTGTAATTCCAGCACTTTGGGAGGCCAAGGTGGGCAGATCACCAGAGGTAAGGAGTTTGAGACCAGCCTGGCCAATGTGGCGAAACCCTGTCTCTACTAAAAATACAAAAATCAGGCAGGTGTTGTGGTGGATGCCTATACTCCGAGCTACTCAGGAGGCTGAGGCAGGAGAATCGCTTGAACCCAGGAGGTGGAGGTTGCAGTGACCCGAGATTGTGCCATTGCACTCCAGCCTGGGCAACAAGAGCGAGATTCTGTCTCAAAAAAAAAAAAAAAACAAAAACACAAAAAAAACTTTCCAGGTGAGAATAATATGCAGCCAGAACTGAGAACTAGAGTTCTAAAAGAATCCTCTCATGTATACCCACATTCTATAGATGAAAAAGCTGATATTAAGAGATAGGGAGTGACCAGCTCAAAGTCATACAGCACGCGAGTGGTGGAACTGAGCCTATAACTCTCACCTTTCCTTAGTGCAGCACTTTTAAAAAATTGCACCCTCCTGAGCCCTCACTGTTTTGTTTGCAAGTGTCTTGTTGATTCAGGGGTATCACCCATTCACTCCATTACAGATTTAGGACATTATAACCAGGGACCCAGTCATCTTCCTTATTGGTGTCTCCCCTATACACATGGCTTGGTGCTGAGCAGAGAGTAACTGCTCCATGAAACCTTGGGGCTTCAGATGATTTTTCTGACGGCGAGGTTCTGATGCTTCCCATTTAGAAACCTGGACTAGGAGGACAGGAGACATGGGTTTCACTGTAGCTCCTAGATTCACTCACCAGGTGATGCATCATTTCTCCTCTTTGGGTCTCATTTCTCATTGAGACAAGGAGAGAAACCACACTACGTGAGCTCTCTGGTGATGTCTGGGGCAGAGTTTCCTAGACAGTCTCTTCTCTGCAGTCTTAGACACCCTGGGCAAAAGGCAAAACTGACACAGTGGCACGTCTCCTTCACGTAATTGGCCAAACTAAGTCACATGATCAAACTCAAAGTCAAGGGATGAGGGACTGTATCCTGCTTTTTAAGTGGCAGACACCACAGTATCCTATGGCAGGGACATGTTTCCAGTAAGGGATGAAGTATTGGGGCAATTGTGCCATCATGCAATCTACTGCAAAAGGCTTACCCCCCCCCCCCACTTTGTGGCCAGGGTATTCCGTAAAATACCCAGAGACTGTAGTTCTTAAATATAAGGCTGATTAAAGCTGATTGATGCCACCTGACTATATAATACTGTCACTTGAATGAAGGTGCCAATGCTACACTACAAATGTAGGAGAGATGCTGTATATTAACTGTATGTTTTTAGAAGCTATGGAGGCCCAGCCCTCCCACAAGTCAGGGCTGAACCCAGTGGTCCAGTAAGATGGAGAGGCCTGAGGAGAAGCAAGACACACACCTGGGATGTGCCTATGATCATTGAGATCTTCTGACAGAGGCTGCTCCTTTTGGAGTGAGGCAAGATATTAAAGGACAGTTTCCTATGACACCTGCAGGCTGCAAGAGCAATAATACCTACCCCCATCTGTTATTATGATACTCTGACCCTGCCTGCAGTGCTGAGCAACTGTGACTCTGAGCCCCACTTGCTCTTCTTCCCTCTGGGTCTCAGAAAAGTTGGCTGGGTGTGGGGCTCACACCTGTAATCCCAGCACTTTGGGAGGCTGAGGCGGGTGGATCACTTGAGCCAGGAATTTGAGACCAGCTTGGCCAACATGACGAAACCCCATCTCTACTAAAAATACAACAAATTAGCCAGGCATGGTGGTGGGCGCCTGTAATTCCAGCTACTTGGGAGGTTGAGGCAGGAGAATCACTTGAACCCAGAAGGCAGAGGCTGCAGTGAGCCAAGATCATGGCATTGCACTCCAGCCTGTTTTAAAAAAAAAAAAAAGCAACTTTTCATGCTGCCTTTTACCTTATCTTTTATTTATAACTTGAGATTTAATGCCTCTGAGGACATGAGATGGAAGGCTTAAGAGAAGGGACTTGAGTTATCGGTTTAGTTTGAATCCCATCTCCATTATACTAGCTTGCTGTGTGATCTTGGACAAGTCACTTAACCTATCTGCTCTAGTTTACTTATTTGTTAAAAGATAAACTAGAACTGACCTCACAGAGTTGTTATGAGCGCTAAGTTAGTTAATATATTTTATATGTTTGGAGCAGTGCATGGCACATAGTAAGCAGTCTATAAGAGTTACTATAAAAGGCAAAATCATTGAGAGAAAAAAAATGCTTAATTTTCCTTCTGTTCTTGAGAAGAGAGAAATTCAGACTCTTGAAGACACCCTGATCTCTTTCCACTGCCCCCTGAGACCCCTGGTGATGCTGTCCCCTATATTCTGACTGCTAATGTGGGAAGAGTTCACACAACATTGCATGTCTGCTGAAATGTTAATTTATAAATCAGTGAAAATACTGATTTTCCTTGGACTGTAACAAGACTCCCTTTCTAGAACAGAAAAGATTAAAAATATGTGCATTGTAATTATGGTGTTTATGCCACTTTAAAAAAATTATTCCTGAATATTGTTTGGGTAGAATTATTTAGAATGAGGCTAGAACCATTCCAATCCCAAAGACTCTTTATTTGACTAAACTCTTCTATTCTTTGTTGAAAGGACTAGACTGGAGGTATATCAAGGCATGCAGATTACTAAAATATTGCGTGGGCTGTTAGAGGATTAATTATTTTAATACCTTTATTGATATAATTTACATATCATAAAATGCACTCATTGTAAATATATAATCCAGTGATTTTTAAAGTAAAGTTACAGATTTTGCAACCATCACTCCAAATAAGTTTTAGAACATTTTTGCCAGCCCTAAAAAAATCATCTCAGGCCTATCAGTCATTGCTCCTAACCCCAGCCTCAAGCAACCACTGATCTACTTTCTGTCTCTATAGATTTTCCTTTTCTGGAAATTTAATGTAAATGGAATCATACAATATATAGTCCCTTGAGTATGACTTCTTTCACTTAGCATAATGTCTTTGAGGTTAATTCACGTTGTCACATGTATCAGTGTTTTCTACATTTCTTTTTTTTTTTTTTTTTTGAGATGGAGTCTTGCTCTGTCACCCAGGCTGGAGTGCAGTGGCCGGATCTCAGCTCACTGCAAGCTCCTCCTCTCGGGTTCATGCCGTTCTCCTGCCTCAGCCTCCCGAGTAGCTGGGACTACAGGCGCCCGCCACCTCACCCGGCTAGTTTTTTGTATTTTTTAGTAGAGACGGGGTTTCACCATGTAAGCCAGGATGGTCTCGATCTCCTGACCTCGTGATCCACCCGTCTCGGCCTCCCAAAGTGCTGGGATTACAGGCTTGAGCCACCGCGCCCGGCTGTTTTCTACATTTCTATTGCCAAATAACATTCTATTTTCTGGATATATAACATTTTGTTTATTATTATTTTTTTTTTGAGACAGGGCCTGTTCCCCAGGCTGTAGCTCACTGCACCCTCTGCCTCCAAGGCTCAAGCAATCCTCCCACTTCAGCCTCCCAAGTAGCTGGGAGGGACTACAGGTACACGCTACCACACCTAGCTCATTTTGTGTGTGTGTGTGTGTATTTATGTATTTATACATATATACATATATGTATATGTATGTATAATAACATACATATTATACATAAATATATTATACATGTATATTTATATATTTATACATACATATTTGGTAGAGATGGGGTTTCCATGTTGCCCAAGTTGATCTCAAACTCCTGGCTTAAGTGATCCGCCTACCTTGGCCTCCAAAGTTATACATGTGGCCCACTGTGCCCAGCCAACACTTTGTTTATTTACCAGCTCATGGGTATTTGGGTTGTTTCTACTTTTTGTCTGTTAGGGATAATACTCCTGTGAATATGTGCCAGTCTGTGTGGATGTATGTTTTAATTTCTCTTGGGTTGATACCTAGAGGTGGAATTGCTGGGCCATATAGTAAGTGTACATTTCAGTTTTTTAAACATTGCCAAACGGTTTTCACAAGTGGTTGGACAATATCACATTCTCATCAGCAATGTACAAGGGTTTCAGTTTTTGTGAATCCTAGCCAGCACTTGGTATTGTCTGTATTTTTCATTACAGTTATTCTAGTGTGTATATGGAAGTGCTATCTCACTGTGGTTTTAATGTTCATTTCCATAATGACTAATGTTCAACTGCTTTTCATTTCCTATTGGCCTGTGTATTTCATCTTTGATGAAATAACTATAGAGTATTGAGTTTTTTAGCTCATCTTATTTTTGAGCTGTTTGTTTTATTATTGAGTTGTAGGAGTTCTTCACATATTTTTGATATAGTTGTTTATCATATGGATGATTTGCAAATGTTTTCTCGTAGTCTGGCTTGTCTTTTTATTCTTAATGGTGTTTTTGGAGTGCAAAAGTTTTAAATTTTAGTGGAGATGAATTTGCCTGGTTTTTCATTTATGTCTAGTAAAAGAATAATGAATGGTTTTGTGTCTAAGAGCTTTTTGCTTAACCCAAGGACATGACGGTTTTCTCTAATTTTTTTTTCTAGGAGCTTTATAGTTTTATTGTTATATTTAGGTCTAAGCTCTATTTTGAGTTAATTTTTGTGTGTGGTTTGGAGATAAGGATTTAAGTTCACTTTTTCATATATTGATAGCACATTTTCCCAGCATCATGTGTTGATAGGACTATCTTTTTCCTATCAAATTATCTTGTCATGTTTGTCAAAAATCAGTTGACAGTGTCAGAGCTTATATCTAAACATTCAGTTATGTTCCAGTGATTTATTTGTTTATCTTTCCCTTAATACCCCACTCTCTTGAATGCTGTAACTTTGTAATCTGTTTGAAATGAGGATAGTGTAAGTCCTTCACCATTGTTTTTCTATTTCAAAATTATTTTGCCTGGGTATAATTTGTTTTGGCTATTGTAAACCCCTCCCTCTTGGGTCTGATAGGGCTGGGGATAGTTATGGTAAAATAGAGTACAGGGGACAGAGAGCAGTAGACTGTGTCTTGGTCACCATTGTGTCTTTAGCACTTCATATGGTGCCTGGTAGTTCCTAAATACTAAAAAAGCTGTTAAATAAATGAATAAATATATCTTAAGATTTTTTTTTTATCACATGGTATCATCCATGTCTTGGGATCGGGAAAATTTCCAGGTCAAACTAACGAGGTAAAATTCACCAAGGTTTTGATATGCTCTGATGTGATCACTACTACTTGCGCCTCCCCCTCATCAGTTTCATTTCCCGCCCGTCACAGCTCCTGGAGGAGGATGGAATTAATTTCAAGGGGATTTGGGAAGTAATTGTCTTGCTATAAATTTTTGAGAGATGGTAGAACCTTATCGAGATAGCTTGCTGTTGAAATCATAGTTTGCCGTTTAGACCTCTGTTATTATTATCTGATTATCTGATTATTATTATCAAAGGTTTTGTATGCCTAACAGTGTTAGATATTGAGAGGGCCTTCCTACATGTTGCCTCTTCTGCCTGAAACAGAGCCCCTCATCCCTCCCGGAAAGAAGCACACATACCCCAAACTCTCTCTTAATTCTTAGACATTCTCCAGACCTCAACCTCATCATCACTCCTTAAAAAAATCATTCCTAAACCATAACCTGTTATCAACTGCCCTCCCAGAACCCACCATATGCTTCTCCTTGGTAACACTTATGGTGGTTGCATAATTAACATTCATTGGTGTGCTTATTTTTTAAAGCTTTATCGAGGTATAGTTGACATATAAAAAATTGCACATATTTAATGTAAACATTTCGATGAATAGAGACATATGCATATGTCTGTGATACCATCACCAAAATCAAGGGGTACTGAACATATCTTTAACCTCCAGGGTATGTGATTAATGTGTATTTCTTCTAGGGGATCATCGGCTTCATAGGGGCAGGAACTGTATTAGTTTTCACTCACTGTTTTGTCCCTAGTGACTACCACAATAGTTGGCAAAGTACAAGTAACATTTTACCAACCCCAACTGATTAAATGGAACCCCCTTTTGGCCAGGGGGATCCCAGAGAAACCTTGGAAACTGAGTTCCTAGCCATAACCAGACAGGAGCTCAGACTTACCTCATCATATCCTCTCCCTTGCTAACCATCATTTAGCTTTCTTTCCTAAGGGTTAAACAGAAACGGGCCATCTCAAAAGACTTGTTCCATCACTGTTTTCAACCAACCACCTGACTCTGCCCCTCACCTTATGCAGGTTCGATACAGCCAACTAAGCAACATTCCTTCCTGATAAGATTTGCACACCCAGAACTAGCCTCTGTTTGCATGAAGTGGTTCTGGTCAGTTTACGGAGGCTGCACACTGAGTGCCTTCGTGTCCTCTAATTCACCTTTTGACACACAGGGCCGAATTATAATACACTTAAATGTTATGTTTTCACGCCAAAATGAACATGGCATGTGTATGACATTCATATTAATTTACTATGCATTCATGTGCCCCTCTTTTGTGAATATTCATAGCTTCTCTTAAATATTTAAATGCTATGGATATATTAATATACTTAATAACTACAGGAGCCTATTGGGTTGGTCCTGTTGTCATCCCATTTTGTAGATGAGAAAACTGAGGCATGAGGAGAGAGATTATGTAACTTGCTCAGAGTCATACAAACAATATGAAATGGGGCATACAGAAGGGTGTCAATAATTATTTGTTAAACAAATGAATGGATGAATAAGAGAAAGAAAGGGTGAATGAAGCTATTCCCTTCATCCTAGTTGGAAGCAGGGCCTCTACAAGAGCACATGACTTTTCTTTTCTTGCGAGATGGATGGGAATACAAGGCTATGGGGAGCCCCGGGACACTGGTTTGGACTCCAATTGCTGACTCCAGAGTGAAGAAAAGGTGGGGATTGGGATAATCTAGGAAATGCTGGTTTCACACAACAAAGTCGAGTGAGTGGGAGCCAAAAATAGCCAGTCCTTTGAGTAGAAACTCCTCCAGGGAGGAAACATTTCTTTGAAATTGGACACACAAATTAGCTAATGATATTCAGACACTAAAGGACTGCATGTTCCCCAGACAGCCTGTGGCCCCAGGATCAGACGCTGATCTTGTGGAGTACAGAGTAAGCGATGCCACAGGTCTGGGATGGGTGTAGATTGTTGTGTCTGCCATCCTCACTCACAGCCCTGAGCGCAGAGGTGAGGACACAGCCAGGGCCAGCACTCTCCTTCCATGTCTGCCAGTCCCTGCTGTTGGGTCCAGGATGGAAAGTGGTGCTGTGGCATTTTTACCTGTCTGCACTCAGTGATAATCAACATGACACAGAGTCTATGTTGGCAGTATTTCCAGACTTTAGGAAGAGTTTTTCAATCTGGGAGCTTCTAACAGAGGCTCTGAGCCTGGGATGTGCAAACTACCTGCACTTATCTTCAAAATCGTGTCCAAATGTGCATTTCTCAAGGGAGAGGATCCAAACTTTCATGAGTAAACAACAGAAAAAGCTTTCAACAAGGTATGGGATGTCTCCAAAAGGTGAGAACCCATGATGATGATACTGATAATAGCAATAATAAAGTAACTTTACTGAGTGCTTAGAAATTGCTAAGGCCAGGCATGGTGGCTCACACCTGTAATCTCAGCACTTTGGGAGGCCGAGGTCGGCAGATTGCTTGAGCCCAGGAGTTCCAGACCAGCCTGGGCAACATGGTGAAACCCTGTTTCTTAAAAAAAAAAAAAATTAGCTGGGCATGGTGGTGCATGCCTATAGTCTCAGCTACTTGGAAAGCTGAGGTGGGAGGATCACTTGAGCCCAGATGGAGGCTGCAGTGAGTTGAGATCATGCTACTGCACTCCAGCCTGGGTCACAGAGTAAGACCCTGTTCCCCAACCCTGCCCAAAAATAAATAAAAAAATGCCAGATATGCATTAAGTCTCTTATATAGGTGATATAATTATTGTATCAGTTTAAGCAGGTTCGTGCTACAGTAATAAACAGCTCCAAAATCTCAGTAGCTTATGAAAGTTGATTTCTTGTTCCGGTTATGTGAGGTTAGTTGCAGCTTTGCTTCATATCTTAGATGCAAGTGACGGTGCCACTTCCACTTACATTCCACTGGCTCCCAGCCCAACATTGGCAGGGATTCCAGTTGTCCAGTAGGGAGGAGTCCTGTAGAGGGGAGAGACAGTAGATATTTGAACAATAACATAATCTATTACATTCCTTATAAAAACCAATGCGGTAGATACATAGTTATTATTATGATTGTCCCTTTCTTACAGATGTGGAAACTGAGGCTCAGGTTAACTTTCTCCCTAGTGCTGTGTATTTATTAAGTGAGAAGTTCAAGATTTGCATGGGCTTGGTCAGACTCTTGAGCCTACAGCTTTAGCCACTGCATTCATCGACTTCCATTGTTATAGCAGGAGCCTCTCCTCCACTCCTCGTTTCTCCTCCCCAGTTCATGGCAATCCACACACACCAGTTTTCTTAAAACTTCATTCATGCTCAAGAGAAAACCATGTCCCTATCTGGATCCTATGTTTGCATAGTCCCCAGCCTCCGGGCTCATTCTGGATTGTCCAGCTAGGTAGGCATTTGTTTGGCAGGATTTCTGCCCACTAAGAGCTCACCATGCGTGTCATGGTGGGAATGAGCTGGGTATTTTTAGAGCTTGGCAGCCTAGCACTGCCGCTTGCTGTTCCCCGAGGTCCGTGGATTAGCCCAGGGGTAGCATATGCCCATGCGTTGCTTGCCTGGTCCTGGTACATAGTCCTGTGTGTTGTTAAGAAAACAGATTGTCCCAGGTAGGTATGTAGCCAGATATTTTTTTCTCTGTTTCCTTTTTTTTTGGAGCTGCTCCACCCCCTGGTATGGTGCAGCTTCTCTTGGGGCTCCTCTGTAATTTTACAGCTGCTTCTGAGCTAGTGAGTAAGGTGGGATTTGCTCACTTGCAGTTAAGTCTGGCCAGACAGCTGCTGGTTATTGCCACAAACATCTTAAGTGTCTGTGGTCTTGCCTGTCCTCCTGGGTAGACGGAATGCACAGTCCCTCCTCAGGGGAAGTAAGAATATCTGGAAGGCCCAAGGAACAATTATTTTTGGCATCATTGCTCCTCCAAACTCATTATCCACATCTGTTGAGTATTCCTGTGACCCAGAAGCTGATGGCAGTGTCACTGTGGCACCCTAGCTTTGATGTACTTATTGTCAAAAGCTCTGGATAGGGACTGCCAACAAGGACTTTGCTGCATAGGTGCTGTGAGTCTCCATGGGAAGGAAAGCTGGAGATTTGCATTAAAAAATTATTTAGAAAGTCCAGAAGTTACAAACTCAGGTGTCATCCAATTCAACGAACACTTCCTGAGTGCCTACTGTGTGCAGGACATAGGACTTTGCTTCATGTAGAAGTTATAACGTTCAAGAGGACACCTGTGGAGCACACAAGCACATCCCCCAATATGGCCCCAGGCATTACAGAATGTGACAGACATGACATTTTTTGTTTGTTAATTTTTAACAAATTCATTCTAGTGTTGTGGTAAGAGCATAAGATTTGGGGCCAGACTGGTTGGTTTGAATCCTAGAAATAAAAGTAAAATCCTAAACCACCCCAACTGATTAAATGGAACCCCCTCTTGGCCAGGGGGATCCCAGAGAAACCTTGGAAACTGAGTTCCTAGCCATAACCAGACAGGAGCTCAGACTTACCTCATCGTATCCTCTAACCATTATTAGCTTTCTTTCTTAAGGGTTAAACAGAAACGGGCCATCTCAAAAGACTTGTTCCATCACTGTTTTCAGCCAACCACCTGACTCTGCCCCTCATCTTATGCAGGTTCGATACAGCCAACTAAGCAACATTCCTTCCTGATAAGATTTGCACACCCAGAACTAGCCTCTGTTTGCATGAAGTGGTTCTGGTCAGTTTACGGAGGCTGCACACTGAGTGCCTTCGTGTCCTCTAATTCACCTTTTGACACACAGGGCCGAATTACAATACACTTAAGTGTTATGTTTTCACTCCAAAATGAACATGGCATGTGTATGACATTCATATTAATTTACTATGCATTCATGTGCCCCTCTTTTGTGAATATTCATAGCTTCTCCTATAACTTGTTGACTGTGTATACTTAGCCAACCTGTTAGCATAAATTCTTATCTCACCTTGCCTCCTTTGAGGTGCCTGCTTCTGGTTTCTGTTGGATGCTACGCTCCCCAGCGTGTGAGATGGTCAGCTTATAGGCTGCAACCCCTTATGAGAAATATCTCCTTTCTACATGTATGAACCTCGTGTTTCTTCAGTTGACAAATCCTTACTCTGTAACTCAATGGCTATATAACTGAACAAGTGACCAAAACTCTCCCTGACCAGCTTCTTTCTTCCCAATATGGGAATGACAACAGTACGTAGCTCAGGGAGCTGTTGCAGGGATTATATGAATTAATATATATAAGGCCCTTGGAATGATTCCTGGTACATAGGAAGCTCTATCAAAGTGTTGGCTGCTACTAACACTATTATTATTTATGCAAGGGATGTTTATTGATCTGTGTGTCAGTAGGCTGTCGTCTACTGTGTGTCAGGCACTGACCTAGGTCCCAGTTGCAGAACATTGAGCTCACTCCACAACCTTTCACCCTTATGGAGCTTGCATTTCAAAGGTTGGAGGCAGAAAATAAGTAAATAAATAGTCAGGTGGTGATTTAGACTTGAATGAAAAATCATACTAGGAAAGTTAGATGAGGGAGATTAATTCCTAATTGAGCAGAGATGATGAAAAACTTCCCCAGAATAGATGACGCCAGCTGAGATGAGGCATGGTAGTGAGAGGCAGGCACCCAACATGCAATTCCAAAATGAGATTTTGCTAGAGAGTGGGAATATCCTTCTTGGGGGTCATATTGTTACATCTTTGTTTTTCTTGCCACCTATGAACAGGAATTCTAAATGAGGTCAGAGACTGGGGTTGTTTTTTGGTCTTAGTGACCTTGGTGTTGGGCCCAAGTTTCCAGGAAGTCTTTTATCCCAGCAACAGTTTTTCGGAGAGTGGACTCACTCACTTGCAAGACTGACGTGAAAAGGGGTTTGCTCTTTATGAGGCTGAGCTCAGCCCCATGCTTAAAGTACTGACTGGGAAAAAAGGCAGAGACTATGCCTGTTTTCTATTCAAGGGGCCGGTACGGTACAACATTCGGTTTTTGGTAGGTGCTCAGTAAAGAATATAAATAGTCATTGAGTGTTTACTGTGTGCTAAAGACATGCCACCAGGTGGTAAGTCTTTGATATTTGTCAACTTACTTAATTTTTACAACTGAATGCCTGTTGTTGTTGTTGTTGTTGTTGTTGTTGTTAGACAGGGTCTCACTCTTGTCCAGGCTGGAGTTCAATGGCATGATCTCAGCTCTCTGCTGCCTTGACCTCCTTGGGTCCAAGCGACCCTCCTTCCTCAACCCCAAAGTAGCTGGGAGTATAGGCATGTGCCCCATGAATGACTCATATTTGTATTTTTTGTAGAGACAGGGTTTCACCATGTTTCCCAGGCTGATGTTAAACTCCTGAGCTTTAGTGATCCACCTGCCTTGGCCTCCCAAAGTGGGGACTACAGGCATGAGCCACCACACTCAACCCTGAATGCCTGTTTTTGTCCCTGTTGAAAAGATGAGGAAACTGAGCACAGGCCATGCTGGGGTGATCTAAGGACACTTCATAGAAAGAATTCAAGAAGACTTCTTAGAGAAGGTGACTTTATGAAGCATGTCTTGAAAGACAAATTCTTCAGGTTGGAGAGTAGGGGTGGGGGGTGAGGTGCAGAAAGGAGAATTGTAAAGAGAAGCAGCTCAATGAGAGTGCTTGGTAAGTTCAGTCCAGGATGCAGACAGGGGAGTAGCTGAGAAAGAGGGTTATAGAGAGGTCAGGGTGAAAGCAAGTGGGCCTCATAGGCCTTACTCAGTGATTTAGATCTTTATCTTGAGTGCATCAGGTCGCTATGCAAGTAATTCCTGAAAAGGAAGTGTCCTGAGATCAAACTGGCTTTACTCAAAGGTCACCATTTAAACCCAGCAATGCACAGTTTAGCACTTCATTAAATACTGTGTCCTAATGGTTGCTGCCTTTTCCCGGGAGCCACACATGTGTTCTCATGTACATAAGCACTTGTGGAGTCTGCAGTTGGAAGAATTCACACAAGGACTGGTTGTGCCTTGCACACCTGTCAGAGATGTGCACACCCAGAACTAGCTCCTGTTTGCATAGTCTCTCCTGTAGCTTCTGGAGATGACAAATGGTGCAAATGGTGGGGGTTTCTTCTTGGATGAAGTTGTTTGAGGTTTGAGACTTGGATGTTTTCTTTGAAAATTTTTTTTATTTTTTATTTTTTGGCAAAGAGCAACTTGTTCCTCTTCCTTTGCTCACTGAGTCTTTTCCCTAACTTCTAGAGGAAGTGTATTCAATCATGCTGTGATCAAGTCAGCCCTGGGTACCCATGTTGGCTTTTAATTTTAAAAAAAGAGAATGACAGGAAAAGAAAATGGGCCAGTTAGGTTTTGAAGTTTTTTTCTGTTTTATTATTATTAAAGGAAACCCATGTGGGAGAATGTCTGGTGCTAGTTTCTCATCTCGGCACTGACATCATCCCTGTCTTGACTGATGTAGGAATTATTTGTTCTTGGCTTGTGTATCAGCTATCTGTTGCTGTGTAACAACCCACCACCACCTTAGCAGGTGACACCCGTTTATTATCTCAGAGTTTTTGTGGGTCAGGAGTGTTGGCACAACTTAGATGGGCTCTCTGCTTAGGGTCTTACAAGGCTGAAATCAAGGTGTCAGCTACAGCCGCAATCTGAGACTCTGGTTTCTTTTCTAATCTCACATTGTTGTTGGCAAGATTTGTTTCCTTGAAGCTGTAGAACTCAAACAGGCCTCCTTCTTCAAAACCAGCATTGGAGAGAGAGAAGGAGGGCTCTGCTGCTTCTAGTCTCTGAGCACAGGGAAAGTTTAAGCCTTGTTTTAAAGGGCTCGCCTGATGAAGCCAGGCCCACCTTGGGTAATCTCCCTTTTGATTAACTCAAAGTCAGCTGATTAGGGACCTTAATGATATCTACAAAATCTTGTCACTTTTACCATATGATGTAACATAATCCCAGAAGTGATGTCCTATCATATTCACAGGTTCACCTGTACTCAAGGGGAGGAGATCACGCAAGGACATGGGTCATTGGTGGTCACCTTAGATTTCTGCCTACTGTGGCTGGTAATCTAAATCAAATATTCTTCCTGTGGATTAAGACTATCACTTTGGGAATATCTTAGAGTTCTGCCTAATATGGCTGGTAATCTGAATCAAATATTCTTCCTGATCTGTGTATTAAGACTATCACTTTGGGAACAGCCATTTTCCAAAGCCCTCTCATAATTCCATCATAAGCAGAGATGGAGCATGGCCATACAACGTTTTGGAGGCTCCAAGTCTAGGTAAAGTGGAACCACTGGAGACAGAGTGCCATCTTGTTTGTGGAGTTACGTAAAGACACTGTGTCTAGGTGGGATTTGTTTGGAGCTGATTTCTCTGCTGGATAAAATACACCAGTGGCTTCATAACCCTGTGAAAAAAATAAGGGTTCTGGAAGTTGACACGTTTTGGAAGTGGAGCTCAACCCAAGGCTGACTCCAGGTCTCAACTGTTTCTACTTGGTGCCCTTGAGCTTACTTTTCCAGTACATAGGTCTCAGCTTACCAATCTGAAAATGGAGAGTGGGGACATAGGGCCTTGGAGGTTCCTACTTATTTTAATCAGTTCCATAGCCTGACCCTGGTCCACTGAGGATCAGATTTGGAGCCTGTGCCATTTATGAAACAGGCAGGTATTGGAGAGACTCCAACAAACTTGTCTCATGTGTGCTTCCCTGCAAAAACAGCCAGTTCCAGCTAGAAACTTTTATCTTCATGAAAGTAAAGGAAACCTCTAGGCAGAGAGTTCTGTTTGTTTTTACAACTGTCCCCAGTTGTATTTGAAAATGGCAAAATGTTGGGCTTAAGGTCCCCCTGCCCCCCGGGTTCATGGAGCTTGCTTTCTTAATGCCTCAATCGTACTTTTAATCAGAACAAATTTAGAGTGTTAATCTTCAGTGCTTGTTCTTGCCATTTCCAGCCACTCGACACTTTTTCATAAACAAAGTGACAGTTTGATTGAATGTGGTTTTTAATTAAGCTGCTTTCACTTGGAACAACTTTCCGGGGGCATATGTAAGGAGCAGAACTTAGAAGTGCAAGCTGAGACTGACTTCTCCATACCTTCATCGCCAGGCAGAGTTTGAGAACAAAGGAAACCAGGCAAGTGGAATTAACCAGGCACCTGAATCCGGGGCATCGGCTCCCACTCCATCCTAGCTCACTGTCCCTTGGAATAAGTGTGGGAAGGCTTAGCAGTGAGTGCGGTTGCGCCATGCTAACCTCAGGATGAAGCACATAAGAGCCTTGGAAATTGCCCCATGGCAGATGTTTATGTTAAGGACATTTGACCTGTTTATGGCATGTCACTCTCTTCTGTGATTGGGACTCAGCAAACACAAAATGCAAAAAGACCACTCTGATTCTGCCCTCAGGTACAACTCAGAGTTTTATGAGCAACACTGGATTCTGCAGTACGAGATCTCAGAGTCTAACAGGGAGGCGAAGACATTCACGGGGGCAGAACATATGAGACAGGAATGGGCTACCTGAGCTTGGAGGGTGGATATGTGCCTGGGAAACACTTTGCAAGCTCTTCAAAGGCTGTTCAGGTATAATGGGAATAGTATGTCATATGACAGGTCTGGGCCTCCTTGAGGTGGGTGTTTGGATGATAAGAGGGTCCCAGGCATTGTCATCTGGCTGCAATGCAAGGATCTGGGTGAGGGTGATATTGCTTTAAGTAGCGCTGAATCTGTACTCCATCACTCCCTTTGTGTTCTGTGGTGTATAGATCTACCCTGATAAATAGCTGCTGCCGTGAAGAAATCCATCAAGCCTTCAGCCTCTGCATGACTCATTTCCCTGTGGCAGGCGTGTTGCTCGGCTTCCAAGAATAGCCTAGCCTGAGGGATCCAAGCTCGGAATCCCTTCCAACTTTCTGGGCTCTGAAGTTTGGCACCCACAGAGGTCTGTGCTTAGGTAACAGGGTGCAGATGGCTTGACGTTTGCAGAGACAGTGGCTAATAACCATCTCCCTTCCACCTTTGCATTCTGCAAAAGCCCAGGGCCTGGCAGAGTCACATTGCTTGCAAAGGAAGCCTAATCATAAAAAGGTGCCTTTCGGTGGCTTAAAGATAAGGTAATCAGGAAGCCCACTCATTGATTTATTTGCTCATTCAACAAATATTTGATGACTGCCTTGGGAGTGAGAACCACAACAGGAAACTTAACAGGAGACCTTACAGAGGCAAATCAGATCTCAGTGCTAAGCCCTGAATATACTCTGCTGTGCTGGCAACCAGGCAGGGAGATGATAAGAACAGTAGTTGGCATTTATTAAGCACTTACTATATGTGGTGTATTAAGTACTTTACATGAATCAATTTGATTAATATTCACAAAAATGCCATAAGTTCAGTTCCATGATCATTCTAATTTGCTGGTTGAGAGCAACATTGCGCAGAGGGGAACTTGCTCATTCTCATACAAAGTGCTCATGCAATTCTTCATACAGGAATTGCACCCAGGGTTCTCTGATACAAACGCATAAAAATCACAATGATGACACCATTGCGTTATCATAGCAACCTTCTTTCTGTTGCTTCTTCCCAGCCTGTGCCAAGCTCTTTCCTACTTTCTTAGTCTGTTTGGGATGCTATAACAAAATGTCATAAACTGGGTGGCTTGTAAGCAATCAAATGTCTATTTCTTATAGTTCTGGAGGCTGCTAAGTCCAAGATCAAGGAACCAGCAGATTCACGTCTGGTGAGGGCCTGCTTCCTTGTTCGTCGACGACCGTCATCATTTTGTTTTGTTCTTCAGTGGTAATGGAAGGGGCCATTGATCTCTCTGGAGCCTCTTTTATAAGGCAGGAATATCATCCATGAGGGTGTGGCCCTCACAACCTAATCACCTCCCAAGGGCCCTACCTCCTAATACCATCACATTGGAGATTAGGTTTCAAGGTCTGAATTTTGGAGGGATACAGACATTCAGACCATAGCACCTACCCCATGGGTTTAGCATTTTTCTCTGCCTGAAACATGACTGCATTGTCTCCATCTCATTCTTCAGGTCTCCCCTTAAAGGCCAACTCCTTATGAGGCCTTCCCTGACTACCCAGTCAGTTCTCTCCTGTTATTCTCTAGCCTACACTTTATTTCTTTCACAGCCTTTATCATATTGTGACATTATCATTTTTTTTGGGTTGTTATCCATATGCCCCTCTTCTCCAGTCCCTACTAGAATTTAAGCTCCCAAAGACATGGGCCTTGTGTATCTTATTTTCTCTAAGATAGTGCCTGACACCTGGTGAGTCCTCAATGAGTTTGGTCTGGGTGGTCGGAGGTAGGACCTGGGACCTTCAGTCCTCACGGGTGCAGAACAAATCTCAGGTGTGGTTGCATGGCTGTTTGAATGAATGGAGCTATGAGCATAAGGCTGTACTGTTATTGTTGTCACTGTCATGATCATGGCTGGTGAAAAACAGAAAGACACTGGAGATTCAGAAAGCACAACAGTGTTTGCAATTGCAATGCAGAGACGGTGACCTGGCAGGCAGTCAGTCAGTCAGCATGCTCCTTTTCCAGAATCTGCCAGCGGAGTGCACTGTGCCCCATGGATGGGCTTCGGAGGGGGTAGTGGTGATATCAGCTCCCCAGCAGCTTCTCACCTCTCTTGGCCTGAAGGGGGGTGTGCCCTTTGTTGCACTGTAGCTACTGCAGACAGAGAAAGGAGGAGATTCCCAGCCTCGAGGTTGCCTGGCAGGCAGTAGTGACTGAGGGCAGAGCACAGGGGAGCAGCTGCATTCTCCCTGGGACATGACTATGTGGCCTGGCTTCTCCTGCCCCCAGGAGCTGGGGGCCTGCCAGGTGCTCTGAGGATTCCCTGTTGCTCTTATCTCCCTCCCTCCTGTGTCTGAATTTGCCTCCACCCGGACTCTGCTTTTTCCCCCTTGTTTTGCCTCATCTGCCACAAGCCCATGCTGGAAAGAGGACTTTCTGTATTCTAGAACATCTACATGTGTGGCCCCTGAGTCTTACTTTGTTCACCTGTGAAGTGGGCATCATACCGACCGATGGTGTGGTCACGAGGAACAGACGAGGCTGTTGTTTCCCCAGCACAGTTCCAGGCACTTGACTGGTAAAGCTCTGTGGTGTTTGTTCATCCCACCGGACCACAGAGCAAGAGTGTCTTATATTTTACGAAGATGTTTCAATCCCTGGACTAAGCACTTAATTATTGTTGTCATTAAGGCGTTGACTTGCAATAAACTGCACAGCTGGGTGAGTGCTGATGTAGACATGTACCCGTAGAACCATCACCACAGTGGTATTCAGCCCTTACCACAACCCCATTTTACAGATGAGGAAACAGAGGCTTAGAGAGAGAAAAACCTTATCCTGGTTCACGTGGATGGCTAAAAGCAGAGCTGTCTGATCCAGGCCTGCATTTACCTTGGAGACAAGAAACATCACAGATAAGGCCAAGTCTTAAATATGATGCCAAGGAAAGGATCACCAAAAAAACGATATTTGGATAAAGACCCTAAAGAGGGACTGATCCAGGCCTGAGTTTACCTTGGAGACAAGAAACATCAGAGATAAGGCTGCAGTCTTAAATATGATGCCAAGGAAGGTATCACCAGAAAAATGATATTTGGATAAAGACCCTAAAGAGGCTTTAAAGGAAGTGGGCTACACAGAAGAGCATTCCAAGGAGAGGAAACAGCATATGCAAAGGCCCTGAGGTGGGGGCACTTTCTGGTGTGTTTGAGAAGCATTTAAGAGGCCCAGCTGGCTTGGGTATGGAAGGAGATGAGGGCAGAAAGGTAACCGGAGGCCAGACTCTAAAGGGCCTCATAGGACTGTGCAAGGTCTTGCCTGAAACACCATTGCAGGGTTTGGGGCAGAGAATAAACGTGGTCTAACAGGGCCATCTGGCTTACCTGTTGATACTGGATTGTAAGAGGGCACAGGTGGAAACAGAAGTCATCCAGGTGAGAGGTGGCATGGATCAGACTTTAGTGGCAGTGATGAGAGTGTGAGGTGTACTGGATTTACTGATGGATTGTGCAGAATAAGAGAAAGAGGAGAGTGGGAGATGGCACCAAAATGTTTGGTCTGAGCAATGAAGTCAGGGGCTGCTGCGGCAGAGATGGGTGATAGACTTGAGATGCCTATTAGACGTCATATTAGTATTTTTTTTTCCCTTTGCTGCCATAACAAATTACACACAGTGGCTTAAAACACATCAATTTATAATCCTACTGTTCACCCACATCTCACTGGGCTGAAATCAAGGTGCAAGTCTGTGTTCTTTCTGGAGGCTCTACGGGAGAATCCATTTACTGGCCTTTCCAGCTTTTAGAGGCTGCCTGCACCCTGTGACTTGTGGTTGCTTCCTTCATCTCCAATGCCGGCAACGTTGCATTCCTCTGTGCCTTTCTTCTGAAGTCATATCTCCCTCTACCCAAAGTCAGGAAAGGTTTTCCACTTGTGACCCTGGTGATGATATTGGCCCCACCCAGGTCATTCAGGATAAATTCCCCTCCTAAGATCTTTAACTTAATCACATTTGCCAAGTCCCCTTTGCTGTGTAAGGTAACGTGC
This sequence comes from Rhinopithecus roxellana, assembly GCF_007565055.1. NCBI lineage: Eukaryota > Metazoa > Chordata > Mammalia > Primates > Cercopithecidae > Rhinopithecus > Rhinopithecus roxellana. Next base: position 77,507,024 of record NC_044568.1, on the reverse strand, counting down.
TCACACGTTCCGGGAATTAGGGTGTGGACCTCACTGGGGACCACTACTCTGCCTACCACACATATATCCTAGTGGAGATGCAAGGACAGACTTAGATGTTTGAGTCTGGCTTTCAGAGGCGAGGGTGACTGCAGATGTAATGGTCACCGTGCTCTTGACTCCTTTATACTTTCTGCATTTGTTCAGTACTCATAGCTCTTTCTCCTCCAGACTATGAGCTGCTTGAGATAGAACTTGGGTCTTTTCCTCTTTGTGTGTCTCCGGCCACACCCCAAAGAGTGCTCTGGATTGTCTACGACATGAATACAGTTTGAGTTCAAATTTAAACCAAACTCATCTCTTAAACGAGGAGTATGATATAGATCCTAGCGCTTGGGATGACTGCAGACGTGTGTCTCCACCCTGCCTTGCCTCGTAAGAGTTTATGGCAGACCCTGACCCTGCTGAACTCGTGTTTTAGCTTTTAGGTTCCCATGGTCACCACTCTGGATACAAACTTGGCATTGTGGCTAGGGGTTTTGTGGGATGGATGCAGCAGATGTTGGCTTGTGAGTATTCTCCTGTGGATGGTTTTTGGGTCAAGGCCCACTGGATCCTGTTGTGAGTTAATTTGCAAAGCTTAGCAGTGCCTAATGCAGGAGAGAGGGTAAACAAACACAAGCAGCAGGACAGACTTTGCACCAGTGACTCAGAGGAAGGCCTGTAGGGGTAGGATCCTCAACTCACTTTGCTTCCTGACATCCCACGTGCTGGGCTGGGAGAAGGGTCTGGTTAGCCCTATGTCCAATCCTAAGGAACATTCACATTTTGCCATGCTTTCTACAGGTAGCACGATGGGCACATTTTTCACTCTTGCAGATGGGTCTTGGAATGAACTTTCTTACATTGAAAAAGGCAGTGGTTTGGATTTTCTCACTGTCTAGAAGTATAGTGGCTAAGGGAATTTCTGGAGTCCCTCTGTCTGGGTTATACAGAACCCAGAGTTGTACACACTAGTTAAAGGATTTTATTTTTCAAATTTTAATTTTTTGGCATATTATATTTAATAAATTCTCTATTTTGGATATTTAGAGCAGCTAGAGGCATTATTTTAGATGTTGCTGCGATGAATGTCCCTCTAACACTTCTCTGATTATTTTCTTACGAGAAATTCCTAGTACAGAATGTGTTAGTCAAAGGGCTTATTCTTAAGACTTTGATATGTGTCATCAAGGTGCCCTGTAGGGTGACTGTCCTGGATGACACTCATTTTGATGGACTGGTTCTTTTTTATTGTGGTAGAATATATATAATCTAACATTTACTATTCTAACCATTTTTAAGTTCGGTGGCATTAAGTACAGTCACATTGTTGTGCGATAGTGAGTATCCATCTCCAGCACTTTTCCATCATTCCAAATCGAGACTCTGTACTTACTAAGCAATCACTCTCCATTCCGCCCCCCTGCTTAGTCCTCTACTTTCCGTCTCTATGAATTTGCCTATTCTATGTATCCCATATAAGTGGAATCATACAAATTCGTCTTTTTGTGATACGGGACTTTAGACAAGTCATGGCATTTCTCTGGGGCTCAGTTTCCTAATCTGATTTTGTATGACTGTGAAAATCTCAAACTCAGGATGAAAGGGAAGGAGGGAGGAAGACCTTTAAGTGATCAGAATTTACTAGGGGCTGACTGTGTGCCAGGTGCTAGATAATATTATATTCCCCAACATACAGTTGAGGAAACTGCATAGGTGAAAATCCATGCAATGTCCCAGCAAGTTCAGGGCTAGGATTTTAACCCATGTGGCCTGGCATCAGAACCACATTCTCAATGCCTACACTGGTCTGTCCTTTGATAATAATGGAAACTCCTTCATAGGATTCTTTGAAGGATTGAGCCAGAAATTTTATCTATGTATAGCACTTAGGCCAGCGAGGAGAAAATGGTCAATAAGTGATACCTAGTCTTATGTTTAAATGTTTTTGAGATATAATTCACATAAAATTTACCATTTTAAAGTTCACAGTTCAATGCTTTTTAGTATGTTGACTATATTGTGCAACCATCACCACTCCCTAATTCTAGAACAGTTCCAAAACCACTAAAAGAAACCTCATATTTTTAGCAGTCACTCTCTGTCTCCCTTTTTTCCCAGCCCTAGAAACCATGGATCTATTTTTTGTCTCTATGAATTTGCCTATTCTGGAAATATCATATAAACAGAATTGTATAATACGTGGCCTTTTGTGTCTGGTTTCCTTCACTTAGCATAATGTCTTCAATGCCTATCCATGTTGTATAAGGTGTTGGTACTTCATTCCTTTTTAGGGGTGTATAATATTCCATTGAATGGGCATATCATATCTTGTTTATCCTTTCATTGATTGTAGGATGTTTAGATTGTTTCCGGTTTTTGGTTGCTATCAGTAATGCTGCTATGAACATTTATATACAAGTTGTTGTTTGAACATCTGTTTTCGGTTCTCTTGGGTATATAAATACCTAGAAATGGAATTGCTGGATCATATAGGAGTTCTACGTGTATCTTTTTGAAGAACTGTCATACTGTTTTCCATAGCAGCTGTACCATTTTACATTCTCACCATCAGTGTACAAGGGTTCTTACTTCTCCACATCCTGGTCAGCATTTGTTATTTCCATTCTTTTGAGTTTAGCCATCCTGGTTAGTGTGAAGTGATATCTCATTGTGATTTTGATTTGCATTTCTCTAATCACTGTTTGTATTGAGCATGTTTTCATGTGCTTATTGGCTATTTGTATGCCATCTTGTGAGAAATGTCTATTGAGACCCTTTGTTTTTTTTTAAAACTGGGTCGCCTTTTTATTGTTGAGTCGTAAGTGTTCTCTGTGTGCCCTGGATACTAGACTATCAGATACGTAATTTGCAAATATTTTCTGTGTGTTGTGTTTTCACCTCGTTTTGTTTTTTGTGTGTGTGTGTGTTTTCACCTCGTTTTGTTTGTTTTTTTTGAGACAGGGGTCTCACTCTGTTGCCCAGATTGGCATGCAGTGGCACCCTCTGGGCTCGTTGCAACCTCCGCCTCTCAGGCTCAAGCAATTCTTCTGCCTCAGCCTCCCGAGTAGCTGGGATTACAGGCACGCGCTACTGCCTCTTGGCTAATTTTTTTTGTATTTTTAGTAGAGATGGGGTTTTGCCATGTTGGCCAGGCTGGTCATGTTTTCACATCTTAATAGTGCCCTTTGATAAAAAAAAGGTTTTAATTTTGACAAAGGGTGAAAGATGTCTGGTATTTTGTCTGTGATCCATTTTTCACCTCTAGGCCCACTTTTTTGACCCTCACATGTCATGGTAGATTAGGAATTTCTTAATGCTATACTGGTTTTGGGGGTAAGGAAGATGGGACCAGCCCACTTTGCTTTGTCAGGCTGAGAAGGAAGAAGTGATTCCATTGAGCCAGGACTTCAGTGGCCAACTCACCTCCCCTGGGTTCAGAATCCCTTCCCCAGACCAACCCTGCATGACATCAGCATGTGGTAAAACACTCCTGTGTCTTTAGAGACTGTAGTCTGTAAATGCTTTTTCTGTCTCCCATGGACCTTGCCTGCAAGCGCTTTCCATCTTTCCCTAGGTTTCAGGAATGTGCACGAATTATGGGATCTTGGCTGGGCACGGTGGCTCATGCCTGTAATCCCAGCACTTTGGTAGGCCAAGGCGAGTGAATCACTTGAGGTCAGGAGTTCGAGACCAGCCTGGCCAACATGGTGAAACCCCATCTCTACTAAAAATACAAAAACTAGCCAGGCGTGGCGGTGGGTACCTGTAATCCCAGCTACTCGGGAGGCTGAGCGAGGGGAATCTCTTGAACTGGGGAGGAGGAGTTTGCAGTAAGCTGAGCTTGCGCTGCTGCCCTCTAGCCTGGGCCTGGGCAGTGAAGAGAGACTGTCTCAAAAAAAAAAACAAAAAAAACAAAAAAATAGGGTCTTGTCACTGAGTTTCCTCATCCTGTCTCTGCTTCTGAGCTCATTTTTCCTTCTGTTTCTCCACCATGATGAAAACCAGTCACAGGCTTTGACTACTCTCCGTTCTCTAGGGTCCCAAACTTTAGTGAGCCTAGAATCATCCAGATAACTTGTTAAATATGTGGATTCTTGGGATATTCCCCAGAAATACTGAATCTGAAGTTAGGGATAGAGCCTAGCATGTGCATGTTTAAGCAGATTCCCAGGTGATTATGATGTCACGGGGTCCACAGACCACATCTTGAGAGGCACTGCCTTACCCTAGAAGCCTACCTACCCAGACTTATTCTGAGATCCCAAGAGAGTCTATGGCCAGTGGTCCTCAAACTTGACTGCATGCTATAATCACCTAGGGGAACCTTACAGCTTCCCTCCATCCTAGGGCACAGTGCAGACCAATCAAAACAGAAATTCAGGGCATGGGACCCCAGCTTCAGTAGTTTTTAAAGCTCCCTGGGTGCTTCCAAGTTGCAGCCGAAGCTGAGAGGCATTGGAGCCATAAAATTGTAGGTACTTGTTTCTCTTTGCTAAGTCATTTAACTCACACAGGTCAGCTGGATTTGGAAGTTGACACTTCACTCTTTTAAACACACTTCGGCTTGTTCGTTATTCTCGTGCTGCAAGTAGAGAATTGCAAGGGATGGAATGTGCACATACCTCCAAGTTCCCTACCAGCTGGGAATGCGACAGCCTCATGATGCTTAACCACAAAGGGCACCACTTGAGGCATCTTTGCTCACTCTCATGATGGTGCAAGATTGTCTTGGGCTTATTGAAGGAGCCATGGATGTTCCCAAGTCCCCAGATAGAGGTATCATCGCTTTCTGATCATGAACCTGTGGCACCAAGGTCATACTGGTAAAGAATCTTTCTTCTAAGTAATGGCCAAGAGTGTGGGCTTTGGAATCAGGCTCCCTGGTTTGAATTTTAGCTCTATCACTTAGGTGGGCAACCTACTGGCTCTTTCTATGCCTCCATTTCCTCCTCTGTGAAATGGAGATAAACAATAGTACTGTATCTATAGAGTTGTCTTAAAAATTAAACAAGATGATGCATATAAACAATTTAACCGCTGCCTGATGTCAGCTCCCCTCCACTTCTCCTCTTGGGTTGCCTTTCAAGAAGTGATAGTGGCAGGCAGGGCTGGTGCTTGGGACCACGCTGGTGATAGAAGCAGCAGCCAGGTAATGTGCCCAAAATGCTCTCAAGAGTACAGGCTCAGTACATTCCTTTCATTTACCACCTAAGCCCTGTCTGGTGAGATGCATCATTTGTCCTCTATACAATGCCTTCCCAAACTCCACTCCAATTCCTTTCTCTATGCACAGCTTATGTTAAAAAGGTATAGCTTCATCCTGGGGGCATAATGCACTTGAAGTTTTTCTCAATGCAGTGTTGTTAGGGTGAGGAAGGGACTTATATAATCCGGACAACCAGAAGAGATACATGCCCAAATTCTTAACAAGGCTCGTGCCTCATCCCGTAAGACTCCTTGACTCTATTACTGCAGTTTTAAGAGTACAGACTCTTGGCAGTTTTCCCCTTACTTCAACTTACTTCAACTGGATCTGTCAGTAATTAAGATGAATGACAGTGACACATTCTTCTTGAACCAATATGCTTCCTACATTGCATTTCTGCTAATAGAATGTTCAGAATATTTCCAGGTATATGTGTCTGCATGATTCTACCTTTATAAAGCCTGTAACCAGAAATCCTGAGTTTCCATGCAACAATATTCAACATTCAACCATGTGCTATGCATGGTTCTTTTATGTAGGTATTACTTAAGCTGGTGTATCAGTTTTAACACACTGGACTTCCCCTTCTGATCAATACTGCCTATAGGCTGGCATGAGGAGAGTTTTGGAGAAATGGTAGTCATTACTCTGGTGAGGGCATGACCTTTCCATGCTCTGAAGTGACCAAGGCGCTCCAAGAGTTGTTGTGTTAATCTGACTGCTCTCTCAACGAAGAGAAGTAGGGACAGGAGGAGAGGAAAAGAGGAAAGTAGACTCCTTAGAGGGCAAAGTACCCATGAGAAAAGCAGGCAAAGGAAAGAGCGCACTTGGAACATATCTCCCAGATAAGCTAACCATTCCAGATGACCTGTGTGTGAGGCAGTCTGCAGAACTGGCTAATCCAGCTGCTGAACAATTCATAGCCATTTCACAAAACCTAAAAGAGGCAGCCCAGAGGTCTACACAGGAGTAGAGGGAGAAAAAGGGCCTGCTAAAAATTTACCATCTGGAAAATCTGATGATGAGAGGAGTGGTCAGAGAACACGAAGGGAAAATTTATAAATATATCAGTGTCACTAGGATTTCGGGCTTCAAGCAGCCCTTGAAGTTTAATAACAAATCATCCCAGGCCACGCTGTTAGCATTTTTTTTTTTTTTTTTTTTTTTTTTAACCACAATTACAAATAACTGACATGGCAATGTTGTAGATGACTGGCTTCTGAGCTGTGGACCAGTGATTCTCAAACTTTAACACGGACGCACTAATCACCTGGGATCTGGTTAAAATGCAGATTCTGGTTCAGCAAGTCTGGGCTGGAGCCTGAGACTCTGCACTTCTAAGAAGCTCCTGGGAGATGCTGATGCTGCTGGCCCACGGACCCCACTGTGAGTACCGAGGCTAGAGGCATGCTTGGTAAACAAAGTCAGGAGGCCTAAATGGAGGTGCTTCGAGGTGGTGTAGGAACAGCTGCGGCACCTAGAAAGCATTGCTGGCATCTCGGGGACCCATGTCCAGGGAAGGGCTCCAGGACTTCCCCGAGTTGAGGATGAAGACTCAGATTTCCTGGCTACCACTCAGGTAGAGAAGAGCAAGATGTTGCCACTGAAGTCCCAGGGATGAATGAATTCTAGAGCTGCCAGAGGGGGAAACATTGTCATTGAGCTTAGAGAAAGAGAAGTTGGAGGGAGGGGTTGATAGGCAAGAGGAAACCCACAGGTACTGAGCATTTCTTGATTGTCTTCCTCTTGCTCCCCACCCTTAACTGTCCCTTCCCAGGTCTTTCTCTCTTTAGTAATTACACTCACCATCCACCTAACTGCCTAAGCCCAAGAGGTGGGATCTGTCCTTCACTGCATTGGGGAAGGCCATCATGCACAGCTTTTTTGACCCTGTATGGCTGTGTGAGTGGCCTTGGGCCTGAAACATTTCCTTGAAAAGAGATGAAGAACCCTGCCAGCCTGGGCTGGACATATCTCTTTGCCTGGAAATATCTTTCCCTGTTCTGGGCTTGATGTACTTTGTTCTGCTTAAGTGTGTGCATCTAATGGCCCCTGGCCAAATCCACTGCTATATCTGTCCCTGGTGGAAAGGGATCTGGGTCCTTCTACTGCAGCACAAGGTGGGTGCATGTAGCTGCACTGCCTGGGTTGACTGCAGAGCAGATCCACTGGCTGTGGAGGACTGACACGTTGCAAGGGACTGTATCTCGTGCAGTCCGTCTCTTCTTGCTCTACCACTTGAGCCTAATGCGTATGTTGTCTGTTCTCAGCAACCTCAAATCATGTGATGGTCTCTTCCCTGGATGATACTTAGCCTTTTAACCTTGGCTGCCCAACCTGAATACCCAGTGAATGGTGGAACATTCTTTCTCTCATCCACACGAGAGTCTAGTGCAATGTATAATTATTCTCCTTCAAATCTATATCTCAAATTCTTCCTCATCTCCAGTGCTACCACCATCATCACCATCTGGATCCGTAGATGAAGCAGCCTCCACTGGTCTCCCTGCTTCTACCTCTACTCCTCCCCCACTTCATCCTTTCCTTTGCAGCCAGGGTAAATTGGATCAGGTCACTTCTCTTCTGAATAAGGGCTTCTCATGACATCTTGGCTAGAACCCAGGTGCCTTCTCATGAAATGCGGGATCCTTACCCATCTGTCTTATCCCTCTCCCCTTGCCACCTGCTCCCCACCACGCATCTGTGCTCTGCCAGTTGTCACCTGTGCTCTCTGTCAGTTTTGAACATACCCTGTTTTCTTTCCTTCTTAGAGTCTTTGTATATTTGGTTCTCTCTGTCTGGAACCAGCACCAATCCCCAAAACTCTGCCATCCTTGAGGTCTTTGCTTCAATGTCCCTTCCCCAAAGACAGCTTCCCTGATCACCCTGGATTAGGTGTTAGTCTCTAACCTCTGTCCTTAACTCTCATGGTGCTAACCTTAGTTTGGTTTGTACATTATCTATTATCTACGTCTCCCAATAGATTAGATGATCCATGGGGGGAGTGATAAGGTTTGGATGTCTTGCCCAAATCTCATGTTGAATTGTAATCCCCGGTGATGGAGGTGGGGCCTGGTGGGAAGTGTTTGGATCATGGAGGTGGATCCCTTGTGAATGGCTTGGGCCACACTCTTAGTAATGAGTGAACTCTTGCTCTGAGTTCTTTTGAGATCTGGTCACTTAAAAGTGCGTAGCACTTCCCTTCACCACTTACTGTCTCTCCTACTCTGGTCATGTGACGTGCCTGCTCCCCCTTCACCTTCTACCATGATTGTAAGCTTCCTGAGGCCTCCCCAGGAGTCAAGCAGATGCCAGTACCATGCTTCCTGTAAAGCCTGCAGAACTGTGAGCCAATTAAACCTCTTTTGTTTATAAATTACCCAGTCTCAGGTATTTCTTTATAGCAAAGCAAGAACTAGTACAGGGTCCCTGCCTTTCTTATCTGTTGTTGAATATCCAGCACCCAGCTCCAGGCTCAGAGTAGACACTCAATAGGTGTTGGTTAAAGAACTGAGTGAATTAGTGAATAAATAAGCTTTGGGAAAGCAGAGGACCACAAGGAGAGCATACAAGGGGTTAGTATTCATGGGAACACCTGCTATGTGCATTGCACATCTGCCATCTCATCTCATCTATCCCACAGATGGCTTTCAGATTCATCTTGCAGCCTAGAGAGTTTAATTAACCTGCCCAAGTTCCACAGCCACAGAGTAGCAGAGCCGATTTGCACTCTGCTTCATCTTAGGCTGGAGTTTTTTAGCCTCGGCATCGTGACATTTGGGACCACATCATTCTTTGCTGTGGGGTGGAGGGAGTGGCTATCATACGCACTGCAGGACATGTAGCCTCTACCCATGCCATGCTAGTAGCACTCCCTGCCCAATTTATGACAACCCTCATGTCTCCAGACATTGCCAATGTCCCTTGGGGTGGGGGTGGGAATGTGTCCCCAGTAGAGAACCACTGGCTTAGCCTGTGGGTAATCCCAGTCTCCCATCTGCTTCTACTCCAATCCCTGCCCACCCCACTCCGCTCAGTTGCTGTTTTTCTCCTGAACTCTTTCTCACCCTGTCTTCACGCAGTCCTCCCTGGGTGTCCCTCTGGGCATGCAACACGTGGATGGCAATGTTCTGAGTGTTGCAATACACATTTGTGTTTCTGGTTTCTTTAATATCAGCCCCATGTCCTGATGTTCGTGTCATTGGCATGGATGCTAGCAGGCTGTCTAGAAAATATACAATATATTTTTTCTTTTGCCTAAATAGCACATCTAATTGTTTAGCATGAGATAAACCAGTATGTTTACCGGGAGATAACTTGTCAAAACAGACTTGTGGCTCCACCATTGGAAAAACCTAGCCTCCTCATTCAGAGATGGAGTGTGAACTTTTCGTGCGTATTTTATGTGGATTTAAACAAAAAATTATTTCCTGCTGTTTTGTGGACAGAAAAAAATGAGGGAAAAAGCCCCAGATGCAAGTGTCTTTTTAAGCATAGGTGAAGGAAGAGAATAGAACAGAAAAGAGGAGAAAGAAACAGCACAAAAGAGGGAATTTGCTAGGGATAAAATGTGAGAGAGTTCATAGCTAGAGGATCCAGTTAGAGATAAGGCGCTCTTTTTTTGCTCATTCATTTATTCATCCACTTAAAGTATTGTGAGCTAGGGAGTGTGCTGGTGTAGCATGCGTCAGAATGTCCTCCCTGTTTGAACTCTGGCTAACATTCCATTGTATGTATTTACATTTCGTTTACCTGTTCTTCTGTCAATGGACATTTGGGTTGTTCCCACCTTTGGCTATTGTGAATAATGCTGCTATGATGGGCTGGTCTTACATATCAGTATTAAAGCTGACATTTCCCAAGTGCCTACTGTTGAGCTGGGCACCATGCTGGCCTCTGCACACACAGTATCTAATTTAACCTTCTCAATATCATGGGAGGTTGACCCTCTGCCATGATATTGAGCAAACATTGGGAGGGGAGGCTTAAGATGCTTCAGTCACTCATCCTAAGGTATCAGAGTGATAGATCCTGGGTGGAAACACGGATCTTTTTGTAGGTCATCATTTGTATAATCAGAATAAGTGATTGTGAGTGAGGTCTTGCTCAATGAGGAACATGAAATAGCCCACAGTTTTGTCCCTGTTGACTTTGATGCCCTCTTGGATTTGTATGGAACTGCTATTTTGCAGCATACATCTGTCTTCAGATACCATTTTTACTCTGCAAACATTGGCTAACCTTGAAGCTCTCTGCTGCTCCTTCCTCCTCTCCTTTTATGACAGAGATAAATAAGTTGGTGATGTTTCCAAAAGAAGGACATGATGAGACAGACAGGATTAGACTCCAGGAAGGAGCCCCGTGGCCACTTCGTGAGCTAGTGTTCAGGCAACCCTCCCCAGATGTGCAGTGTAGCAGAAATAAAGGCCCCTGAGAGGCACAGAGAGGAAGACGCATCCCAAACTTCAAAGGCTCCCACTCCACCACCAGGGGATAGGAAATTTTGCCATGGTGAAGAGCATCGTCTGCTTTCTAAAGTCTGAAGAATGTTTCCACTCAGCTCCTAAAATGGATTAGGGGTGAGATGGACTATGGCAGTGTTGGGAGGACAGATAAATGATCTCTTGGTTGTTGGATTCATGATGTCTAAATCCATTTCCGAAAGTCCTCTCTCAAGGAACACTCTTTAAGGTATGGGTAGGTGACTTTTAGCTCTCTAATCATAAGAGACCCATGTTTCCATCCAGTATCTATCACCCTGAGACCATGGGAGGAATGACGGAAGCGTGTTAAGCCTCCCCTCCCGATGTTTGTCCAATGTCATGACAGAGGGTCAACCTCCCATGAAATTGAGGGAGTTATAGTCTTGGCTTGAGAATGGGGTTGGAGTAAATAATGTATCCAATCCTCTTCCAGCTTAGCATTCACTTGGCAGCCAATGAGATCTTCCATAATCATTAACACTATTGGGCACGCGCTACAAGTCAAGAACTGTGCTAGATGCGCTTCATCCATGCTGTCACTGAATTCTTTTAAAAACCCTATGAGGTAGGAGCTATGAATAGCCCCATTTTACAGGTAAGAAAATTGAGGTTCTATAACTTGCCTGAAGTCACACAGTGAGCAAATGACAGAGATTAAAACATACATTAAATGAACTTTATGAAAGGATGGATTCTGAAGAGGTGACCTTAGAGAGACGGGCAGTGATTAACCTGAAGTTGAGAGACTCCTGTGGCATGTGTATTGTCCTAGATAGAGAAAGAAAATCGTGGTTGTAACAAGGAAGCTGAAATAGAAAGGCGTAAGAGTAGATGCTCTGGGTTGCAAGTACATTCTTTTGCTAACAAGTTTTTTCTCATGTGAGTAACTTCCCACAGCATGCTCTTGGCTGGGTGGCAGCAGGCTACCATTTTAATGATGACGGTTAATCATTTAATGATGGTTAATAATTCTCCCAACTAATGCCAGGCAGGCAAGGTACCTTAAAATAAAGCACAGAACTTGTATGTATGAATGCCCAGTTTTATCAGAGATTAATTTTCTATTTGCATAGAATGCTGTGTGGAGAGTCTATGTTATCACCAGACTTTGCCAAATTTCCCTGTAATTTTTTGCGTGGTTCCGACTCTTCTCTTTCGTTTGTACGCATATGGATTCTCCACTTTACAGTGTCTTCTGTTTTTCTTAGATAGGTGATACTGAAAAAGTTTAACAATTGACGAGGCATGGGGACTGGTCAGTTTGGATGAATGCACTGACCATGTGAATGCTTGCCAGCCATAAACAACCAGCTGAATATCAATCTTGCCCTGAAACAATGGAGATTTCCCCATAGTCTAGTTCGTGGGATGAAACAGTAATTTGCATTTTGCTGAAGCACATGGATAAGTTAAAACAGGCTGTGTAAGTAAGAGTCACAGTATAGCATGTGAAGCAAAGATTCGCACCTGGGGGGTGTCGGTAGCAGGGTCTATTGAACTATGACATCTCTTGATATGTTTTAGCCACCATATTAATTTTTCTTGCAATTTCAAACAGCGTTAGAGGAAAATGTGAGGTTGAAAATGTTTATCAAGGAGTACTGGGTCATAAACCCTTGAGAAACATCAATGTAGAGGCAAGAACAGTAGAAACAAGCATAGGTTTGATGGAGTCGCTGGGTTAACACGGAGTGAAGCTGTCGATCTTTTTGCCATTGATAAAGTCCTAGTTGAAAATGTTTGAGGATCTCTGGTGCAGGGCTTTGGGAATCAGGCCAGACCTCAGTCCCCAGGGAGTGAAGATGAGGTTAGACCAGTGACAATGTTGTTCTGACACATCAAAAGGGGCAAATGAGGGGAGATGCCTGGGACGCATTCACCAGCATTCAAGTACCTGTTGATGCACCCCCCTTGCATGGTGCTGTGGCTAGTTTTGGGGGTTGTTTGAAAAACAGAAGAGTCAGTGTCTGCTTCTGAAGGAATATCTGTTCTCACAGAAGAAACAAAACACTCACCAACAAAGTCAGTTCAATTCTATAGACATCGATTGAGAACCTACCATGGGTAAGAAAAGGTCTCTGCTTGAGAGTAACTTAAGGATCATTGAAAAATGACACATCAGTGTGATTCGAATAAAGCAGAACAGAACAATCCTGTTGTTCTCACCATACTGCTGAGACACCCAATCCCAGAATTCTAGGAGGGCTCTAATTAGGAAAGGCTTCCAGGAGAAGGTGACTGTGGGGTCATGGATAAAGTGGCAGCCTCCTCAGGGGAGGCTGGGAAGAGGGTATTTGCTCCATTATCAGCCTGGCTTTTGGCAGTGCAAAAAAGGAAGGCTACTGTACGTCTAGAAGTTTCCAATGTTTTCACCACCTAGTGTTTTTTTTTTATTATTTTGACTCCTATGGACACTGTGTTTAGGAGGATTTTATCTACCGATAAAAGTGTATTGAAGCAGCAGTTCTGTACTAATCAAATCTACCTGTAACATGATTTAGATCCTCTGATTTGCTTGAGAATGATTTATTCATTCAACAGATATTCACTGGATAGTAAATCAGTTGGATTCAGTTTGGTGGTTTATGACAGAAAATCTAGATTATCAATGGCTTAAATAAGAGAGAATTTTATTTCCTTCTCATGTAAAAGAAGGAGAGAATAGATTTTTGGGTGGGAGGCTCGTGGTTGCTGTCATAAGCATCTACAAGAAGCCAAATACCAGGTTATGTACTAGAAATGGCCAGGCAGGTCTCACGCACAGTGATTTACTCTGATTCTAGCCCATTTTTAAACTATAATTTCAACTTTTATTTTAGATTCAGTGGATACATGTGCTGGGTTGTTCCATGGGTGTATTCTGTGATACTGTGGATATGAATAGTCCCATCATCCAAGTAGTCAGCATAGTACCCAACAGGTAGTTTTTCAGCCTTGCTCTCCCCACACTTCTCATCATCCCCAGTGTTTATTTGTTCCCATTTTTGTATCCATGTGTACCCAGTGTTTAGTTCTCACTTAAAAGTCCGAACATGGAGTATTTGGTTTTCTGTTCCTGTGTTAATTTGCTTAGGATAATGGCCTCCAGCTCCATTCATGTTGCTGCAAATAACATGATTTTGTTCTTTTTTATGGCTGTGTAGTATTCCATGGTGTCTATGTGCCACATTTTCTTTATCCAATCCACCACTGATGGGCACCTAGGTTGATTCCATGTCTTTGTTATTGTGAATAGTGCTGCAGTGAACATATGAGTGCATATGTCTTTTTGCTAACCCAATGTTTCTTTTCTTCTTCTTCTTCTTTTTTTTTGAAATAGAGTCTTGCTCTGTCACCCAGACTGGAGTGCAGTGGCATGATCTCAGCTCACTGCAACCTCTGCCTCCCACGTTCAAGCAATTCTTCTGCCACGGCCTCCCGAGTAGCTGGGATTGCAGACACGCGCCACCACACCCAGCTAATTTTTGTGTTTTTAGTAGACCTGCAGTTTTGCCATGTTGGCCAGGCTGTTCTCAAACTCCTTACCTCAGGTGATCCACCTGCCTTGGCCTCCCAAAATGTTGGGATTACAGGTGTGAGCCACCACACCCGGCGAGTTAACCTAATGTTTTTCCAACTTTAATGTGTGTCAGAGTCACCTGGAAAGCTTGTGAAAATATATTTCTGAATGTTATTTCTGGAATTTCTGTTTCATTAGATCTGGAGGCAAAGAGACTGACAATTTGCATTTCTAGAAAGGTCTGGATGCTGATGGTCTGGTGACAAGATGGACTCAGTGACATACGTCAGAGCATGGCCATCTACAGCCTACAGTTCAAATCCAGCTGGCTACTTTTGTACATAAATTTTGATTGGACTACAGCCATATTTTTTTTTTCTACTGTCTAGGGCTGCTTTTTACTATGGCAGCAGAGGTGAATAGTTGTAATCTGAAGTGTTTCCTATTTGACCTTTTACAGAAAAAGTTGATCAACTCCTGCCTTAGGTAGAAGTGGATACTCACAATCCATGAAGAAGGTATGTACATCAGTGGAGAAGTCAGCAAGTACAAGACCTGGGTTTCCATCTCATCCCAGTTCAGCCATTCATTTTTTTTTGGGGGGGGTATCTTTTTTTTTATTATACTTTATTATACTTTTTTTATTATATACTTTTTTATTATATACTTTTTAAATTATTTTTTTATTATACTTTTTTTAATTATACTTTTTTTTATTATACTTTAAGTTCTAGGGTACACGTGCATAACGTGCAGGTTTGTTACATATGTATACTTGTGCCATGTTGGTGTGCTGTACCCATCAACTCGTCAGCACCCATCAATTCATCATTTATATCAGGTATAACTCCCAATGCAATCCCTCCCCCCTCCCCCCTCCGCATGATAGGCCCCAGTGTGTGATGTTCCCCTTCCCGAGTCCAAGTGATGTCATTGTTCAGTTCCCACCTATAAGTGAGAACATGCGGTGTTTGGTTTTCTGTTCTTGTGATAGTTTGCTAGGAATGATGGTTTCCAGCTGCATCCATGTCCCTACAAAAGACGGAAACTCATCCTTTTTTACAGCCATTCATTTTTTATGTGACTTTGGTCCGGCCATTACCCTGCCTGATCCTCAGTTGCCTCCCCCATGTAATGGAGGCACTGAGCAAATGGTTTCAAAAATCCCTTTTAGTACTTCTCTGATTTCAGCAGAGAAGCTGACAGAATGGCCTGTTGCCATTGTACAAAGTGACAGTCTAGGGCTGAATACGTCCCATTTTGCTGTTGAGTTAGATTGGTCTTTATGTTCGATTTATGAAGGTGTCCCCTCTGCCACTTTTGGAGGGGAACTCCCTTTCTTCACTTTTGATTGACATGTGACATTTGCTGGAGCTGGCATTCATTAATTCCTACTTTCTCAGCCACTTTCCAACATGTTCTATTCATCACTGTGACTTTTTTGTTGCCTTTGCCACTACTAACCTTCTAAGAGTTCGGAAAAGAGTCACTTAGAGTTTATAATGACATATTTAATATCACACCACTTCTCTCTGCCCCAGACTGACTTCACTGGGTTTGGGAGTCTTTTTCAGAAGCAACAAGGGAGAAAATTTTGCTTTTGATGGCACCCCATCAATCAAAGTGAGACACATAGTTGACTGTATTTAAATCAGAGTGAATGAGTGGAAATGAGTATGTAAAGGAATCTCTATTCATGTGGATTTTAGTATTAGGGCAGGTGCATACATTGGTTAGGAATTGTGTTTGCCAATAAACAGGCCTGGAAATGCTAAAACAAAACAGAAGTTTATTTCTTTCTCAGATTAAAGCAGCCTGGAGGTAGGTGGTTGAGGGTTGCCAAGGGGGCTTCATGGTGTCCTCATAGATTTAGCCTCTTTCTGTATTTCTGTTGTACTCCTAAGCACATGGTTTGCATCTTCACAGTTGCTTCATGATCCAGGATGGCTGCTGGAGCTCCAGCCATCACATTCACACTCAAACCTGGAAATAAGAATAAGGAGGAAAAGGCCGGGCGCGGTGGCTCAAGCCTGTAATCCCAGCACTTTGGGAGGCCGAGACGGGTGAATCACGAGGTCAGGAGATCGAGAGCATCCTGGCTAATACGGTGAAACCCCGTCTCTACTAAAAAAAAAAATACAAAAAACTAGCCGGGCGAGGTGGCGGGCGCCTGTAGTCCCAGCTATTCGGGAGGCTGAGGCAGGAGAATGGCGTGAACCTGGGAGGCGGAGCTTGCAGTGAGCTGAGATCTGGCCACTGCACTCCAGCCTGGGCGACAGAGCGAGACTCCATCTCAAAAAAAAAAAAAAAAAAAAAAAAAAAGAATAAGGAGGAAAAGAGCAAACAGGGCACACTCCAGCTCTATGCCCCTTCCTCAGGAGCTCAGAAATCCTCCCCCATCATTTCAGTCTATTGTTGGTCATCTCTGATAGGGAAGAAGGCTGGGGAATAGAATATTTTACCTAGAAACATTGTTTTGGAATTAAACTGGAGTTGTGAAAAGGAAAAAGAGAACAGACATTGGCTGGGAAACCAGCAGTTTCTGCTGTGATGTCTTTCAGAATGAATACTTTGATTGATATGGTAGGAAGTTAGATTTGGGGATGGTTTTTGGCTTGCACTTTTGTGGATGTATTATGAATGGAAGGCCATATAGTTTGCACTTGTAAAGAGGAAACACAGCTTTCATTAGATATCCCTGGCTTTGAATCTGCCATTTACTAGCTGTGTGACTTGGGGCAAGATACTGAACCTTTCTGAGGCTCAATTTCCTCATCTGTAAATTGAAAATAATAACAGCAGCAAAGATGATAATGAAGATGGTGCTAAAAATAATCATGACTTTCTTGCAGGAATAAATGATGTGTTGAAGATCAAGCACTAGGAACAGTTTTTAGCATGCAGTTAGCATTTAATGAACAGCAGATAATCTTTTTTGAAGAACAATGGATATCAGAGGAAAGACTATAAATATTGCATTCCTCCAGACACAGGTTTAGGTGCCAGCTTAGCCACTGGCTAGCAGAGGAACCCTGAGTAGATTTCTTAATCTTGCTGAGCCTTAATTTTCTTATCTATGAGATAGGTCACAGTGGGGCTAAACAGATAATGTGTGGGACAGAACTGAGGCAACGTCAGAAAACGTCAAGCACAGACCCTGGCATATGGTTCGTGCCTAGTACCTATTGATTTTCCTTCTCTTTCTTGTCTAGAGGATTGCACTGTGAGGACTTGGTTCCTGGGTCTGCTCTGCTAGCCTGATTGTTCTCAATCCATTCTCTGCCCTTTCCCTTCTCTGTTCCATATGCAAGGACATATTTTATTCAGGCTGCAGGGGATTTCTCCCTTACTTCCTCTTCCTTGCGAATGTCTCTATCTGGCTCTTGATGGACAGCCTCCAGGGTCCCAGTTCCTATCAGGTGGTCCCTGCTGTGGGATTTGCTACTGCCAGGCGACCCAGCCTCTGAGCTCTGGTAATATCTCCTACATCCCCTTTTTCCTCCATCCCTAGGATATTAATGGCTTCCTGTTTTCCTTTTCTCTCCGTGTCCCAGTGGCTCCTATGTAATCAATTTTCTGTATTATCTCTGTTGGAAACACCTGGAGTGGTTTCTGTTTCCTGACTGGATCTTAACTCATTCATGAATCTAAAATTGTATAAATACGTAGTACCCAAACATTCTCTTCACTGACGTCTTACCTCTCACCACCCTCTAAAAATCTTTAGGTTTTTTTTTTTTTTGGTCAGGATGTTGTGGTTTTGTTTCTTTAATTCCACAGTCCTTCGTTAGCTACAGGAGAAAGTCAAAAGTCCTTCCTTTGTCGTTTAAGACCCTCTATTGTCTGTGGCATGGCCTCCTTTCTAAAGTTATTCACCTCTGAACTTCAGAAATTTTGAGAACAAATTTGATTTTACCTCCAAAATACATCATCAACCTACCCATATCTACCACCAGTCCAATCCAGGGGTAGCTGAATCCTGCACTTGCATGAGAATGAGTGCTTCCTTGAATTCTGTACCCATAGATGCCTCAGTAACCCCAACCCTGGATCAAATCACCACTGTTAATTGTATGAATGCAATGGCCTCTAAACTGGTCTCTTCTGTCCATTAATCTTTTTCTTTACAATCCATTCTCATTTGGTGTCCAAAGAAATCTTTTAAAACAATATAATGTAAATCTGTTATTCCCCTGCATACACTGCTTCCATGGCTACCCACTGCACTTAAAGTGCGAACAAAACCTATTCCCATGGTCAATGGGGTCCAGCACATTTGCAGCTGCTCCATCTTTGTCTTCATTTCCTCTGTCTCCTATTGCTATGTTCACTCCAGCCACATGGACCGTCTTCCTGTTCTTCTGATACCCAAGTTCTTCTCCTGTTACAGGGCATTTGTCTGAATCCCCCTTCCATGTATTATGATTCCCTATCCTCCTGCATAGTGTGTTCCTCATGGGTACCAACACCAGGTGAACCTCCCCTTTCCCCATATCACTCTGTTGATTCTTTTCCACAATCTGTTGTTATGACAACCTATAACTATCTTGTTTATCTGCTTATTGACTGTCTCTGCCCACTAGAATATAGGCTCATTAGGGAAGACACCACATCTGCCTTCTTGGCCTTGTATGTTGCTAGCACTAACCATATTGTCAGGAATGTTGCAAACATTCAGGATTTGGGGGATGAATGAGCGAGTAAACGGATAGACAAATACATAAATACCTAAACATGTAAATCACATAAACAGGCCCCTAAGGGGTCTGTGGATGGAATTCAGTGGTCTGTAAACTTGGATGGGGAAAAATTGCTTATTTTCACTTACCTCTAACAGAAATTTTTGTTTCTTTTTATTTTGAATTGTAGCAAGAAATCACAGTAATAGCAGCTCTGATTTTTTTCACCAAGATAAATTACATATTTCTTACCACATTATCATTGTTGCAGATATTTCAGAATTATTTACTTTTACCAAATTATTTTGAAATCATTGTAGTTAGTAGACACAGCACAGATCTTGTGATTTAGCATGTTAATACCAACATATACGTATCATAATTTTGTTTTAAAACATCTTTATGACCATATTTTGATGTAATTTTGTTTCTTTGTAATCTAGTATTTTTTATTTTTATTTATTTATTTTTGAGACAGAGTCTAGCTCTTGTCACCCAGATTGGAGTGTAATGGCTTGATCATGGCTCACTGCAACCTCTGCCTCCTGGGTTCAAGCAATTCTCATGCCTCAGCCTCCTGAGTAACTAGAATTATAGGCCTGCACCACCACACCCAGCTAATTTTTGTATTTTTAGTAGAGACAGGGCTTCAACATGTTGGTCAGGCTTGTCTCAAACTCCTGACCTCAAGTGATCCGCCCTCCTTGGCCTCTCAAAGTTTTGGGATTACAGGTATGAGCCACTGCGCCTAGCTGTGTATTTTATTTTACTTATTTGACAGCTGTGTTCTGAGAAGGAATTTGAAGGCTTCACCAGCCTGCCCAAGTGGTCGTTGGCACATAAGAGTCAGGATCTTTTAAAGTGAACTAGTGATGTCTGCACTTCTGTTTATTGAGGACCACACTAAAAATAGGTATCTCTCCCATTACTTAACTGTCATTTATCCTTCAGAATCCAGGCAAACCTTTCTTCAAGAAAGCTTTGCAGTCTTCAGTGGACTCCCTGTCCTCTGAGAGTGTGCAGCACTTATCCAAAGCCCAACACCTCCCTGATGCTGTAAGCCTCTTTGGGAAGTGATTTTTTTTTTAACTACTTATGAGTTTGTTTTGTTTTTCCAACTTACAGATGCCTTCTGTTGCTCCCTAATCATAATCAGTGCCCTGACCCCTGCACTATTGTTATTTTTTTTGTAGAGCTGTATTTTTTTCCTGCGTAGAATTCAGCAAAATTGATAAATATATATTTATTTGTATGATTTATTTAATGTCTATATATCCATTTGGGAAGAGGCCTGGGATATTTTGCTCCTCATCTAGTGGAGGCCCCAGAACATTTATATTGGAAGGGCCTAAGTGCTACCAATATAGTTACAAGTGGCAGGAATAGCTAGGGAGCTTAACTTGAAGTTCAATTTGCATAGCAAGTCCATTGTATTTACAATAAATACTTAGATTGTATTTATTCTTGAGGTCTGGTGATATTAGTGGGGATATTAGCATATATCAGAGGAAGAACCCATGATATCTTGTTGCTACTGTTGTCACCATTGTACACTTAGCACACAGAACAACACTTGGCACATAGACCCTAAATAAAGTATGTATGAATGGATGAATGATAAATGGATGGATGGGTGGATAGATGGATGCATGGGTGGATGGAATGAATGGTGAATTGGGTGGATGGCTGGATGGATGGGTGGAGGCTGGAGGGGTGGAGGGTTGGATAGTTGAGAAGATTACTGACTAGGGGTTGGAGAGATGGAGTGGTTGGTAGAGGAGGTGGTATATTAGTTTCCTAGGGCTGCTCAACAAAATCCTGCAAAATTGGTGGCTCAAAGCAGGAGGAATTTATTATATCACGGTTCTAGAGGCTAGACATTCAAAATCAAGGTTCTGGCATTCCTGTTCTCTTTCTAAGGATGCTAAGGGAAGACCCTTCCCTGCATCTTATAACTTCTGGTGGTTGCCATCAACTCTTGGAGTTCCTTGGCTTGTAGGTACATCAGTCCAGCCTCTGTTTCCATATTTATATGGCCTTCTCCTTGTATGCATGCCTGTGTTTTCTCCTCTTCAGAACACCAGTCATTGGATTAGAGTCCAAATTCAGTTTGACCTCCTATTAATTTAGTTCACAACATCTACAAAGGCCTTCTTTTCAAATAAGGTCATATTATTAGGTTCTGAGTGAACATGAATTTTTGAAGTACACTGCTCAACCCAATACAGGTGGTTAGAGGACTGAAGAGATGGATGTATGGAGCAATGGAAGGTGGCTTACTGGGTAGGTGGAGAATGGGAAGGGAGGACCAGGCTGGCTGGAAGGGCAAGAGGATGGATAGATAGATAAAAGAGTTGTATAAAGAGAATAGTAAATGAATTATTTGAATGGATGAGTGGAAAGATTTAGGATTGAATGGATTGAGGGTGGAAAGGTAGATGAGTGAAAGGGTAAATCGGTGGAGGAATGAATGGTTGGTTGATTGGACATATGTATGGATGAATCAATTATATGATTACTTCTTCATAGTAGAATTTCTGGCATGTATATTTATCTTCTGTTATTACTTGGCATGACACTGCATTTAGGAAATGCTCATTAAATATTTGTTGTCTGGTTTTCTCTGCATACAGAAATGCTGTTAACTGGAATGACTGCTGCCAGCTGTCCTGGGCTGTGAACTTCTAGGGGGTGAGGGAGTGTATGTGTGAATTTATTTGGTGCAGCATCCAGCCTGGATCTGTCTCTATCCTGGAGTATGCCTAGTGAAACTCTGAGAAAGAACTTACATGTTGGGTATAATTCCTGCTGTTTAGGGAGTGACAAAAATATACATATATAGACATCACTATTTCATATTTTAATTATTATTTATTTAACATTTTAAACCTGATGGCAGAAAAACATGCCTCAGACAGGCACAATTGCTTTTATTATTTCAGATTGGATGGGTAAATGTAGTGTGGGTGATCTTGAATTTATGCTACATTGATTTCTGTTGAAGGTTTTATTTATCTTACTTACTTAAGGAAGGGCTTAGTTGAATTTAAAAGCACCTATTCTGATGTTGTCTGTTGAAGTGACTGAGTTTGCCAGTGCACTGTTAATAGGGAGTTTGCAGCTTGGTGCCAGATGGAGTCCCTTCATCAGATGCCAGAGATCTTCCCAGATGTTTTGTCTGCTGGGAGTATCCTTTTACATTGATCTGGATATCTCCAGTGAACTAAGGAGCCTCAGAGAAGTCATCCTATTACTGTGTTTAAGTCTTTTCTTTTTCTCTTTCAAAACCAGGACTGACCAATGCTGGAATATTTCAGACATACTGATAAGTACAGAGAATACAATAACAAACACCCATGTACTGACAATTCAGATTTAACAAATGTTACTATTTTTGTCACATTTATTTCAGATTTTAAAAATATGAAGATGCTGCTGAAGCCTGCCACCCTCATTTCATTCCCTACTCTCCTTCCTCAGGGGAAACCACTAACCTGAAGCTTATACATGTGTTTTCCTATATGTACCTGCAAACCTAGAGTATAATGGTATTAGTATGTTTTATGCTTTTTACAAACAGTACTATATTTTTCCAACTACTCTTTTTTTTCTTTCTTTTCTTTTTGTTTTTTTTTTTTGAGATGGAGTCTCGCTCTGTTGCCCAGGCTGGAGTGCAGTGGTATGATCTCAGCGCACTGCAACCTCCGCCTCCTGGATTTAAGCGATTCTCCTGCCTCAGCCTCCTGTGTAGTTGGGACGACAGGCGCATGCCACCATGTCTGGCTAATTTTTTGTGTTTTAGTAGAGATGGGTTTTCACCATATTAGCCAGGATGGTCTTGATCTCCTGACCTCGTGATCCGCCCACCTTGCCCTTCCAAAATGGTAGGTTTACGGGTGTGAGCCACCGTGCCCAGCCCAAGTTACTCTTTTTCACTCAGTATTACGTTATTGAGATTCATCTGTGTTTATAAAAGCAGCTTTAGTGGATTTATTTTAACTGTTTATATTTTAAATACCCACTCTATGGATGTATAAAAATTTTACTTATCCATGAACTGAATGATGGGCACTTTGTTGTTAAACCAATGAAACACAGAACATCTTTGCACAGATGAGAAGTTTTCTTAATGATATATGCCTGTAAGTAAAATTTCTGGGTCATAGGATGTGGGCATCTTCAGTGTCACCAGAGATTGCCAATTTGTTCTGCAAAAGGATTGAGCCTATTTATGTTCCCACAGCAAGGAATGAAAGATGCAACCTTCCAATATCTCTTTAAATCTCCATGTTAGTCCTGTTCATTTTTGCTTATATGATAGATGTAAAATGGAATCTAACCATGGTCTCCAATTTGCATTTATCTTACTAAGAAGTTGAGCATATTTTCACATTTATTGGCCATTTGGGTTTTCTTTAGTTTGTTTTTCTTGAACAGTCATATCAGAAGATTCATATTTTTCCCCCGAAGATCAGCTTATAGTTTTATTTGGCTTCTTTTTTTTTGCTTGGTTTATTTTTGTTTTCTGCTTTATCCACGCAGGATCTTTTCCTTTCTTTGGCTTTGTTTCTTTATTCTGTTCAGTTTTTTAAAATTAAATTTTAACATTGGCATTCCATATTCAAATATATCTATTTATGGATATATTAGGTTGGTGCAAAAGTATTTGCGGTTCTTGCCATTACAAACCATGATTACTTTTGCACCAAGTAATACATCTCTTGTGTGGTGGCTTTTATTATATTTTGCAGGTGACCCTGATAACAGAAGGACGTTGTAACACCAGGTGGCAGGATTTAGACGAGGCAAAGTATTCTAATCCTGGCTCCATTTTCTCCCCAGGGCAATCCACCTTAGTGCAAGATCTACCCTCCTAAAACTCCCTGTGAACTTGTCACCACCTGCTCAAAAGATATCAGTGACTCTGCTTCATTCATCATCACTCACAGTCCTTAGGAGAGATGGTGTGTAGTGGAATAATTATGGGCTTCAGACAGGCAAACATTCAGGTTTAAACTCCAGTTCTTCTCTTACTAGCTGGCTGACTTTGGGTAAACTAAAGTGGGAATATTCGTAGAGGGTTGTTGTGAAGATTAGACAAGATTAGAGTCTGATCTGTGGTAGACGTTCAACAAAATACATTATCTTTTAGCCTGACATTTAAGGTCCTCTAGATCAAACCACCTCTTCCACAGGGTCCTCTGCTACTCACCTACAGAAACCATCTGTTTCAGTCATCTGATGTTCTTCCTGAATTTGGAAAGCTTCAGGTAAAAGCTTTCTTTCTCCATCCTACTCTTCTCCATCCACTGTTGTGGCCCTGAACTGTGGCAAAATTACTAATGGGGCTTGTTCAAAGTTCAGATTCCCAAGTTTTACTCACACTCACTATCTGTATTCTTTTCTTTCTTTCTTTCTTTTTTTTTTTTTTTTTTTTGAGATGGAGTCTTGCTCTGTTGCTCAGGCTGGAATGCAATGGTGCGATCTCTGTTCACTGCTACCTCTGCCTCCCAGGATCAAGCCATTCTCTTCCCTCAGCCTCCTGAGCATCTGGGAATACAGGCATGTGCCACCATACCTGGGTAATTTTTGTATTTTTAGTAGAGACCGAGTTTCATCATGTGGGACAGGCTGCCCTCGAACTCTTGATCTCAGGTGATCTGCCCACCTCGGCCTTCCAAAGTGCTGGGATTACAGGTGTAAACCACCATGCTTGGCCTCACTCTCTGTGTTCTAAGGATAGGGCTCAGGATCTCCACTTAGGAGAAGCTCCCAGTTTGGGTGGAATTTGCTCTAGTGGTTGAAGCTTCCTGCCTCAACAGATCTTTTCTTTATGTCCAGCACAGTACCTACATTTTCCAGGAGGTCTTTCCCACCAGCCAGCCCTGGTCACACTTACCCTCCCTGCAACCTAAAGGTGGAATATCTTAGCCCACCCCCTCCCTGGCTAGCAAGCATCATTCCTATCCCTTAGGGCAGATGGCGATTCCTTAAGGACAGGGCCTAGGTCTTGCGGACTTGACCCTTCCTGTTAGAAGTTTAGTGCATGATATGTAAAAGGACTTAGGGAGAGCATGGGAAGGAGCACAAGCTTTGTGGCTGCCCAGGTTCAAACGTGAGCTCTGCAAAACTGTGAGATCTGGCCCACTGGGCTCAGTCTCCTTAACTGTAAAGTGTTGATAGCATGTCCACCCCACAGGTCTTTAGGGGAAGATTAAATGTGATCAGCTCTTTGGAAAGTTGTTTCTTTTTCTCTTATTCCAGATGGAGAAGAGCTTGAATTATCATGAGAATACATCTATCATTGGGATCATCTTTGTGTTAATTTCCTCCTACAGTAGGATTTAATGACCTCTCGAATTTCCTGATGACATTGTTTTGGGCATATGTGTCATTGTCTACTGGCCACTATGCTTGTCTTTTAGGGACATTTCCTTCCAGGCCATTATGATTCTGTAGTTTCCCCCTTGAAGTCTTCAGTAAAAGAGGTAGTATGAGATCTCTCAGCACAAACAAGACTTTTTAGTATGTGACAATGATTTGACAAATGAAAATGCATTGTTATGGTGTCCACATAACAATGCAAGCATAGTCTTTACAAAATACTTACCTAATCACATTACCCTTCTACTTGAATGGCTCCTGTGGCTGACAGGAGCAGGCCAGCCTGGTAGAACAGGCAGGGTCTGGCCAGTCTCTCTGCCCCATCTCTGTACCACCTGCACAGTATTGCACTCACCCTGGCATGCTCTGCATGCTCTGCTTTCCTTGGTATTTTCTACCTCCCTTGATTTTGCTCATGCAGTTATCTTTCCCTAGAATGCCCTTTCTCTTTGCCAAGTTTTGTGAATTCTGCAATATTCAATTCAAATGGTCCAGTCCCTGATACACCCTCTCAGACACACACATGCGAGGCAGAATTAATTCCTTCCAGCTTTGTATACCTGGAGCACTTTAAAAACTACTTTGAGTAACTACTCATCCATTCACTCAACAAATAATTATTAAGTACCTCCTATGGGTCAGGCATTGATCTTGGCTCTGGGGATACTCCTGTGAAAAGGTAATGCTCTGCACCCATGGAGTTTTTCTTCCCAGTGTTTTATTCCTACTCACTTATGACTGCCCTTTCCATCAAACTCTGAGATCCATGCAGGAGGTATCTTGTTCATATCTGTGCGCTTTTACAGCTGGCTGCAGTTATTTGAACTGGGAATTCCATGGAGAGGAAAAACTAAGTCCCAAAATACAGAGTGGTTGCTGAAGAGATTGCAGGGTGAAATAGTCATGGCCTTATAGCACCAAAATCCCAGGAACTGAGTGTTGCACACAGTGTTTCTTATCGTTTGATCAACTCCCTTGACTTTGTATGGAGGACAAGAGGAAGAGTGTGGAGTTAAGCTGACTGCATTTACATCTACATCACTCTACCACCTAACTACCTGGGGGTCCTGGGACCTGCTCTCGAATCTTAGCTTCCTCATCTGATTAGTGGGTTTATTACTTTCCTATTGCTGCCATCACAAATTGCCATGAACTTCTTAGCTTAAAGTGGCACATATTTATTATTATATAAGTTATATGTTTTGGAGGACTGAAGTTCAAAATGGGAAATTACTGGGTTAAAATCAAGGTTTGTGAAAGCAGGGCTGTGCTCCTCTGGAAACTCAGAATATGATTCTCTGTCTTTACAGCAGTGGTCCTCAACCTTTTTGGCACCAGGGACCAGTTTCGTGGAAGACAATTTTTCCGTGAACTGGGGTTGGGGTGATGGTTTTGGAATGATTCAAGTGCATTCCATTTATTATGTACTTTATTTCTATCAGTACATTATAATATATAATGAAATAATGATACAACTCATCATAATGTAGAATCAGTGGGAGCCCTGAATTTGTTTTCTTGCAACTAGATGGTCCCATCTAGGGGTGATGGGAGACAGTGACAGATCGTCAGGCATTAGATTCTCATAAGGAACATGCAGTCTAGATCCCTCGTATGTGCAGTTCACAATAGGGTTCGCACTCCTATGAGAATCTAATGCTGCCACTTATCTGACAGGAGGTAGAACTCAGTTGGTAATGCAAGCAATGGGGAGCAACTATAAATACAGATAAAGCTTCACTTGCTCACCTGCCACTCACCTCCTGCTGTGTGGCCCAGTTCCTAATAGGTCATGGACTGGTACTGGTCTGTGGTCTGAGGTTGGAGGTCCCTACTCTAGAGGTCACCTGCATTTGTTCCTTGGCTCCTGGCTTCTTCCTTCATCTTCAAAGCCAGAAGTGTAGCATCTTCAAGTCTCTGTCTCCCTCTGCCCTTTTTACCTCCCTCTTAGAAGAATACTTCTGATTACATTGGGCCAAACCAGGGACTTCAGGATAATCTCCCCATATTGAGATCCTTAATCACTTCTGCAAAGTCTTCTTGGCCATGTAAGTTAACATATTCACAGGTTGTTGGTACTGGGACATAGACATCTATTGGGAGATCTTTATTCTCCCTATCACGTAGGATGGTATGGGTGTGAGTATAAATATGGGAATGGTGATAACAGTAGCTTTTCCACTGGGTTATCAGAAAGATTCCAGGAGATTCATTTATTCATCCTTTCCATCAGCAAATATTAACTGAATGCTTCCTAAGAGCTGGGCACTGCTCACAAAAAAATTGCACAAAATTTTCTGCCATTGTAGAGCTTCCATCTTAATCAGGAGAGACAGACAAACACATCATTATATAATATATTGGAGGGTGCTAAGTGTAATGGCAAGAAACCAGGAGGGAAGAGGACTGGGGAGTCCCAGGCAAGTTGTGGGCCAGGCACGGTAGCTCATGCCTGTAATCCCAGCACTTTGGGAGGCCAAGGTGGATGGATCACCTGATGTCAGGAGTTCAAGACCAGCCTGGCCAACATGGTGAAATCCTGTCTCTACTAAAAATAAAAAAAATTAGCTGGGCGTAGTGGTGGGTGCCTGTAATCGCAGCTACTCAAGAGGCTGAGGCAGGAGAATCGCTTGTACCTGGGAGGTGGAGGTTACAGTGAGCCAAGATCACACCACTGCGCTCTGACCTGGGCAACAGAGCGAGACTCTGTCACGAAAAAAAAAAAAGTAGAAAATCAATAAATAAGGTGGTAATGCTGGGACAACTCGCTTGAGATAATGAGTCTAAAATGCTTAGCCCAGTGCCTGAGACAGAGTAAACACAGAGCATTTAAATGTAAATTAAAAATAAATTTAAATAAATAGGCAATCCATCTCTTCATTGTCATCCCACCATCCATAAAACAGAACTCTGTTCTTTCTGGGTGGTATCATTCATGAAATTCACTGGGCTTTTGCCAAGAGGAACTCTGATCTTTGGAAGGGTTATTTCAGTATGGAGTGTGTCATATCAGGAAATTAAAACACTGTTACAGATTTTCCTCCCCTCTGGCTCTCTTTTGGAGTAGCAATGACTGGGAGGTAAATAGCTTAGAATAGAGACAGCAAGTTTCTGATGCATGAATGGGCAGAGGCTGGGGCCAGAGAGATCTCTCCCTCAGCTTCTTCCTCCGTGTCAGCAGGAAGGAGGCTTGTAGACCTTGGCCCTGGAGCTTGCACTGATCCCAGCTGCCATGTAGAATGGCTTTAGGAAATAGAAACCCTCCAAGGTTGGGATGGAGAGAAGAAATGGGGAGAGAAGTCTTGTATGGGTTGAGACATGTTGAGCCCCTTGTGGCACCAGCCCAAGGGAGGCCAAGTGTGGGGTATTACTGTCTTTCAGAATGGAATACTGCTTAGCCATTCAACAGCCCGAGGAATGCTCATTTCTGGAGGGCAGAGACCTGGGCTGCGTCAGTGTTGGGAGACACTAATATCTCTAGTCTTCTTCCCAGGCCAGGAGAGCTTGAGCAAATGTAGACTTATTCAGGCATATTTCCTGAATGTTAATTCAAGTGGAGGAATCCAAGCAGTTTGTAGGCAACATGTCCCCACATATGTCTTCATCAACAGAGTCTGGAATTACGCTTTGGGCAAATAGGAGAAGCTTTCTTTTCGCTGTTGACTGTTTTTGAAAATTAGATTCTTAAATAATTCCTGATATGTTGGCTTGAGGTAGTAGGCAGCTCTCCCAAGTCCTAGAAACTTGACTTAGGCTGCCAAGGAGACTAGGATTGATTACGAAGGAATTAAAAGGCATGATTGCTTACACAGGGCTTACTAGGTGCCAATCACGATTTTAAGTATTTAACAAATATTAACTCATTTAGCCCTTATAATAACCTTGTGAAGTAATTATTATTATCTCCATTTTACATAAAGAATACTGAGTCATAGGTGAAATAACTTGCCCATGGCTATAAAATTAATACATGTTTGAAAAGGGATTCTAATCAGGGAATGAAACTATTGAGTCTGAACTCTTAATCGTTAAAGTAAAGGGATAGTGTCTTAGTTGGGTCCCTCAGAAACATTGTGATTAAATATTGAGTGTACCTAGTTTATCTGGGACATGCAGGGGCACAGGCAGGGGAGACAGGAGGTGATAAAAGGAGAGGGAGTCTACCAGTGAGGCACATGTTACTAAGCCAGATACGAAGGTGGTGAACTGAAACTTAACCCTGCAGGTAAGCTCTGAGAATCAATGTAAAATGCACACCTGAGAATTATTCCTGCCAAGGAGTGGAGGAGCTGAGGTATTTATACTCCTGTGCCCATTAATCATCTTTCAAAGCCTACTCCAGGTCAGAAAAGGATATATTAACTCTCAGACACTTCTGACCCACCATGCATGCTGGCAATGTGGGGTCCAATATTCAGAGGGGTTTCTCTCCTACAAAGAGGGAGGTGCTGGCTATTGGGAGTCAGGGTGGCTTTGCAGAAATGGCAAGGGGATCTGAGGCAGTTCAGGTGGAACACCAACAACATCTATTTCAGGTATGGGACTCAAGTCTGTAAGTTCATAGAACAAAGTAAAGAAGATTAACAGGAACTGAGTTCCTAATTAAAACCAGACAATAATCTTTGAACCAAGAACATAATAGTATGCAAAGCTAACATTTATTGGGTACTAATTGTTTGCCAGGCGTTTTGTTAGGTGTTTTGCAGTCATTATTTTCCTGAAGTCTAAAAATGATCTAGAGAGGTAGACTTTATCACCCCCATTTTCTGGATGAAGAAACTGAGATTGAGACAGTAACATCCACAAGCTAGTGGAGAGTGGAGCCTAGATCTATCTGCTACCAAATAATGGTTGTGGTTGTTTTATGCTATAAAATAAATGATCATTTATAGAAGAATGTAAATTCCTTGAGGGCAGGAAACAAATCTTTTTATCTGTATGTCGCTAAGGTGTACACCAATGGTTTTCAATGAGAAGTAATTTTATCCTTCAGGGACAAATGTTCCCTGTTTGGCAATGTGTGGAGACAACTTTGGTTGTCATGACTGCAGGTGAGTGCTACTGGCATCCAGAGGGTAGAGTCCAGGGATGCTTCTAAACATCCTATGGTGCACAAAACAGCTTCCTACAACACAGAATTATCCAGCTCTAACTGTCAAAAGTGCTGAGGTAGAGCAGCTGATATACACAGTACTTAGTATATGGTTAGGCTTAACAAATGTTAGCCGAATGTCTGAGTGTTGGGTGAATATGTAGATGTGCCACCCTCTGAAGGGTAGTAGGGACTGAAAATGTAATGATACCCACAAAGCACTTAGAGTTTATTATTAATTTTCATACACACTATCTCATTTGACCATTATACAATCTCAAACGGGTACATGGTGATGGTGTTATCACCATGGAGGAAATGAAGGAAATTAAGAGAGCTGTGTGTATGTAGCTGCTGCTCAAACTTAGCTCTGTTTGCCTCAGATTCCAGGGCTCTTGAAACCATCCTATACAGCATTTGAATGCATTGAAAGGTGATGCTTTGACTAATAAGGGAGAGAGGCAAAGTAGGTTTGTTATGGAAAAGATGGGAAGCTGTATATATTGGGATGCTTTTGGCTGCAAGTAACAAAATCCCAACTCAAATTTATTCCATCAATAATGAAATGAATTTCATTTATTATGTCATGAAGAGTCTTAAGGTATGGTGACCCTAAGGTTGCTTAGGTTAACTGGGGAGCCATGGCTTTAAGAAAAAAAAAAAAACTTTAAAAATCTTTTTTTTATCCTTTTTTATTGGCTGCATCCTCAGGGTGGTGATAAGATGTGATCTAGACATGCCAGCAACCAGAAAAAGAAGAGACACTTTCAGTTTTGTATCTTCTTAGGAGTGAGAGAACATTTCTTAAAGGCCTCGAGATGACTTCCTCTCATGCTCCATTGGTCAGAACGGGATTACATGCTCACCCCTAAAACCATCACTGACTAAGGCAATGGGGCTACCATACTGGCTTAGAGCAGTGGTTTTCAAATGGGGACAATTTTGTCTTTCCCTCGCCAAAGGGTAGTAGTCTGGCGATATTTTTGGTTTTCACAGGTAGGTGTTTGTCAGGAGATGCTACTAATATCTAGCATGTAGGGACCAGGGATGCTGCAAAATATCCTACAATGTACAGGACAGCCCACCCGGCAAAGAATGATCTGCTCACTGAGGTTGAGAAACCCTGGCATAGGGCAAAAGAAGATTTAATCCGGAGCCCTCCTGTAGGCGGGTGAGCACTTGAACAAAATGAAGACTCCATCAGCTTGGAAAAGGGTGTCACGGAAGTTGAGTGGGGCACCCCAAGATCATCGGCTTCAGGAGGACTTTGTACATTTTTCATGACTGATGTCATAGGAGGCGAATACAGCTCTTTTCTGCAAAACGTTTCTGGATGCCTCTGTCAGACAGTGCCATGGCCTGAACGAGCCATTGGTCTGACCCAGTCTGGCATTTCTTATCTTTATCAGGCTCACTGCCAAACCCCGAGGATAGGATGTCACCTCTGGCAGAAGATCAGTCAGGATTAATTGATGGTGAAGCTGTGTCCCACTTTGAACCTCTCTCTTATGTAGCTGGAGCAGTGCAGATTTGGAGTCTTAGGAGCAGAGCATTCGAAATCCAGTGCAAAAAAATTTGCAAGAGGCCTGAGAGAGAGCCTGCTGTACAAAAGGATGTAAACTAGCCAGAGCCCCCTGGTAAACATAAGAAGGAAGAACATGTTTAACTTGCTTCTATTTGGGGAAAGAATTTAATACTTTCCTGAAGGAGGCCATCTGTATTCTTAACAATACTGACTGCTTGGTAGTTTTGAGCTCGTGGGATATGTTTTCCTGGCTAAATCCTATCAGAAATCCTTGAATCATGTCTGCATCCTGGTGATGGAAGGCACCAAGGAAGACTTTGGCCACTTGGCAAGGAACTGTTACCAACCTGAAGAAGCCTATGACATCAACTAAAGATCCCCCCGCCACCAAATATTTTCAAAAGAATATTTTGAACAGGTACAGGTTTTTTTTTTTTTTTTTCTTTGCCAGGTGATTATGTATGGTAAATGTTTTATTCAAGACCAGTGTCTTTGAATTGCTCAATAATTCCCTGGTCATTGATTGGGGAATAGTAACACAGTTAACCCTTGACTAAATAGATCACAATTGTCACACATTTATCTACAAGTATTTGAATGCTCACCTTGTGCCCTGTAATTTATGTTAGAGACAAGAATGGTGAAAAAATCAATTTCTTGTCCTTGGTAACTTACAGTCTAAAAGAGGAGTCAGATTTGAACACATGATTGGAATGTCGTGGGTTGACAGCTGTCATAACTGTTTCAGGAACACAGCAGACATGGGCTATCCTTTGAATGATAAATGTGTACATCCCTTTCATAACATTTATTGAGCATCTAGTATGAACCAGCCATTGGTGCTTAGGGAACTTTTATAACACATCTGATTGTCTAAAAACTTTTCAAAAGCAAATCTTAAAGCAATAGGATGCATGTTTTATTAAAGATATGTACAAAACACAATGACAGCCTAGATGAAGAGTGACTTAATTTGGGAGTTTGGGAGTGGCATTGGGAAAGACTTGATAAGGACTTAGCAAAGACATCAAGAGAGGAAAGAAAAAGGATAAAGGAGGGCAGGCAAGTCAAACTTTTCTATGCAGCAACAAGCCATGTACACATGATTTAAAAAATAATATTGGAGGCCAGGTGTGAAACAATATTGCAGGCTGGGTGTGGTGGCTCACACTTGTAATCCTGAACTTTGGGAAGCCGAGGTGGGCAGATCACGAGGTCAGGAGTTCAAGACCAGTCTGGTCAACATGGTGAAACCCCGTCTCTACTAAAAACACAAAAATTAGCTGGGCGTGGTGGCCAGGCTGAGGCAGGAGAATTGTTTGAACCAGGACCCGGGAGGAAGAGGTTGCAGTGAGCCGAGATCGCGCCACTGCATTCCTCACTGGGCTACACAGTGAGACTCTATCTCTGTCTGTCTGTGTCTGTCTGTCTTGCTCTCTCTTTCTCTCTCTCTATGTATATACACACACACACACACAGACGTATATATGTATGCATATGTATGTGTGTGGATATGTGTGTGTATATATATATTGCAGCCCCTTTCCATTGGTCAGGCAGTGGGCAAGTGTATATTAAGCACCAAATGCCGTAATATCTAGGCTCCGGGGCTGAACAAAAGGAGTACTTGGCACGGGGATTTGACCTTAAGAAGGAGGCAGCTTGGCTGATGGGGGCAGGTTAAGATGCTTGAAACAATTTGAAAACCCTTGAGCACTAAGCTATGTGGTTACGGTTATCACTACAGTGGGGGGTTCAGAGCAGGGAGCCTTCACTGTGGGCTAGAATGGTTGCAGAAGCTTTCCTAGCTGAGATAATTGAAGGTTGGTGGCATATTTGTAGGCTACTGAGAAATAATACCATATATAGTGAGAAGTGGAAAATCACATCAAGACGCGTCCCACTTTGGGAGGCCTCATGGCAGAGGGTAATGTTCAGCTCTACAAAAAGATAAGGAGTTAGTGAGTTAGCATTTAAAGTTTGGGCTTGCTGCTGATGTGATCCTGTCTGCCTTTCTGAGCAAATCCTGGGGTGCTTTCTTAGCGTGCCACTTTGATCATCAGCTTGGTGGGTTGGAACGAATGTCAACTTTGAGTTCAAAGGCCTGTACTGAA
Source organism: Rhinopithecus roxellana (assembly GCF_007565055.1). Lineage (NCBI taxonomy): Eukaryota > Metazoa > Chordata > Mammalia > Primates > Cercopithecidae > Rhinopithecus > Rhinopithecus roxellana. Next base: position 77,473,018 of record NC_044568.1, on the reverse strand, counting down.
TCCTAGCTGTGCCTCTCATTAGCTATGTGACCTGGGAAAAGTTATTTAATTGCATCAAGCCTCAGTTTCCTCATCTGTAAAGTAGGGATGATAATATCTAAATTGTAGGATACTAGAGAGATTAGAAATAATCTGTAAAAAAGTATCTAAGGTAGTGCCAAACGTAAAATGCAGAGAGCCCATTAGAAGTAGCTCCTTGAATGAGTTGGGGTGTGTTTAGCTGCAAGTAATTATGAGAACCTTGACTCAAAGTAGCTTATACAGTGTATAAACTTATTATTTCACGTGACCAGAAACTCTGAAGTAGATCAAGGTTGGGGACTGATGGATTCAGTGGCCCAGTGGTATCAACAAGAATCCACCTTCTTCCCTTCTGTCTGCTCTAGCATCCTTATTGTTGAGTCTACTCATAGGCTGGTTCCAAAAGGGTTCCTGAAGTTTGAGGCATTGCATACAGACACAAATGTGCTGTGGCAGAAGAGAGATTTTATTTTCCTATGGCCACCTTAGGTGTGAGTTAGTAAATGTTTCCCCATGCCCCCTCCATCCCAACCCCAGCAGATTCCTCTTAACATATCATTGTCCAGGATTGGGTCAGCATCAGAACTATGTACTGATGGGTGTGTTGTGTATTAGTTAGCTATTGGTGCATAACAAATCATCCCAAAACTTAGAAGTTTGAAGTAACAAGCATTTATTATCTCACTGATTATGTGGATCATATTTGGGAGCAACTTAATTGGGGGATTCTTGTCTAGGGTCTCTTGTGAGGCTGTGGTCAGTACATTGGCCAGAGGTGCAGTCATCTAAAGGCTGGACTGAGGCTGGAGGACCGGCTGGATGGCTTCTTTCCAAGGCTACTGGCAGGAGGCCTCATTTATTGACTTTGAGAACCTCTCCATGGGGCTGCTTGAAGTCCATCATGTCATGGCAGCCATCTTCCTCAGAGTGAGTGATCCAGAAGAGAGAAGGAAGCCACATTGCCTTTGTTGATGTCATCTTAGAAATCAGACTGTCTTTTCTGCCGCACTCCGTGAGAAGAGAGTTGCCAAGCACACAGGAAGGATTAAGCTTTACCTTTTAAAGAAGGGGAGTATTGAAAAATTTGCAGACATGTTTTAAAACTACCTTATGTGTGGTACAACAGAAAATTCCATGGTTATCTGGTGGTCAGGCATTTTTTGGAGCCAACTACAAGGTCTACCACACTATTGCTATTAATCACCTAAGGAACATTTATGGAGCCCCTACTGTGTGCATGTCATTGCACACAGAAGACTCAGACATGAGTCCTGTTAATGAGGGTGTAAAGGGAGTGTAAGACGCACTGGGACTACATTGTGATATACAAAGCTAAATGTGGAGAGGGACAAGTAAAGTACCAGGGGGTGACTGCAGATTGCAGAAGGAGGTGATTTACTTCCAATTAGCATGTTCATGGAAAGACTTCACTGAGGAGGTGGGCTTTGAACTGAGCTCAACGGAGTAGGTTAGATTTATACACTCAAGGATGGGTATCTGGGTTGGTCAACAGCATGGTCGTACCAAAGTTATCAGCTAGCCCTTATTGAGTACCTAGTCTGTACCAGACACTGAACATACATTATCTTTAACCCTTATTGCATCCCTGGGAGACAGGCAATATTAATCCCATTTTACAGATGAAGAAACAAGCCCAGAGACATTAAATGACCCTGTGAGACCATGTATCTTGGAAGACACCCCACTCAGAGCCCTTACCTCAGAGATACTTGTGTTTTAAAGGAACTCAGGGGACAGCGCCTTGCCTTAAGGAACTTCCCTAGCTTGTTCAAAGTAAGGCTTTTATATAACAATTTAGCTTCAGGGAGTAGGTACAGCAGAATGAGTAATCTCTTTACAAAAGAGTTTGTCATTTTATTGAACCTTTACAGAAGATTCTCCTTAATTATCAAGCCCACACCCCACCCAATACATTGAAAATATGATTCAAAATTTATTAAGATTTACTTTGCATATCTTTCCCCCTGGAATTCCTACTCCGTGTTACACCTTTTGTAGGCTGAGTTGTTGGAAGAATTAGCTGGTAAAAAATTAGCTTATAAATCTGGGAAGGTCTCATGGATGAAGTAAAGTCTTACACATTCCCTTCACTTTTTTATGATGAAGGTTACAAGATTTATCAAAGTAAAAAGACATTAATTGTTGCTAATTAACACCTGGAGCTCCATACACTCAGACGACCACCTGTGTATTGGAGGTGAGGGGGTGCCTTAACCTGGGTTACTTTGCCAAGGGGCTTTGACGTCAGGTGGAAGCAGAGAAGGAAGGGCTTAGGGTAAGCACAGAGAAAGCCACCTCCTCCAGCCTGCGGCAGAGGGGAGTGCTCCTGGCTGGGGCTGCTTTCGCAGAGCACAGATAGGACAGCTCACCAGCACAGCCCCGACCTGCCAGCCTCCCCCACAGCTGCCTCCAACCTCCAGAGTGGCTTATTCAGGAACAGAGGCAGATGCAGAGTCAGAGTGCAGCCGCGTGAGGGTTGCGTGGGTGTGTCTCCATGGGAGTGTGTGCAAGTGTGTGCAGTGTGCCTATGGTGTGTGTATGTATGTGTGGTGTGAATGTAAAGGTTTGTGTGTGCACATGAGAGTCTGTGTATTTCTGTGTATGCTATCTGTATATGTAGTTGTGAATGTGTGTGGTGTGGATGTGTGTTTTGTGTGTGTGTGTGTTTGTGAATATGCACCTGGTCCTTGTACGTGTGCTGTGTGTAGCTAATTATGTTTGTGGTGTGGATGTCTTGTGGGTGTGTGTGTATGGTGTGAATGTGTGTTCATGTATTTGTGTGTGGCTTGGATTTGTATTTGTGACTTGTTCATGTATTTGTGAGTGTGTGGTGGTGTGTTTGTGGGTATGTGTGGTTTGGATGTGTGTGTTGTGTATTTGCATGTGCATGGTGTGGATGTGTTTGTGTATCTGTGTGTGGTGTAGACGTGTGCATGGTGTGGATGTATGTGTTCGGTGTATTTGTGGGTGTGTGCGTGTACACTGTGAGTGTGTGAAGTTGCGAGTGTGTGGTGTGGGTGTGCATTATGTATTTGTGTGTGATATGTGGATGTGTGTAGTGTATTTGGTGTGGACGTATGTGTTGGGTATGTTTGTGGGTATGTGCATGTGCACTGTGTGAAGTTTCAAGTATGTGGTGTGGATGTATGTGTTGTGTGTGTGTTGTGGATGTGTGTTCTGTGTGTAGTTTATTTGCGTGGTGTAGATTTCTGTGTTGGGTGCGTTTGTGGGTGTGTGCGTGTGTACTGTGAGTGAAGTTGCGAGTGTGCATGTTTGGTGTGGATGTGTGTGTTTTGTATTTGTGTGGTATGGTGTGTGTGTGCACGGTGTGGATGTGTGTGTTGGGTGTGTTTGTGGGTGTGTGCATTTGCACTATGAAGTTGCAAATAAATATGTGTGGATGTGTGTGTTGTGTAGTTTGTGATGTGGATGTGTGTCAGGTGTTTGTGGGTGTGTGCCTGTGCACTTTGTGCGAAGTTGTGAGTGTGTATGTGTAGTGTGGATGTGTATGTTATTTGTGTGGTGTGGAGGTGTATTGTGTTTTTGTGGATGTGTGTTTGCATGTGCGGTGTGAGTGTGCTGGATTGCGAGGGTGTAGGTGATGAGTGTATGGCTGCCGTACCACTCCTCTGAGCGGCGGGGACCCAGGACTCCCCTCTCTTGCAGCCTTGCTCATTTGTTCAGGCTCCTCATCGCTGAGTGAGGGAGGGGGTTTCTGCCCAGCACCCGGTCCTTCGAAAGGCTCCTCCCAGGAGCCCAGCGAGCAGCCGCCCCACCCCTCCCTGGTGCAGACCCTCACCGCGCCCACCGCTACCGGCCCCTCCCGCTGCAGCGCAGTCCTTGCTGTCCTCCATTCTGTAGGTGGCAGCCTTGGTAAAGCCTTGTTCCCATCCTGCCCCTGGGGAGAGGAGCTTCAGCAAAAGACTTTTAGACTTTAGCATCTCGATTTTCAAACAAACAACTGTACCTTTTACAGTTTAAAAATAAAAACAAGATCCAGAGAATGCCATTTTAAACAAAGCCACATTTACCTGAGACACTGGGGATAGAGAGCAGGTTTTGGTGCAGGTTTGGAGTGCAGTTCATCCCTGCCCCCGCTACGAATGCACATCCGCATTCGCCTTTGAGTCGTGAGCAAGAGAGCATCTGAGAAAACACGCTAGAGGCAGCCAAACCTCTAAATCCTGGCACCAAGGGACAGGAGTGGGTCCCCTGTCTGCCTTTCTTTTCTACTCACTTTCTATCATCTAGTTGATCAACAGACATCAGTGGGGACACTGGGAGGTGAGGAGGGGTGTCTGCTCCCTGCCACATGGGCACTGTGCTAGCGTCAGGGGCACAAAATGGAAGCAGACCTGGTTTCAGTCTGATGTGGGAAAGAGCTAAAGTAAACACACAGTGAATTTGCTGCTGTTTAGGGATATGGGGCCTGGAGGAGGGGCCAGGGGGCTTCCTGGAGGAGGTGACACTGCCCTGATTTTTAAAGGACTAGTTGGAATTATTTAGGCCAGGGGACATTTGGCAATATCTACGTTTTTCTGTTGTCCAAACTGGGGATGAGGTGGAGTTGCTACTGGCATCTAGTGGGTAGAGGCCAAGGATGCTTCTAAATACCCTACAGTGTATGCAGGACAGTCCCCTCCAGTGCAGAAATATCCAGCCCCAAATGTTCACAGTGCTGGGGTTGAGAAACACAGGTCTAGACTAGAGGAAAAGTGCTGTGGTTTGAATGTTTGTGTCCCCCCAAATTCATATGTTGAAATCTTGATCTCCAAAGTGATAGGCTGAGGCGGTGGAGCCTTTGGGAAGTGATTAGGTCACGAATGGGATTAGTGCCCTTATAAAAGAGGCAAGACAAAGATCTCTAGACCCTTCCACTGTGAGGACACAGAAGGCAGCGCCTGTGATCCAGGAAGCTGACCGTCAGCAGACACCAAATATGCTGGCACCTTGATCTTGGACTTCTCAACCTGTAGAACTGTGAGAAATAAATGTCTGTTATTTATAAGCCCAGTTTATGTGTTTTGTTACAGCAGCCTGAACAGACTAAGGCAGAAAAGCATTCCAGGGGATTATGATGTGGACTGGGAGGAGCTGCAGACAGCTAGGTTTGTCTGGAAGGACTGCTGGGTGTGGGAGAGGGCTTACAAATGGGAGTACAGCCGGGCGCAATGGTTCATGCCTGTAATCCCAACACTTTGGGAGGCCGAGGCGAGAGGATTGCTTGAATCCAGGAGTTTGAGAGTAGCCCGGGCAACATAGCAAGACCCTGTGTCTACAAATAATACAAAAACTAGCTGAGTGTGGTGGCATGTGCCTGTTGTCTCAGATGCTCAGGAGACTGAGGTGGGAGGATCACCTGAGTCCAGGAGGTCGAGGCTGCAGTGAACTCTGATCACTCCACTGCACACCAGCCTGGGTGACAGTGCAAGACCCTGTCTCTAAGAAATAACTAATAAAAGAAATAGTAGAGAAGCTGTCAGATGGAGATGAATGAAGACCCTTGAATGTCATGCTAAGGGGTTTAGACTTTATCTTAGGGAAGAGGAAACATGAAAGGGTTTTAAGCAGGGGAGTCCGATATGCTTTTTAGAACGATCACTCTGGATACTACATGTCAAGTGTGGTGGAGGGTGGCAGGGCTGCACACGGAGGGTAGAGGTTTCAAATGTGGGCTGATAGTGCATGCAAGCGGAGAAGTGATCACGATGTTTCCACAAAAGAACTTAGAAGTGGTTTAGTTAATGCGGTGCAATGGAATGCAGTTATGCAACAGAGTCGTTTTTATATTTCAAGAAGAAAGCTATGGGAAGAGAAGCATTAGGGATATAGAGTTTTGCATGGCTGCCATGCCCTTTTATTTAAATGACCAACCAGGTCAGCACGTTGCTTAAGGACACGGGCAAATTACTTCTGCTAACCGAGGCGGAACTCTCCAATAGCCCAAATTCCTGTGCTCCATCCATCCAGGGAGGTGTCTATGAGATGATAGGTCATCAAGACAATGAGTTGTTTGTCTCCTGGCATGGATCCTTCTGGGATTGGAGGTGTCTTCTGACAAGGCGTCATGGTTTGTATCCCCCACCAAAACAAAGTTTATGTTGAAGTCCTCACCCTCAGTACCTCAGGATATGACCTTATTTGGAGAGAGAGTTTTTGTAGAGATAATCAAGTTAAAATGAGGTCATCAGAGTGAGCCCTAATCTGATAAGACTGGTGTCCTTATAAAAAGGGAAAAGTTGGACACAGAAACAGACATGCAGAGAGGAGAGATGGTATGAAGATGTATACAATCTTTACAAAATAGTAAGTACTAATATTTTTATTATGGCATCAATGGAAAGAACGCCGTCAAGGAGCCAAGGAACGCCTGAGGCTACCAGAAGCTGGAAGAAAGGCATGAAACAGATTGTCCTTCAGAGACTCCAGAGGGAACCACCAACACCTTGATCTTAGACTTTTAGCCTCCAGAACTATGAGAGAAAAAAATCGTATTGTTCAAGCCACCAAGTTTGCAGTACTTGGCCACAGCGTTTCTAGAGAACTAATGCTGATACCAATCACACGAAGTGATTGAAAAGGGGAGAAGTCCTGGTGAATTTCAGAAAAACCCCTGATCTCAGTTATGCAAGTGAGATTATCAGGGGAATCTGAATCAATCATCCTTTTTACCTGAAAGCAGTAGGCAGAAAGGAAGTTAAATTCCATAGAAATCCATTAATCATCCAGGCATGGTAGCTCACGCCTGTAATCCCACCACTTTGGGAGGCCCAGGCAGGCGGATCACTTGAGATCAGGAGTTCGAGACCAGCCTGGCCAATGTGGCGAAACCCCGTCTCTACTAAAAATACAAAAATTAGCTGGGCATGGTGGCAAATGCCCGTAGTCCTAGCTACTGGGGAGGCTGAAGTATGAGAATCACCTGAACCCAGGAGGCGGAGGTTGCAGTGAGCCAAGATCACACCACTGCACTCTAGCCTGGGTGACAGAGTGAGACTCTACCTTGAAAAAAGAAAAAAACCTTCGATCGTCCAGTGCAGTAGTTCTCAAAGTGTGGTCCCTGGACCAGCAGCATCAACATCACCTGGGAATGCAGATTCTTGGGCTTCCCCTGAAATCTCCTGGTTGGTGACTCCAGTGGGTGGAGAGCCCCTGGCCTAGGGTCTGTGAGACCCTGGAGAAGTCAGGCAGAGCTTCGTAGGGGAGGTGACACATGAGATGTGCCTTGAGGGAAGGTAGGGCTTTGAAAGGAGCCAGGGAAGGACATTTGAAAGGGATCAGAGGCAAGGAGATATAGATACGTGAGGCTTCGTCAGAGAGGCAGTACAGTTTGGAGGGTATGTGGAGAGGAGGGTGAGAGAAAGGGAGTACAGACATACGGTGGGCAGTGAGGATGGGTGGGGAGTGGTGGCTCACATCTGTAATCCCAGCGTTTTGAGAGGCCAAGGCAGGAGGATCACTTGAGTCTTGATATTTAAGACCAGAGTGAGCAA